>NW_027507686.1:149058697-149472566 GCF_037356315.1 Lithobates pipiens | reverse complement strand
TATGTTTAGCCCTTGCACGATACCATTAAAAGTCTAAACAGCCTCAAATCACTCTTTCTCTAACCTACTTTTTGGGTAAATTATATCACAGGTGCTGCCCATCCCCTCCCTCCCTGAAGGTCCAAGTGTGTGGGTCCTTGCAAGCCTGGTTCTGGGAATAGCACATGGAGATTCCCTGGATCACTGCATTTCATTTTAGAAAAAAACTCTGGTTATGGGACACAGGTTCTGAATTCCATCCTCTGAGCTGTAAATATACAATTTTTACACACACACACACACACATATATATATATATATATATATAATATATATATATATATATACATACATACATACATACGTGGATGCCAATTTTGTAATGCAATAGCATAATGAATTTCCCTGTTCATTATTTGCCAGTAACAATGGAACATGTTTTACAAATATCTGTAATCTGAGCTCAAATTTTTAAATTGAATTAGTAATTTTAATTCCATTTTTGCATAAATAAAAATTTTAACATTATTCTATTTTTTTGATTTATATATTTTGCTGCTAAAAAAAAAAAAACCTTGGGGGGGAATCATCCCATTTAACACTTTATTACAGTGAAATCCCCTTACTTGAACCAGAGACAATTTTAGTACCATAATAAAAGAGACAGAGCCACCTTTGGAGAGCAGCATTGTTAATCTGGGTGGAGGAGAATGTTAGCTGTACTAACATATTCAAATGCACTAAACAAATTTTAGCCAAACTCCAGCTAACATTTTATAAGAAACTACAGCAAACTGTTTTTTTTCCTTTTTAGATAAAAGTTTTACATAAATAGATAAACACTGATCACTGACCCCCCCCCCCCCCCCCCCCCCCCCCCGTGAATGGTAAGTGATTTGTTTCCATCCTCTAACTGCTACATTTGCAAGCCTACTTGTTCTGTTGAAAAACAAAAAATAGGTCTTACTGGCTCAATCACCAGGTGAAAATAAAAGACAGCAATCCTGTAAACAAGCGTAGCCTTAAATCTATGAATTGATATGCTCTAATACAATAAATGTTTGCTTTTTGGTTTATGCCACGTTAATTAATTCTTTTAAAATTGCGCAGTTATTCATACCATCCTTCAGCTTTGAGATAGATGTTGAAAAAATCGGGAACCCTATCATGTTACCTTACCGTGGCTGCGGATTAGCATTTACAGAGGCATACCAATAACTCCTAAAGTGTCACCCCTAAAGTATACTTATGTCTGGTGAAACTGCCAGGCCAGATCTTTGAACAACTAACAAGAAGGCCATAGTGGAAAAGCTATATCATTTTTTTTTTTTTAAGGCAGTGTGCATTAGATAAGACCTGTAATGATTTTTACAGATGCTATATCCACAGCCACAGCACATTATTATTTTTCCTTTACCATGAAAAAGTAGATGGAATTTGTTGACTGCTGACTTTTTCCTATTAGGGGAGAAGGCGGGAACATTTTTTTAATAGAGACTCTGCTGTAAAGAAAGAAGGAAACAATAGCCAGCTGTCACAAGCTAACTGATATGCACCTTTGATCAGCCAAATGAATGTTGCAGGCATTTCTTATAGGAAGGAGATTGCTTATCGATCTATATCAAAATATGCATGCTAATCCCAGACAGTAGAGAGTATTTTCAAGTGGAGTTAATAATCTGATTGTTGTCCTGTCTGCTGCAATTCACTGAGCTCCGACTTCTAATCAGTCTGAGGTTCTGCAGTCAAATGCACTTTGTGCTTTAAATTTGGATTTGTGACAGTGATTGAGGAGGCCATGTAAAGATGTTGACAAATCAAATTGTTTGTTCCAGCACTGTTTTGCCAGAGATCAAGTCCAAAGTAATAAGCTGTGAATTTGTTCATTACTTGTAGGGTGAAAAGGAATGATAAATTCACCTGAACGATGATCAGGGCAGAGCCCAGTCTGGTGGTGGTACATGTGCAGCAAATGTATTGTTGGCGATCATTTTCTGAAGGTGATATGCAGGACCTGCCCAGCTACTACTTATCATACCCAAATATGCCCGTTTAAATGTAATCACTTAAAACCAAAAAAGGATAACCATTCATGGGAAAATCACCAAGTCACGGTATCTTCGGTGATTGGTGTATGCTAAAAAGAGCCTTGTCTTTTTTTCTCTAACCCAATGTGTGAAAAAAAGAAAGGGTCCTTCCTTTTCTACACTAAAATTTTTTTTAAATTAACTAGTGATATACATGTATTCATTACTATTCATAAGTTACCCCTATGCTACAAAGCTTCCATTATCACTGTACCTAAAACTGGACAGTATACAACACTCAACCATAACTTTATGAGCACCCAACTAATAATGAGTAGATCCCCCGCCAAAATAGCCCTGACCAGTTGAAGCATGGACTCCACTAGACCTCTGAAGGTAAAAGGATCATGAAAAAAGCCCCCCTTATATTCATATTGTGTTTTGCAATCTAATACACAACTGCGTTTTTAAATTTACCATTTTGCTGATCAGGTAAATATACATTGTTGTAAGAAGTACGTTTGTGTTGAAATCTAAACCAGACATCGGGAAGTAACGTGGGTGTCATAAGATGGTCTGCAACTATATCTGTCTGGGTGACATAATATAATGTGACATAATGGGGGCTATTTACTAAAGGAAAATCCACTTTGCATTGAAAGTGCACTTGGAATTAAAGTTGCTGTAGATCCGAGGGGGACATATAAGGAAAATAAAAAAAAAGCATTTTAGCTTGCACATGATTGGACGATAAAATCAGCAGAGCTTCCACTCATCTCAGATCTACTCCTTAAATTTAGAGCGACTTCACTTTCAAGTGCACTTGCAGTGCAAAGTGGATTTGCCTTTTGTAAATACCCAAAATAATTATAATGACAAAGAGTTAATGACTATGATTGGTTGAAAGTATGTTAAAAGGAAATGTGTCATTTGAATATATACCCCTTATTGGCGGAAGATGGTCAGTAACGTCTATCTTTTATAACTATTTAAAGTGGTTGTAAACCCTTACAAACCACTTTGACCTACAGGTAAGCCTAGATTAAGGCTTACCTGTAGGTCCAAGAAATATCTCCTAAACCTACACGGTTTAGGAGATATTTAGTAAAAGACAGTGACAACTGTCTACGGCGCATGTGCCGCAGACAGCGGCACACAGGCGCACTATCGCCGTTAGCAGCATGCCGCTGCTAACGGCGATGTGCTGTTAGTGGCGGCTCCGTGCACATGCACGGGGCTGACATCATCTCTGCTCCGGCGCTGTGAGTGGCCAGAGCAGAGATACCCGGAAGAAGATGGATGCTCCGGACTACAGGGGAGAGACATGACATGACATCGCTGGCTCCTGTGTCAGGTAAGTGACACATAATGGGCTACTATGCGATGCATAGTAGCCCATTATGCTTTACCTTGGCAGGGAGACAAAGAGGAAGTAAACCCATCAGGGTTTACTTCCTCTTTAACACCCTGTCGGGGATAATAAAACCGATCAGTGTACTAAGCAACTTTGCTGTCTCAATTATTCATATACGCTGTTTCCTATGCATAGAGATATATTTGGGTATGAAAGCAAAGGAATCGGCTGATAAAGTAATTATAATTAGATAATAGTCAGGACTAGTGATTAAAGGTGATGTTGCATCTTTCAGAAGGTATTCTGTGGTATCTGGCACCAAGCTATCAGTAGCAGATCCTTTAAATCCTGTAAATTGCAAGGTGGGGCCTTCAACAATCAGACTTATTTTTCTCACAGATACTTGGATTGAGAACTGAAACATTTGGTGACCAAGTCAACAGCTTGAATTCATTGTTGTGTTCCTGAAACCATTCTTGAATCTGTTTTGCAGTGTCACAGGGCACATTATCTTGCTGAAAGAGGCCACCGCCAACAGGGAATAGCGTTTCCATAAAGGGGTGTACTTGGTTGGCAACAAGGTTCAGGTAAGTGGTACGTGTCAAGTAACATCCACATGAATGGCAGGACCCAAGGTTTCCCAGCAGAACATTGCCCAAAGTATCACACTGCCTTATCCAGCTTGCCTTGATCCTATAGTGCATGCTGGTGCCATTTCTTCCCCAGGTAAGAGACGCACAGGCACCTGGCTATCCACATGATGTAAAAGAAAACATGATTCATCAGACCAAGCCATCTTCTTACATTGCTCTGTGGTCCAATCTTGATGCTCACATGCTCATTGTAGGTGCTTTGTGTGTGGGCATGGGTCAGCATGGGCCCCTTGACCGGTCTATAGTGAAGCCATACACAACAAACTGTGATGCCTATTTTTCTTCTTTCAACACATCAACTTTAGGGACCACATGTTTACCAACTGCTCAACTACTTCAGCCCCGGAAGAATTTAGCCCCTTCTTGACCAGAGCACTTTTTGCGATTCGGCACTGCGTCGCTATAACTGACAATTGCTCACCTCTGTGTTTTTATTTCTTGCAATATAAACAAAATTTTTTAAAAAATGCATTATTTTTTACTTTTTGCTATAATAAATATCCCCAAAAAACATTTTTTCCTCGGTTTAGGCCGATACGTATTCTTCTTCATATTTTTGGTAAAAAAAAATGCAATAAGCGTTTATTGATTGCTTTGCATAAAAGTTATAGCGTCTACAAAAATAGGGGATAGTTTTATGGCGATTTTTATCATGACTGCAACATTATGGCGGACACATCGGACAATTTTGACACATTTTTGGGACCATTGGCATTAATACAGCGATCAATGCTAAAAAATTGCATTGATTACTGTAAAAATGTCACTGACAGTGAAGGGGTTAACTACTAGGTGGCACTATAGGGGTTAAGTGTGTCCTAGGGAGTTATTCTAACTGGGGGGGGGGGGGCTGTGTGTGACACATCACTGATCAGCACTCCTGATTACAGGGAGAACTGATCAGTGACAGTGTCACTAGGCAGAATGGGGAAATGCTTGTTTACATTAACCACTTGCCGACCGCCTCACGCCGATGTACGTCATCAGAATGGCACGGGCAGGCATAAGCACGTACATGTACGTGCTTTGCCTCCCGCGGGTCGGGGGCCCGATCGGGCCCCCGCCCGGTGCCTGCGGCGGTCGGTTTTCGTTCGGGAGCGATCCCGGACGAGGGGACGGCCATTCATTCATGGCCACCCCCTCGCGATCGCTCCCGACGAATGGAAATCCCCGGTGACATCACTTCCTCTCCTGTAATGTAAACACAGGAGAGGAAGTGATGTATTCTCTCCTCCGTGTCGGTATTTTTCGTTCCGACACGGAGGAGAGCGGATCAGTGAGTTGCACCAACACATCCCACACACAGTAGAACATGCCAGGCACACTCACACCCCCCCTTTACCCCCCGATCACCCCCCCAATTACCCCTGCCCCCCAGTCACAGTGACACCAATGTCATTTTTTTTTTTTTTTTTTTTTTTTTTGCATTGGTGTCATTTGTGACTGTAATAACTGTTAGGGCAGTTAGGGTTAGCCCCCTTTAGTTCTAATGTACCCCCCTAACCCCCCCAATAAAGGTTTAACCCCGTGATCACCCCCCGTCGCCAGTGTCACTAAGGCTGGGTTCACATTGCAGCGGTTTATGAGAACGAATGTGATTCGCACCGCACTGCAGTGCAAATCACATCCGATCTCTGTGCGATTCGAGTTCAGCCATTCGCCGCACCCGCCGCACCCGCCACACCCGCCGCACCCGCCGCAAATTCGCACGGGACCCTTTTTTTGGCCCGCAGCAGAATCGGATCGCATGGGTGTTCACACCATGCGATCCGAGTTTGCAGATCGCACTGCGATATGCGAACTGATCTGGGGGTGTCAGTAACATTTCACTGACACTCCCAGCAGTTCGCATAGGGCAGTGTGAACTGCCGCCGGGAGGCATGCGATGCGGGAACCCGCCGCGGATTCGCGGCGTTTCCGCATCGCTCCAGTGTGAACCCAGCCTAATAAGCGATCATTTTTCTGATCGCCGTATTAGTGTCACAGGTGACGCTAGTTAGGCAGGTAGGTATTTAGGTTCGCCGCAGCTTTTTATAGCGCTAGGGACCCCCATATACTACCGCATAAAGCCCCCTGATTGCCCCCTAGTTAACCCTTTCACCAGTGATCACCATATAACTGTTACAGGTGACGCTGGTTGGTTAGTTATTTTTTTATAGTTTCAGGGCACCCGCCATTTATTACCTAATAAAGGTTTAACCCCCTGATCACCCGGCAGGTGTCATTTGTGACTAATAACTGTTAGGGCAGTTAGGGTTAGCCCCCTTTAGTTCTAAGGTACCCCCCTAACCCCCCCAATAAAGGTTTAACCCCGTGATCACCCCCCGTCGCCAGTGTCACTAAGGCTGGGTTCACATTGCAGCGGTTTATGAGAACGGATGTGATTCGCACCGCACTGCAGTGCAAATCACATCCGATCTCTGTGCGATTCGAGTTCAGCTATACAGATAGTATGGCTGAATTCGTGTCGCACCCGCCGCACCCGCCGCAAACTCGCACGGGACCCTTTTTTTGGTCCGCAGCAGAATCGGATCGCATGGGTGTTCACACCATGCGATCCAAGTTTGCAGATCGCACTGCGATATGCGAACTGATCTGGGGGTGTCATTAACATTTCACTGACACTCCCAGCAGTTCGCATAGGGCAGTGTGAACTGCCGCCGGGAGGCATGCGATGCGGGAACCCGCCGCGCATTCGTGGCGTTCCCGCATCGCTCCAGTGTGAACCCAGCCTAATAAGCGATCGTTTTTCTGATCGCTGTATTAGTGTCACAGGTGACGCTAGTTAGGCAGGTAGGTATTTAGGTTCGCCGCAGCTTTTTATAGCGCCAGGGACCCCCATATACTACCGCATAAAGCCCCCTGATTGCCCCCTAGTTAACCCTTTCACCAGTGATCACCATATAACTGTTACAGGTGACGCTGGTTGGTTAGTTATTTTTTTATAGTTTCAGGGCACCCGCCATTTATTACCTAGTCTCACTAGTGTACCCCTAAATTTAGGGGTGTCTACTTTCTAAAATGGGGTCATTTGGGGGGGGGGGTTTGTGCCATCTTGGCATTTTATGGCCTTCAAAACTGTAACGCCCTTAGAAAGCCTGAAGGCGGTGCTTGGTTTTTGGGGCCCCGTACGCGGCTAGGCTCCCAAAAAGTCCCACATATGTGGTATCCCCGTACTCAGGAGAAGCAGCAGAATTTATTTTGGGGTGTCATTTCACATATGCCCATGGCATGCGTGAGCAATATATCATTTAGTGACAACTTTGTGAAAAAAAAAAAAAGTTTGTAATTTTCCCGCAACTTGTGGCAAAATATAAAATATTCCATGGACTCAACATGCCTCTCAGCAAATAGCTTGGGGTGTCTACTTTCTAAAATGGGGTCATTTGTGGGGGTTTTGTGCCATCTTGGCATTTTATGGCCTTCAAAACTGTAATAGGTAGTGAGAAGTGAACTCAAAAAATTACGCCCTTAGAAAGCCTGAAGGCGGTGCTTGGTTTTCGGGGCCCCGTACGCGGCTAGGCTCCCAAAAAGTCCCACATATGTGGTATCCCCGTACTCAGGAGAAGCAGCAGAATTTATTTTGGGGTGTCATTTCACATATGCCCATGGCATGCATGAGCAATATATCATTTAGTGACAACTTTGTGAAAAAAAAAAAAAAAAAAAAAAAGTTTGTAATTTTCCCGCAACTTGTGGCAAAATATAAAATATTCCATGGACTCAACATGCCTCTCAGCAAATAGCTTGGGGTGTCTACTTTCTAAAATGGGGTCATTTGTGGGGGTTTTGTGCCATCTTGGCATTTTATGGCCTTCAAAACTGTAATAGGTAGTGAGGCGTGAAATCAAAAATTTACGCCCTTAGAAAGCCTGAAGGCGGTGCTTGGTTTTCGGGGCCCTGTACGCGGCTAGGCTCCCAAAAAGTCCCACATATGTGGTATCCCCGTACTCAGGAGAAGCAGCAGAATTTATTTTGGGGTGTCATTTCACATACGCCCATAGCATGTGTGAGCAATATATCATTTAGTGACAACTTTGTGTAAAAAAAAAAAAAAAATTTTTTTTTTGTCATTATTCAATCGCTTGAGGCAAAAAAATAAAATATTCAATGGGCTCAACATGCCTCTTATCAATTTCCTTAGGGGGTCTACTTTCCAAAATGGGGTCATTTGGGGGGGTTTTGTACTGCCCTGTCATTTTAGCACCTCAAGAAATGAGATAGACAGTCGTAAACTAAAAGCTGCGTAAATTCCAGAAAACGTACCTTAGTTTGTAGATGTGACAACTTTTGCGCAAACCAATAAATATACAATTATTGACTTTTTTTTTACCAAAGACATGTGGCTGAATACATTTTGGCCTAAATGTATGACTAAAATTGAGTTTATTGGATTTTTCTAATAACAAAAAGTAGAAAATATCATTTTTTTTCAAAATTTGCGGTCTTTTTACGTTTATATCGCAAAAAATAAAAATCGCAGAGGCAATCAAATACCATCAAAAGAAAGCTCTATTTGTGGGAAGAAAAGGACGCAAATTTTGTTTGGGTACAACATTGCATGACCGCGCAATTACCAGTTAAAGCAGCGCAGTGCCAAAGTGTAAAAAGACCTCTGGTCATTTACCAGCAAAATGGTCCGGTCTGAAAGTGGTTAACATCTCCCTGTTCTTCCTCGCCGTGAGATGATCGCGGGTATCCCCACAGACATCGGGTCCATGGGATCCGCAATCAGGGTTATGGAGCTCCCGGTAGGCACGAGCTGCCTCTTAAAGGGCAACATACAGGTACGTTAATCTGCTTGTACGTGCCCTTCTGCTGCAGTATATCTGCATGAGGCAGTCTGGAAGCGGTTTATATAATCCACCGACTTTCAGAAGCCATTGTAAAGAGATAATCATTGTTAAGTTATGGCTGATCAGTGTATAGTGAGGCCTAGGAGTTCAAAGTTATTCTCCATAGAATACTAGTATAACCCCTTCTTGAGACCTTACTGCATGTGGATGAACAATAAACCTCGGATGCAATGTTATGTATAAGATATTGAGTAATAAAAACTACTTTTTTTGTATATAAAGTGGACACATTTTAATGTAAAGCTCAAAGAAGGCAGCACATATCAGATTGTAAAGTCATATATTCTCATGTAGATGTAAGAAACTGCTGTTGTAGTTTTTGACTGTGCAGTTACACTCTTTGAGCACAAATTACTCCATAGTATATGAAGCTACAGAGGTCAGTAATGGCTTATTTTAAAGTTTATTTACTTCTTGTTAAAATATGCCAGTGCTTGAATGTTCATAGACTGGCAGCTATTGTACTTCAAAGCTACCCTGATAACATTGTAGACAGTCAAAAAAGCCAGTCCTTTAAAAAAAGAAAGTACTTACCTCTCCTACTATGCCCTGTATTCATGTGGAAGTTGGTGGGAAGAACCAGTGACTGCAATGGTGGAAACACGAAAATGACAGTGCAGGAAGTGCCAGTTTCTTCACAGACTTCAACTGCTGAATGTTCTTGAAGTTATTCTTCAGAATAGCATTCTCTGATCATTATAGGAGGAAGCATCTAGATTATTTTTTCAGAGCCAGCAGTTATTTGCATGTCTAATGCATCCCAACATTGGGTAAATAGCACCCTAAAACACCCCAGTGCCCCCCCTTGTCCTAAAACTCTTACTTGCTGTCTAGAGGAAACACTGAGGACAGCACAACGATAGAATTTTGCTGACATCAGTCAAACTGGTGAAGGAAGGGAGGAGAAGGGCTTTTCCAGTGCTGTATATGTCTATGGATGCACATTGGTTGAATCAGGAACCTGATGAGAGTGGATTCATGAGTGCCTCAATAGCACTTGGCAGCTAATGGAGACACCTGCAAGCAGGGAGGAGAGGACAGCAGGCATGGGACCCCCCAATAAAAGAGGAAAGGGACTTTTTAAATGAAAAGGAATATAAATAAAAGATGAATCTGGACCTCTTCTGCTAAGATTAAAAAAAAGAGGGTATAAAATCACTAGAAACAATGCCAAAAGTTATTTAAAAAGGAACTTTAGGCCAAAATTAAAAATGGGTGAACAGGGAGGAATTTTAATGCAGAAGAGACATGCTTTGTCTCTTTTGTATTAAAGTTACTTACCTGCCTATCTGACGTTGCATAGTGAGCTGTGTACATGTCATCCCTGCCCAGCCAATGAAAGCGCCAGCAATCGGACCTGGAAACTGCTCGCCTGAAGATGTCAGAGGCTGGGCAGGGAGCTTGGGTACACTACATCACTGGAGTGGAGGTGAGTACAGTTCCTCTTTATTGAAATGTTTCTTTGCCCCTTTTTTATTGTGCCAATCTGTGTGCAGTTGTTTTTTTTTATAACTGTTAAAACTATTCTTACAGTTTACCTGGTGCTCCATTGTGTCTTGGGCAGAGCTACAGTGCTTCATTTTATATATAACTTTCTGATAAGCTGTCCTTCTAATCTTTGCATTTGCCCAATACCCAACTGTCAACAGTTTATTAAAGCCATTCAGATGCGCAAGAGAGATATATGAAGTAACATTGCTTCATTCATCTACAGATCAAAGGGTTGATCTCAGACCTGCATATGATATCTATTAAAGCAATCTGACAAGTAAAACATAAGAAAATTTTGTTTTTTTTTAAATAGCATTTGTTGATATTTAATACTGTATTAACCCTTACTGTACCCTAATAAGTCCTAATTAACTCAATTTCCACCTTAACTATTATCTTTCTGCTGATTTTATTTTTCCTTGTTTACCTCTATTTTTCTAATAATGGATTTTAATCTCTCTGTGAAGTTAGTACAGTAATCCCCCCCCCCCCCCACTGAGCTATTGTCTTCTGACCGGGGGACAGCCCTCCTGTCAGAACACTCTGATCAGCACTCTCTGTCATTGGCTGAATTGGAAGAATGGTCAAACATTCCCATAGACACACTCCTAAACCTTTTGGACAGCCTTCTCAGAGTTGAAGCTGTTATAGCTGCTAAGGCTGGGCCAACTCAATATTGAACCCAACGGACTAAGCTATGGATGAAGGAGCACGGCTACCATACGATCGTAGCCTGTACGCTCACGAAACGCGTTGCATTCCAGTGACGTCATCTTTCCGCATCTGCTGCTTTCCACACTTCCTATGCTCCAAGCCTCGTTTTGAGTCTTATCTCCACCGCGGCCGGCATCTCCATTATGCGGTGTAAACAACGAATGGCCTCCAGAGTGCAGCAGAGAGGAAGAATCCATGACGACAACTGATGATCTCCCCCTGATGGACGATTCTTATATTAACATGCTCATGATGATCGCATAAAATGTGAGTTGCCTGTGCATTTTTTAATCTATAAAATAAATTGTGTGCTAAAATCTACACCCAGAGGCGCCCCTCTCCTTGCTTTCTTTTAGAACCCTACGGACTAAGACTGGGGAGCCATTAAAGTTCATATGTGTGTAAAGCAAGATGTCCCAATACTTTTGACAATATAGTGTATGTCATGGGTGACACACATTTGACATATGTTTAGAGCCTACAAAGAGAGCAGTAACATTCATATATGCCTAGGCCAGCATTTGTTTTAAATATAAAGCACTGGGCAATCTGCTTAACTGAAAAAAAAGCAGTATTACCATATCCTATTAATTTTAAAGGTCTATTTAAACAAGACCTCAATGCAAACTGTTTAAGATGGGGAGATGATGGGGTAAGTGAATCACTATGACTTTCACTTTAGCCACTAAAACTCTTCCAGCTCAATCTGCCATTGTGCCAGTTGGCAAACAGATCTGATGCACAGAATCAAAAAAGTAAATGGAAATGCATAGCAAAGAGCATGAATGCAATTAAATAATCACATTTATAGGTCATCTCTAGTGATGGAATGGCCTTATTTAAAGGGAGGCACAATGAAATTAAATATTAACAGATGTGTCCATATTCAAAATTCTATAATTATTTAGACCTAAACTGTATTAAAAAAAGGGACATGCTATACAACCCCTTTAGTTACCTTTAAGCCCTTGTACACACGGTCGGAGATTCCAACAACCAAATCCGTCGGAGTAATTCTGACGGATTAATTCCGGAAGAGGACCGGAAGTGATGTTGCATACACACGGTCGGACTAAATTGTCGGAAAATCCGATTGTACATAACGTGATGACATTATTTCATTACGACGGGACTACGTTCAGGCTAGTAGCCAATAGCTTTGGTCTAGGAATTTGATCTGAGCATGTGTGGCACTTTGTCCGTCGGAGTAGGCTACACATGACCGGAGTATGTCCGATAGGAGCATTTTGTCTGAAAATTTTACAGGCAAGTTGGAAAACTTGGTTTGTTGGATATTCCGAGAGAAACAGTCCAATGCAGACCACACACAGTCGGAATATCCGACAAAACGGTCCGATAGGACACATTCCGTCGGAATCTCCGACCATGTGTACAAGGGCTAAGAGTGGATAAATACTGTAAGACCAGTTCACCCATTTTACAGTATATATATATATATATATATATATATATATATATATATATATATATATATATACTGTATATATAGGATCTTACAAAAGCGAGTACACCCCTCACATTTTTGTGTAACTATTTTATTTTTTATTATATCTTTTCAAGTGAAAACACTGAAGAAATTACACTTTGCCACAATGTAATTTAGTGAGTGTACAGCTTGTATAAGTGTCAATTTGCTGTTATATCCCCTAAAAATAACTTAACACACAGCCATTAATGTCTAAACCGCTGCCAACAAAAGTGAGTATACCTCTAAGTGAAAATGTCCACATTGGGCCAAAAGTGTCAAAAGTTTGTGAGGCCACCATTATTTTCCAGCACTGCCTTAACCCTCTTGGGCATGGAGTGCACCAGAGCTTCACAGGTTGACACTGGAGTCCTCTGAGAGTATATGTTGGCATTCATGGTTCCCTCAATGAACTGTAGCTCCCCAGTGCTGGCAGCACTCATGCAGTCCCAGACCATGACACTCCCACCACCATGCTTGACTGTAGGCAAGACACACTTGTCTTTGTACTCCTCAGCTGATCGCCGCCACACACGCTTGACACCATCTGAACCAAATACGTTTATCTTGGTCATCATACCACAGGACATGGTTCCAGTAATCCATGTTCTTAGTCTGTTTTCTTCAGCAAGCTGTTTGAGGTCTTTCTTGTGCATCATCTTTAGAACAGGCTTCCTTCCGGGATGACAGCCATGCAGACCAACTTGATGCAGTGTGCGGTGTATGGTCTGAGAACTGACATGATGATCACCCCACCCCTTCAGCCTGTGCAGCAATGCTGGCAGCACTCATATGATTCCCAATGACAACCTCTGGATATGACGCTGAGCATGTGCATGTAACTTCTTTGGTCGACCATGGCAAGGCCTGTTCTGAGTGGAACCTGTCCTGTTAAACTGCTGTATGGTCTTGGCCACCGTGCTGCAGCTCAGTTTCAGGGTCTTGGCAATCTTCTTATAGCCTAGGCCATCATACTGTATGTAGAGCAACAATTCTTTTTTCAGATCTTCAGAGAGTTCTTTGCCATGAGGTGCCATGTTGAACTTCCAGTGACCAGTATGAGAGAATGAGAACGATAACACTAAATTTAACACACCTGCTCCCCATTCACACCTGAGACCTTGTAACACGAATAAGTCACATGACACAAGGGAGAGAAAATGGCTAATTGGGCCCTATTTCGACATTTTCACTTTGGGTGTACTCACTTTTGTTGCCAGCAGTTTAGACATTAATGGCTGTGTGTTGAGTTATTTTGAGGGGACAGCAATTTTACACTGTTATACAAGCTGTACACTCACTACTTACTGTTGTCGCATTAAAAGATGTAATAAATTTGTGAGGGGTGTACTCACTTTTGCGATATAGTGTATATATATATATATATATATATATATATATATATATATATATATATATATGTGTGTGTGTATGTAGCACTAACCCCCGAAGGAGCTGCTGGTTATTTTTGGGCTTACAAATACCTTCCGATTCTACTTGTTGCACGTCTAGGGGATGTCCTGTGGTAGATGGCCCAGTAACTTGAGACGGACAATAGATCCACTTGAATGGATTTTATTTGCAAACTTCAACCATTGAACAGCCTTTTAACTTGGGATCAGAGGGTTGGAAAGGAATACTCTCAATGTCAAAGTCTTTAAACGTTAAGGTACTTTGACTGCATCCAGAGAATAGCCATTCGCAGCTGGATGAGCACTCAGATTGGACAGTCCCTCTCTCACAAGGCCTAGCAGCCAACAAGGTCCTTACTCAGGAACAAAGTCTTTGTCACAGACGTTGTTGCAGAACACGTAGGAAACTAGCTGTAGAACAGTTGTAGGATACCTGGATCTTTTAGCCTGCTTGGCAAAATACACAATACCGGATTCTCACACGTGGTGTTCTTCTAAAGAATGCTCCCCTGGAATGCTCGAAGTCCAATGGGTCTCTCCCGGATCAGAGACGGCACCCATCCACCTCAGAATCCTTCCTTAGTTTCCATGCCTTGGCCTAGCCAGCCCCGAGGCATTAAAGTTGGGTGGAACCACACCCCAGGCCATAGCCTTCCTGGGGGCTGGTCAGGAGGACCAGGACCATGTAATCAGCACTTCATACTGGACCGGAACCCGAACTATGTGACGTCTGTATCTTAAATACCCTCTCTCAGAGGGCACAGCGAGAGGGCCACTCCCACTGACCTGACTCCAAAAAAGAGTAACTTACCGTATTTACCGGTGTATAAGGCGACCCAGCATATAAGACGACCCCCTAATCTTACAGGACAAAAACACTTTTAAAACTGTACTTACCGTGTAAGACGACCCGGCTTTCAAGGCTTCCGAGGCTTCATATTTCTTCCTTCTTGCTGCTTTTGCTGGAGCCAATCACGGCGAGCGATGTATTCTATTAATGAATACAAAGCCTGCTTGGATTGGCAGAGGCTGTAACATCATCAGCCCGCGCCTCTCTGACTCTCAAAACCAATCAGAGCAGGCTACAGAGTAGCCTGCTCGGATTGGCAGAGGTTGTTACTCCAATCCGAGCAGGCTCTGTATTCATTTGAATACATCGCTCACCAGGATTGGCTCAGCGGTTTATACTGTATGTAGCCAAAGCTACATACAGTATTACCGAACACCCAGCAGTCATCCGAGGGGCTGACCCCGCGTATAAGATGACCCCTGCTTTTTGGCCAGTTTTTTTACATGTAAAAGATCGTCTTATACGCCGGAAAATACGGTAAGCGCCTGAACAGACCATAGCTCCGCGCCTGCCACCAGAGACAGTGCCCCCCTGTGGCCAGGTTGAACATCTCACCGTCCAGTCAGACTGACACAGAAGTCAAATTTAGACAAATAGACCCAAACCAAACTGTAGTTTGGGTAAAGTTAAATTTTGAAAACACATAGCTCATGCTCTTCAGGAGCCCGCCGCTACACACACACACACACACACACACACACACACATATATAGAGTTATTCACACCCTTTATGATGTCTCTTTTTTCCCCATTTTTCTTCTCACATCTACCTGTCCTTTGTAATGCCAGCACCTAGCACTTATACTTAAAAGTGTACAACTCAATGAGCATATTAATAATATTAGGAGGGGGTTTACCAAACACTCTGTATCAAAGCATTATCTGATTGCCCAAAATAGAGATCCCTCTAACACCAGTTTCCTTGGCATAGACAAATTTAACCCCCATTGGAGGGGGAGTAACTTAGTAAGGAATATTTCAAAATTAGAAATGGCATGGGTACATAGGTTGAAGACATACACCCCTCACGGTTTAAATATTGACGTAGATGTCAACGCGTTTATTGATAACGTTTGATTTATGAGTACTGTAATAAGCTATTTGACTTTATTATCTATGTCGTTAATGTGAACTCGATCTGAATCATGAGGTGTAGGTCCCTGGGAAATTAAATCTCAAAATTTTACCTTTTGGGGAAGTTTTAGATTATGTAGTATGTATAGGTTTTTTGTCCGGTTATGTGGTGTTTGGCTTTTTTGGCCTATAGAACATAATAAATACTAGATTTATTTTTTAAGCGCCAAGGGAGTACGATTCAGGACAAATAATAGTGGTGTTCTTTCTGAACTGGTATTATTTAAAGTTTCCTTGTACCTTACTTTATGAATTGAATTTTTTCCCCCTTTTCTCCTTTTAGTCTATCCTCCCTCCAATGGGTGGTATAGTGGTTATCTGCGTGGCTTCCTTGTACCTGGGAGTCAGATATACTAAATAGGTTATCGATGTGTGTGTGGTCTGGTAGGGATTTATATCCTTACACTTGATCAGATATACATACATTGATTTCCATTTGGATATATAATTAGTTATATGAACATGAATTGAAGTCTTACCTGCACTGGTCGATTTGGTTGACACATGATATTTATCGCACGGATCTGATCTGCCAGTGTGAGTGTAATAATTTAGGTTAGGTATGATGCTGCTTTGTGGGTTGGTGGTATGGCAAGGCACTGATCTGTTTGATTCAATTCAAATTGTGAAACTCTATTGGGTGAGAAAGTATTAAAAGCGTCATTGCCTTTGATGCAGAAGTGCCCTATTCTCTTTTTGTATTGGATTTGGAATAATTCCCCTTTCCTGACATAGGTTATCATCCAGGGTTGAAGGTAGATTTTTGATCTGCCCAAAAGATAAAATAAAAAGCAATTTGGTTACACTACTCCGCTGTATATCGGTGTGTGTATGGGGCATTAGTAATGTATATGTCTCTGATCGCTGCAGCTTCGCAGCATTATAACGGGGTTCTAAGGATTCTTTTTTGCCCCGTGTGTTCCTGTTTGTCAAGTAGAGGTTGGTAATATCACCAGAGGCGGATGAGGTGCTAGATATTTTTTAGTTTAGACTTAGTTTTATATTGCTATATGTGTGGCGCCTTGAGGTTGGAGAACTATCCGGTCATAGATGGCAATTCGCCCATTTTCAAAATGGTGTTTTCTATACCAAACCACTTACCATCCAGATCAATGCTTGGTTTTTATATCAGTACGCAGCTGTTACCCATGATGACGTCAAACCTGTGATGAAACGCGCCGGGGAACACGTGCTGACGTCACCACGCGCTACGTCAGCTGTCTATTAGCACGGGCGTGTGTATTGCAGCCGGCCGGCCACAAGTTTGTTTTATATATACATTTTTTTCTCTTGTTCTTTGTTTTTATTCGTGCTAGTGTTTGTATGCTACCTAGCATTTTTTAAATAAATACCCTGCGGGTTTTACCAATGGTCGTTCCACCTTTTCTTTTTTTGAGTGAAACCTCACTACTATCCAGTGCTGCAATTTTTTCCGCCGCTAGTGGAGGAACATTGAGATAGAATTTAGACCGGGGGGCCCACCCTTGTGAAACGAGGACCGGGCCTTGGCTGGGCAATAGCTATAAGCATTAAAGTACTGCAATTTGGTAAGCGCTTATTTCACTCAGTGGTGGGACGCACTTAATAAGATCACTACAAGAGCGGAAATCACTTGCTTTGACCATTCAGCTATCAAGAGTTGTGGACATTCTTTGAATCATTGATTAATATATTATAGGAATGTTCTGATTTTTCTTCACAGGAATATTTATGGACACTTAATTATAAGGATATTTCGTATCATGGATTGTTTCAATTTAGGAATGCTATTTTTGCTTTCTTCACAGGATTCATTATAGGCATTGTGTAATCACACAGTTATTTTGTTGATATTTTATATTATTTTTCTCTATATATTATTTTTCAAAGCACAACCTTTTTTTGTATTTATGTTGTATTGTGTGTATCTCACGTAGTGTTTCTTGCTAAACTTATACTGCTTGACTCAAAGACTGGTTACAAACACATTGACCTCTATAAGCAAATATTAGTGCTTCCACTTAGAGGAACTTAGAACAGATCAAAGTACACTACAGTGCCATAGCATAAGTCAACTCTAATGCTGACCATATACGTACAGAACATCGGCTGAAACTGGTCGTTTTTAAAAAGATCATTCGACATTCGTGCCGTTAGTGAACCTGACTTTAGCGACGATTTTGACCGACTAATGTTGATGGATCTGAAGAGAAAACTTTTACCATTTCAACTTAAGTGTATACGTGTTGTTATAATCGAAACAAAAATAATATTCTGTCTTGTATAATTTATGTATTTTTTATTGGTATCCAACGATCACTACGATCATGGAAACAATCATGTAAATGAGTTTATTCTATTAGTAAGTGAACAATTCACTTTTGACCGACAAATAATCGTCTAGTCTGCAAATGGCTGAAGTTCTGTATGTGTATGGCCAGCATAAGGAGGGACTGAACCATTTATGGCCTTCTTTATTTCCAAATCTCTACTGTGTTTTCAAAAATATGTGATAATGTGTATTGTGTCAGGGAGTACTAGTTTAAATATTATACATAATCTATGAAGTTGGAATAATAATTACTGGTATGTACAAAAATTTCAGATATTTATTTAGTTTTTGTGTTTTTATGTGTTGCCTATTCTGTATAACTTGAGACCAGGACCACCCGGATATCTGAAAATGCATTATTGTAACATAGTTTCATTGTTTTATGCCAAAAGAGACCATCAATTGGTCCAAAAATGATTTATGATAGCTCAAGTTATAATTTGCACAAAATCCCCTGAAAAAAACTCTACTGACAAACAAAACAAGTCAGCCATTGCAGTACCAAATATTTATTAAAATAGAAATGCTACTTAAGCTTCAATAATCCTCAACATTCTTAATGTTGCATTATCTTGTACAATTTAGTGAATACCAGTAAAAGACAAAAATAACAACAACATGTAATTAATTGTTATGTATCTAATTGTGGATTTGTTTGTATTGTTACTGTATACAGGATTGACTGAATGGAAAAAAAAAAAAACAGTTTTTACTTCATTAGACAGGTACAATGGACCAGAGCTATCCTCTGCTCAATTTAAAGCAGCTTGATGGATATCTCTGACCTTTGAACCTTTTGCTTCTGTGCCTTAAATCATTCTCCTTTTGTGTCAGTGTTTGCATTATTTTGACTGGTGGACTAAATCGAAATTCCTGTTATATCTGACAAAAAGCATTTGCTACATCTTTCCATGGAAGATGGCCCGTGCAGTGCCAATAGCAAACGGTATGTTTGGAATGCATTTGAATACAACCCTCCTGGGATTTCCATGGAAACTCTAAGGTTTCAAATCCCAATCCAGCTAAATCTTTATTCTTTTTGACTGGATGAGGTAGGTTTAGTACCTCAGTATCCCCATTGAGATTTTTCTCATCTTTTGACCCAGTTTGTTTTCTCCAAATCCAAGAAAAAACATAGGCATATGCAACAATGGTTTCAAGTTTGGGAAAAAAACAAGGTGCGCCAAAAACTAAGTGCAACAGGAGATGCAACAAATGGTATATTTAATTATAATCAGCCAAATGGCTACCAGTGTTGCCAACCATCAGCATTTTTACTGACAGCCAGTAAAAAAACAGGAAATTTTCTCCTGCCAGTAAATGCCAGTGAAAGTAAAAGGTTGCCAGTAAAAAATATGGCTCTGATTCTCTGCTTGGTCCGGAGTGTGCTGAGACCATGCCAGTCCATGCTACCTTGTAATCAGGTGGTTCTGGTGGAGGTGGTGCCTGAGCATGTCGTGTGATGTCATGGTGCAATGGAGCCAGGCAGAGCGGGCAGAGCCTCATGTGCAGGTCTGTGGTATTGGAGCAAGGCAAGCTGGGACTGGGACCGTCAGTGCTGTTTAGACTGGAGTGGACTGGAGGGAGCGCTTGGTTTGGAGAGAGACTGTCACTGTGACTCAGGAGGGGACGTGTTGTGTCAGTGAGGTCTCATCATCATCTGTGCTGCTGCACACTGCTGTCAGTGTCACTGTGAGAGTCAATTTTATGTGTGCGCCACCCATTCTAATTTCTTGCACTCCTGAGTCCCGTCCCTGAGCTACTTACGTACTATATTGAAAAAATAAAATATGTTTTTTGCCTTATCTACTTTAAATCATATTGCTAATTGCATATTGTACTTATTTGTAGCCTAAATACTCTCATTTGCACTTAAAACTGTAATTTTGTAACTTTTGGAAATGCCAGTAAAAACTTGGCTGTGCCAGTAAATTTTGGGTGTGTCAGTAAATTTCAATCTGGTAGGTTGGCAACACTGATGGCTACTCACACTTTTATAAAGATCAATAGGCATTTAACAGTATAATACTGAAGTCACTTAGCGGGTCCTTGGTGGATGGTGGTGTGTAGATGTTAACACGAGAGGGGAGGAACAACTGGCCGGACATCCATTTTGTCATCTCAGAACTAGAATGGAACACACTCGGAGTCACATCAGAAGTGACATCAGAACATGGCGATAATTTTTCAAAGCATCCGCTTCTTCATCAGATCTAAATAGCTATTGAGCTCAATTTTCTTCCAGTTAGACAAGGAAAGTTGGGATATTGAGTTAATATGTCAAAAAGTGCTGAAAATAGGCAGGGTGTCAAAACACAATAAACAAATATGAAAAATATAACACCCTGAGGGAGTTATGCTATCCCCTGAAGATAATTATTGAGTTTGGGGTCAAATAAATGTTTTAAAAAAGGTTGGTCAAACGTAGTAAAGCTAATAATAGACAAAAATCCAATGTTGTTTAAAATTATTTTTTTGATTGCATTTTAGTTGTATTTTAAAATGTATAGATTGACAATCATATACTAAATATTCATACTTGTTGCTTTTGTGGCTTGGGATTCCTGGCCATGTAAGCCAATATAGAAATATAGACAAAAATATATTGGCGCAATCTAAAACAATGTGAATAATTAATAATAAAGTAATTGCTGTCACTATAAGTGACTCAAAACATATATAACATGATCCATGAATATTAATAAAGTCCACTGACTGTGAAAAAAATACAATATGTATCAAAACTGGCCACTGATTGAAGAGATTTCAACTGCAAATCACTTCATCCCAAGTGCAGACAATGACACATGCTCTCCACCACCGGTATAACAAGCTGCTCACCTCATGAATGAGTGAACATCAGCAGTTGTCCCCTCTGGGGATAACAAAGACACCTGGCACAATATGGATGCAGTGACCTCCTTATTGTGTTCAAAGAACTCTGACTGTCTTCCCCATTGGGTATTATATGAAAGAAAAAAGCAACATCTAGTGCTCTGCATTTAAGCTCATTTAATAGTATAAAAAATAGTAGATCAGACCAAGACAGAAGTACAGTTAAATCATACTTGTTTATAATAAAAGTAAATAGAACAAACATAGTCAAAACATAGCCAGTTTGGTAACCGGTACGGATAGTCAGACAAGGCAGAATGTCAGGAAGCCAGGGGGCAGCATAGTGGAACAGCAAGCAGAATCTGGAGCCAGAAGGAATGTCAGCCAAGCAAGTCTTTAACAGGAACGCAGGAGATAGTCTGTGATGTTGACCAAGGCGAAGGCAGAGATCATCTGGGCTGGATGGCTTAAGTAGGCAGTACTGACAAGCATGATATCATCAACAGGTAAGTCACTGTAGAGAGATGGGAGCTAGCAATTAGCTGACAGCTGGGAGACAAGCTAAGAGAAGGAAGGGCTGAGCCCATCCCTGACATAGATACACTCACAGCTTGTGCAAACTGCAAGGCATTGGAACATCCAAATCTCGAAAAATGGCTGCGTTGTGATGACGCTCTGCCCCTAGACGCGTGTTGTCAGTGCATTAAGGTGCCCTCAGTAACAAATAAAAAATAAAAAATTAAAATAATAAAATAAAAAAATATATAAATAAAAATGGAAAAAATATATAAAAAGATATAAAAACATAGAAAAATAAATAAATATAAAAATAAAATAAAAATAAAGATTGTAAATAATAATAATAAATGTAATTAATATATAAAATAAATAAAAATAAAAATAAATGCATATAAACAGAACAAAAATACAATATTATATATAAGCAAACACACACACACATATATATATATATATATATATATATATATATATATATATACATATATATATATACAGTGGTGTGAAAAAGTGTTTGCCCCCTTCCTCATTTCCTCTTCCTTTGCATGTTTGTCACACTTAAGTGTTTCGGAACATCAAACCAATTTAAACAATAGTCAAGGACAACACAAGTAAACACAAAATGCAATTTGTAAATGAAGGTGTTTATTATTAAAGGTGAAAAAAAATCCAAACCATCATGGCCATGTGTGAAAAAGTGATTGCCCCCTAAACCTAATAACTGGTTGGGCCACCCTTAGCAGCAACAACTGCAACCAAGCGTTTGCGATAACGTGCAATGAGGCTTTTACAGCATCCTGGAGGAATTTTGGCCCACTCATCTTTGCAGAATTGTCCTAATTCAGTTACATTAGAGGGTTTTCGAGCATGAACGGCCTTTTTAAGGTCATACCACAACATCTCAATAGGATTCAGGTCAGGACTTTGGCTAGGCCACTCCAAAGTCTTCATTTTGCTTTTCTTCAGCCATTCGGTGGTGGACTTGCTGGTGTGTTTAGGATCATTGTCCTGCTGCAGAACCCAAGTTCGTTTCAGCTTGAGTACACGAACAGATGGTCGGACATTCTCCTTCAGGATCTCTTGGTAGACAGCAGAATTCATAGTTCCTTTTATCACGACAAGTCTTCCAGGTCCTGAAGCAGCAAAACAGCCCCAGACCATCACACTACCACCACCATATTTTACTGTTGCTATAATGTTCTTTTTATGAAATGCAGTGTTCCTTCTACGCCAGATATACTTGGACACACACCTTGCAAAGAGTTCCACTTTTGTCTCATCGGTCCACAGAATGTTGTCCCAAAAGTCTTGGGGATCATCAAGATGTGTTGTGGAGAAATTGAGACGAGCTTTGATGTTCTTTTTGCTCAGCAGTGGTTTTCTCCTTGGAACTCTGCCATGCAGGCCATTTTTGCCCAGTCTTTTCCTGATGGTGGAGGCATGAACGCTGACCTTAACTGAGGCAAGTGAGGCCTGCAGTTCCTTGGACGTTGTTGTGGGGTCTTTTGTGACCTCTTGGATGAGTCGTCGCTGCGCTCTTGGGGTAATTTTGGGCGGCCGGCCACTCCTGGGAAGGTTCACCACTGTTCCATGTCTTCGCCATTTGTGGATAATGGCTCTCACTGTGGTTCGCTGGATTCCTAAAGCTTTGGAAATGGCTTTATAACCCTTTCCAGACTGATAGATCTCAATTACTTTCTTTCTCAATTGTTCCTGAATTTCTTTGGGTCTCGGCATGATGTGTAGCTTTTAAGGATCTTCTGGTGGACCTTACTGTGTCAAGCAGCTCCTATTTAAGTGATGCCTTGATTGTGAACAGGTGTGGCAATAATCAGGCCTGGGTGTGGCTAGAGAAATTGAACTCAGGTGTGGACAACCACAGTTATAGTATGTTTTAACAAGGGGGGCAATCACTTTTTCACACAGGGCCATGATGGTTTGGATTTTTTTCACCTTTAATAATAAACACCTTCATTTACCAATTGCATTTTGTGTTTACTTGTGTTGTCCTTGACTATTGTTTAAATTGGTTTGATGTTCTGAAACACTTAAGTGTGACAAACATGCAAAGGAACAGGAAATGAGGAAAGGGGGCAAACACTTTTTCACACCACTGTATATATATATATATATATATATATATATATATATATATATATACAGTTTTCACAAGCTGATTGTGCTTTATTTGTGAGTGTTACTACTCCTTTTTATACTATTAAATTAGCTTAAAATAGCTTAAAATGGAGAGCACTAGATGTTGCCTTTTTCTTGCATATAATACCCGACAGGCAAGACAGTCGGGGTTCTTTACACCCCATAAGGGTTTTATTATTTATTTAGCTATGGATTGATTTATTAATATATTCACCAGCTGAATATTTAATTATTTATATTTTTGTGTTATTACACCTTTGGAATAGGTTTAATTTTTTTTTTAAGCACTTGGGGTATTCACTTATTCCCTTATTTAGCGTTGCTACAATGAAAAAATAAATAAAAAATTTGAAAAAAAAAGCTTTTTTCTTAGTTTCTGTGATAAAATTTAGCAAATTATTAATTTTTCTTCATAAATTTTGACCACAATTTATACTGCTACATATCTATATTGCTAACCCAAATTAGTGGATATGATTTGGTCTGTGTACTGGTGGCCTATCTCATTTCTTGCAAATACCCCGCAAATGACCCCTTTTTTGAAAGTAGACACTGCAAGGTATTTAGTAAGATGTGTGGTGAGGCGTTTGATGTTGTAATTTTTTTCCCACAATTCTTTGCAAAATGAAGATTTTTTTTTTCCACAAAATTGTCATTGTAATAGGTTATTTCTCTCACATAGCATGTGTATACCACAAATGATGCCCCAAAATACATTCTGCTACACCTCCTCAGTATGGCGATACCACATGTGTGGGACTTTTTTACAGCCTGGCCACATAGAGAGGCCTAATATGCAGGGAGCACCATCAGCTGTTCTAGGAGCATAAATGACACATCTAACTTGTTGACTACCTGTTACAATTTTGAAGGCCCTAGAGCATCAGGACAATGGAAACGCCCACAAAATGACCCCATTTAGGAAAGCTAACACCCCATCATATAATCTATGAGGCATAATGAGTCTTTTGAATGGTTCATTTTTTTCCAGAAGTTTTTGGAAAATGTGGAAAAAAATGAAAACACATTTTTTTTTTTTTACACAAAGTTGTCCATTTATAAGATATTTCCAACAAATAACATGTACATAGCAAAAATTACACCCCAAAATACATTCTGCTACTCCTCCTGAGTACAGCGATACCACGTGTGTGAGAATTTTATACAGCCTGGCCACATACAGAGGCCCAACATTGAAATAGAACTTTCAAGGGTTTTAGGAGCATCAATTACACATCTCATTTCTCAACCACCTATTACACTTTTGAAGGCCCTGGAGCACCAGGACAATGGAAACGCCCACAAAATGACCCCATTTTGGAAAGCTAACACCCCAACGTATAATCTATGAGACATAATGAGTCTTTTGAATGGTTCATTTTTTACAGAAGTTTTTGGAAAATGTGGAAAAAAATTAAAACACATTTTTTTTACACAAAGTTGTCCATTTATAAGATATTTCCAATACATAGCATGTACATAGCAAAAATTGACACCCCAAAATACATTTTGCTACTCCACCTGAGTATGGCGATAGCACATGTGTGAGACTTTTACACAGCCTGGCCACATACAAGGAACACCGTCAGGTGTTCTAGGGACACATAGCACGCACATACCAATAATTACACCCCAAAAAACATTCTGCTGAGCAAAGGGTAAAAAAAAGATTACCTGTGGTTTTAGTAGCACAGTTGTCCACAGGAGGATAGCACTGGTCCAGGCAGCAGGCAGGGACTTGGTCAGCAAAAGCAAATGCAATTGTCCAGGCAACCGGCAGGAACACTTTCCATAGTCTGTACAGGCAGGGATACAGTCCAATGTCAGTGCAGGCAGAGCTTGTCAGCAGTGGCAAAATATTGATCCTGGTAGTAGGCAGGAACATGGTCCATCCATGTGGTGTGGTCAGTTCATGCGACAGGCAGAGGCATGATGGCATAGGTCCTACAGGCAGCAGGCAAAAGTAGGGCCTCGTTCAGGACAGAATGGGGATAGGGGCAGAGGCTTCCCCCACCCAAATCTCTTTAAAGCCTCCGAGTCTCCAGACCAGCCTTTCTCAACCTTTTCAACACGGAGGAACCCTTGAAATAGTTCTGCAGTCTCAGGGAACCCCTGCTAAAAATTTGAAATCTTCAACTCATGATACATTAGTGTGATGGTCAGTGGGAAGAATGGGCCTTACACTTGTGGTCACTGGGAAGAATTACCTTCTTACAGATAGTTAAAAAGATCAGTGGTGTCAGTGGGAACTTATCTGAGAGGCAGCAATTGCCCAATGCTGAAGGAACCCCTAGAAATATCTGGAGGAACCCTAGGGTTCCACTGAACCCTGGTTGGGAATAACTGCTCCAGGACCTAATCTATGAATGAGAAAACAAAAACAAAATTCTTCATTCTGGAGCCCCTCACATATGTGAGACCCCTGTGTTATGAATCCCACTAGTCCAGTGGCAGGGTACAAAATCAGTCCAAGAGGCAAGCAAAAAGGCTGGTCAAACAGTCCAGGGTCAGTTCCAGATCAGGCAGAAGTATGAACAGAATTGGTAGGCAGAAGCGTGGTTGAATAACAAGCCAGGGTCAGTTCCGGATCAGGCAGAGGTATAAACAGAATCGGTAGGCGGAAGCGTGGTTGAATAACAAGCCAGGGTTGGTTACAGAGCAAGTAGAGGCATAAGGGGTGTGAAGGTAAATGGCAGGAAGTGAGGGTTATGTTTACTATACTTCACTAATAATGTAGTGAAGTATGGTAATGGCAGAAACAGCCAACTATGCAGAGGCTTGGTTGGGAAAGACATTGGGGACAATAATAAGTGTTGTCTCTTTTCACTCCTCCTTTGATACACACATTTTTTCTGCCGTTTTTGGCCTGTTGGTCTGGGAGGGATTTTATCGGGAAAGTGTCATTCGGAGAGTCTACTAATCACATCAGATCAAATGGTTTCTGGTGGGCTGTTTGGGAATGCAAGGACAGTGGTGATTTCCTCTTGGTAGCCAAGGAAGGATTTGAGTCTTTCAGTGGATTTGTGATAAATAACGTAGCTGTTGTAAATGGCCAAATTAAATAAATAAATGGAAACTTTTTTATACCACTGGTATGTTCGTCTTGTGGCAAGGTAGGGTTGGAGCATCTGGTCGTTGAAGTCGACACCCCCCATGAACATATTGTATTCGTGGACACATGTTGGCTTTTGAACTCGGCCATCCCTCCTGTTGATCTCTACAAAGGTATTATTGTGGATCGATGAAAGAACGTACACATCCCTTCTGTCCCTCCACTTCACAGCCAGAATTTCCTCATTCCGTAAGCTCGCCGACTCCCCTCTTCTTAGCTTCTTGTTGACGAAGCTTTGAGGAAAGCCCTTCCGGTTCGTCCTTACGGTGCCACATGCTGGAGTGATCTTTCTGTGAAGGTTGCGGAACAGGGGTAAACTTGTATAAAAGTTGTCCACATACAGATGGTAGCCTTTCTCCAGGAGTGAATTTATGAGTTCCCAAACGACTTTCCCACTCGATCCAATGTATTCTGGGCAATTGGAGGATGTAGCTGGGTGTCCTTCCCTTCGTATACCATGAAGGCATAGGTATACCCTGTAGCGCGGTTGCACAATTTGTACATCTTCACCCCATAGCGGGCCCTTTTGGAGGGAATAAATTGTTTTATGCCCAGCCTGCCAGTAAATTTGACAAGGGACTCATCCACACAAATTTGTTGGTCTGGGGTAAACTACTGGGGGAAGATATCAGAAAAATAGTTGAGTAGTGCCCGAATTTTATAAAGCTTGTCAAAATTTGGGTCATTTCGGGGAGGGCACTGGGTATTATCATTGTAGTGTAGGAATCTCATAATCATGAGATATTTGGTCCTGGGCATTACTGAGGAAAAGATGGGCGTGTGGTGGATGGGGAGGGTAGACCAATACAAACGTAAAACATTTTTTTTGCTTACTCCCATACAGAATGTGAGGCCCAACATTTTTTTTTTAAACTCCTCCACTGTTAGGGCTCTCCACTCATAGGAACGGGCATAATAGGACATTGGGTTGCTTGCTATAAATTGTTTGGCATATAGGTTGCACTGGACCACAATTGATGCAAGCATGTCCTCAGTAAAAATAAGATTGAAAAAATCGATTGGTGAAAAATTTTCTGTGTCCACCTGGACTCCTGGCTGGGCAGTGAAAGGGGGAATGATAGCTTCTCCTGAATTGGGAGGAAGCCATAAGGGGTTCTGAAGGGAATAGGGAAGGCTGGCATGGGACCTAACCCTTTGGGACTGAGCTGACACCCCACTGGTACGTGGCCTTTGCCGAGGTACTGTGGTGCTGGTGTACGGCATTGCGGTGCTGGTGTATGGCATTGCGGTGCTGGTGGATGGCATTGCGGTGCTGGTGGATGGCACTGCGGTGCTGGTGAATGCCACTGCCTCCTCACCAGTACGCCTTCTTCTGGCGGGTGGACTCTCATCTTCCTCCTCTGAGGCTGCCTGTGTTCCACTGGTTAGGATAGGCTCCTAGTCCACGTCAGACTCACAATCTGAAAATGAGGAGTCCAAAGCGGAGAGCTCCCCGTTGCTCTCATCAGCCGCAAGAATAATGTATGCCTCCTCAGCTGAAAATAATCTTTATGGCATTCTCACAAATGGCACTGATGTGGCAGGTGACACTGATCTGACATAGTGACACTGATCTGACATAGTGACACTGATGTGGCAGATGACACTGACAGGTGACACTGATGTGGCAGGTGACACTGACAGGTGAACCTGATGTGGCAGGTGACACTGATAGATGACACTGATGTGGCAGGTGGCACTGTTAGGTGGCACGGATAAGTGGCACTGATAACACTGGCAGTTGGCACTGATGGCACGTGGCACGTGGCACTGATGTGGCACTGATGACACGTGGCACTGATGTGGCACTGATGACGCGTAACACTTAACACTGGCAGATGGCACTGGTGACAGATGGCGCTGATGACACATGGCACTGATGTGGCACTGATGACATGTGGCACTAATGTGGCACTGATGGCCCATGGCACTGATGTGGCACTGATGACACGTGATACTGGCAGATGGCACTGGTGACAGATGGCACTGATAACAGATGGCACTGATAGATGGCACTGATAACAGATGGCACTGTGACACTAACAGTGGTGAGCACTGTGACACTGTATGGCACTGTGTGGGCACTGATGTGATTTTTCAACAATAAAATGTACTTGAACAAATCCGATGCAGCACAGATCCCTCTCTCTCCTTACACGCTGTCTCTGTGTGAGAAGAGAAAGCCGGCAATGAGAGATGATCTCATATGTTTAGACTTGAGATCATCTCTCATTGGCAGATCTGATTGCACTGTAAATGGCCGCTGTGATTTGCCATTTACAGCGATCTGTGACTGGCTGTGTCCAGGGGACATGGCCAGCACAGAACTTCCCGATGTGCGCTTGCGGGAGCGCACAACGTGGAAGTAAACAGGAGGATGTCGAGGGACAGCCTCCCAGCAATTGGCGTCCGCGCTGCAGCCGTCTTTCAGCTATAGCGCTGACGCCTAGTGGTTAATATTCACGCATCATGTTATATATGCTTTGATTCACTTAGTAGAGCAGCACTATTTTTTGGTATGTAAGCCAATGTGCCAGTGATCAACAGTTCCTAGGGATGCAGCAGGAACCACTGACAATGGGAAGCTTTAGTTGGAAAGCTAGGGGCTCCCCCTACTATGTCCCTGGCAAGTAAGAGAATAGACTATCTTGGTACCCAGAAAATTACAAGAGCATGATAAAAAGAGCTTACCTTTTATTTATACAAAGTTTGAGAGACATATATCCATATACATGAATAAACGCAATACTTGCCATAACATATATTTTTCAAACTGATATTGCTGGTAATAAAATACTCTTTAAAATAGGCATAAACAGTGCACCCAGAGTAGCCCCTAATACGGTGGCTGCTACCTGAGGAAGTTCCTGTCACTGGAGGCATTCTTGGTGAGATACATTTACTGCTATACCCACTGTACCATATTTCTTTAATTATTTAAATAGCCCCTCATTTACATATATTTCTATTACATGAATGATAGATGCCTGCAATTGACATGGAATGATTTGAATCCTATTCACCCCAAATCGCTTTATATGATGTGTTCTCTTTACTGGTTTTGTGCTGTATGCTCTCATTGGAGTTTATGCCTCTTTTTGTTTCCTCTTGGTTGGTAATGATTTGCCATCAGGCTCACAGTATATTATAAATATATTTTTAGGGGATTCAATGCGGCCCGATACTCCAGTTGGGGGTGAATATATTATGTGTCATGGTTATGCAGTAATCTTCCTCTGTTTGCTCACCTCTCCTCATGTGTTCAGACTAAGAGGCCAGCCACTTCCACCTGGTGGTTTTTTTAACCTCTCCTCTAAGCGTGGCTCCACCCCAAGCCCTATCAGTGAACCCTATATTAACCTGTGCACTGCAAGCCAGCGGTGCTGATCAACCATTGTTTATCCATTGTGTGTTTGGCTTCCTGTTTCCTGCTTGCCATGTGCTCTACGTTTGTCCCTGTTACCGACCCTGGCATGTTCTCATTGATTCCTGTCTGCTTGCGACCTTGATCTTTTGGCATGTCCCCAACCATCCCTGTCTGCCTGTGACCCTGAACATTTGGCGTATACTTTGTTGTTCCTGTCTGCTAGTTGCCCTGACCTCTGCCTTATCCCCTTACTATCCTTGTCGTCCCAGCCTACTGCTTCCTTCTCCTGTAGTCTACTGTTAGCGTGAGCTGTGAGACCCTAGGGGCTGCGACCTGGAGCCAGACTGCAGCGCAGTCCATCCTCACCACTGGAGGCTCTTGCGAACACTCGCTGGCTCTTAGACTCTGCACCCTGGGGAATCTATGCTCCAGCTCCCATTTGGATCTGTGTTAGTGATCCTGTAGACCTGTGTCCTGAATCTCCCTGGGTACAATCCGCAGCAGTCAGTCCTAAGGTCCACTACCTAGCGGTGCACTTCCGACTCCTACGGAGTGCATCTGTCACCTGGTCTCAGGTGACCTGACACTGACTTTCTAATGGTAAGAATTACCTTTGGTGTACTCACCCACTCCAGTTGGGTGTCGAGTGGCTTTGGACACATTTTTCCTCCCCAGGCTATATATCTGGCTGTTTGCTACAATTTAGAAGAAAAAAATTCAGATGAACACACAAACACCGTTAAAGTCTATGGGACACCAACAGGAAAAATCAAAAGTGCTAATTTTAAAGGCTTTTATACAAGTTATTGTCATAAACAATGTTTGGGGACCCGGGTCCTACTCCAGGGGACATGTATCAATGCAATTTTTTTTTTAAAACTGACTTTTTTTGGGAGCAAGGGGAGGGGGGAGAACCCATGCTCTTTTTTTTAAATGAGTTTTATCTATATTGCCGAGACCTGACAATTCATTACAGCCACGATCAGTTTTAAATTACAATTTTTCCTTTAGAAATGTAATTTTGCTGTGGTACTGTTCTAAACACGGGAAAAATGTGCCCCTTTACAGGCATACTATAGACACCCCCCAGGCACGATATTTAAAGAAAAATTTCATTTTTATAGTTTCACTTTAACCACTTTCAGACCGGACCAATTTGCTGGTCAAAGACCAGACCACTTTTTGAGATTCGGCACTGCGTCGCTTTAACTGACAATTGCGCGGTCGTGCGACGTGGCTCCCAAACAAAATTGACGTCCTTTTTTTCCCACAAATAGAGCTTTCTTTTGGTGGTATTTGATCATCCCTGCGGTTTTTATTTTTTGCGCTATAAACAAAAATAGAGCGAAAATTTTGAAAAAAACGCATTATTTTTTACTTTTTGTTATAATAAATATCCCCCAAAAATATATAAAAAAACATTTTTTTCCCTCAATTTAGGCCGATACGTATTCTTCGACATATTTTTGGTAAAAAAAATCGCAATAAGCGATTATTGATTGGTTTGCGCAAAAGTTATAGCGTTTACAAAATAGGGATAGTTTTATAGCATTTTTATTAATAATTTTTTATTATTTTTTTTTTTACTAGTAATGGCGGCGATCTGCGATTTTTATTGTGACTGCGACATTGTCGGGGACCCATCGGACATTTTTGACACATTTTTGGGACCATTGTCATTTATACAGTAATCACTGCTATATAAATGCAGTGATTCCTGTGTAAATGACACTGGCAGTGAAAGGGTTAACCAGTGGGTGGCAGTGTAGGGGTTAAGTGTTCCTAGGGGTGTGTTACTAACTGTGGGGGGGTTGGGCTTTCATTTAGTGTACACTGATCTCTGCTCCAATCACATGGAGCAGAGATCAGCGTCACTAGTTGCTAGGCAGAATGGGAAAATGTTGTTTATACAGCATTTCCTCCATTCGGCCGCTCCGTGAGACGATCGCGGGGATGCCCGCGGCGATCGAGTCCGCGGGTCCCGCGACCGGACTCACGGGGGTCCCGACCAGCGCGGGAGCGCGCCGCCGGCGGCGCGCTCCCGATGGCACGGCGGCAACGAATATTGGACGTACATGTACGCCAATATGCCTGCCCGTGCCATTCTGTCGACGTACATCGGCGTGCGCTGGTCGGGAAGTGGTTAAGCATTAAAAAAAATCACTCCTGAAAAAACGTCCATTTAAAAAAAAAAATGTCATTGATGCATGTCCCTTGGGGCAGGACCCAGGTCCCCAAACACTTTTTATGACAATAACTTGCATATAAGCCTTTAAAATGAGCACTTGAGGCTTTTGAATTTGCTCCGAACACCGCTTATTGTTCGGTGTTCGCAGAACATCCGAACAACCAAATTTAGGCCCGAACTTATGCTCCGGCTGAAATGTTCGCCCATCTCTATTCCTGACTGATAAGCACACAATTCAGTTAATTGAGGAAGCTAAGATAGGAATGACTACATGGTCAGACCATGCACCAAAATGTTCACTAATAACCGAATTAACACAAAAACTATCTGGAGGCTTAATACCTCCCTCATTGCGAGTCCCCAATACCAGGAACAGGTAATATATGAAATTGATAACTTATTTACTATCAATGCTGGTTCTGTTAGTAACCCACACATACTCTGAGAGGATTACCGATAAAGCTGGGAGCACACAAGAAAAAGAAACCTAACTCTACCACTGATAACCTATTAAGACAAAATAAAGCACTCAAACAATCCCATAAAGCTAATCCCACAACTACCCTTGATCTTGCACTCCAAAAAGCAAGGCAGGAGCTCAGTGAGCACCTACGAGGGAATTTTGACTTTTATAAAAAAGACTTTGCCTTACCTGGTACTGCCAACACAATAAACCTGGTGCCTTTCTTGCTAAGTAATTTAAGCATTAGCTTACTAACTCCAAAATCTCCTATCTCACAAGCGCCATGGGACAGCGAATAATAAACCCTAAGGACATTGCAAACCAATTTGGCTCTTTCTATTCCACATTGTATAATTTAACCAGTCTGACACTGTCACTCCCTCCTACCAGTGAAGACTTACAACACTTCCTGCAACTGCTATATCTCCCGACAATCACCGCAGCACCAACTCACCCAACTCTTAGCTCCATACACCACCCAATAAATACAAAAAGCCATCAATACCCTACCCCTCTATAAAGCTCCTGGTCCTGATGGCTTTGGAAATGAGGATTTGTAGACAATAGGCTACAATACCAAATTACTTATCTGCTTCTATTTTTGGATGCAGAAAAGGCAATTTGATCAACTAAATTGCCAATATCTAAAATTTGTATTTCCTAAATTTGGATTTACTGGCAATATTCTGCATTCCATTCTAAGTCTATATTCTCCACCAAGTGCCAAAGTGTGGACTTCTGGTATTCCCTCAGACCCCCTCGCCATAACAAATGGAACCCGGAAGGGATGTTCCCTATCACCATTAATCCTTGCCTTAGTAATGGAACTGTTGGCACAAACTATACAAACTGACCCTCACATCACTGGCATAACGATCAGTAACACTACCCATAAACCAGGTCTGTATCCCAATGATGTTATCATTTCTCTGAATGATCCAGTCAACTTCCTCCCCCACCTTCAATGAGGGCTTGCTTCCTTTAGTACCATCTCATACTACAAAATCAATTATAGCAAATCCTCTATATTGGATATTGGTCTGCATCCAACTATCAAAAGTAGCATTGCGTTCATCTCTCCTTTCTCATGGGCACCTAACTCCACTCTCCAATATTTAGATATTCAGCTGGTCTCACCTTCTTCTCAACTCCTCTGACTCAACCTAAATGCTCTACATTCTAAATTACAATGCATCTCCCAAAGCCTACAAATAACTCGTGCTTCCTGGGTGGGCCCTGACAAAGATGTACCTGCTACCTCACATCTTATACACATTCTGGATTCTCCCTCTACTTATCTTATCTGCACAACTGGCCAAACTACAAGCTACCCTGGTATCCTTTATCTGGAATGGCAAACGATCCAGGCTCAAGTGCTATATCCTGTGCACCCTTCAAAATCTGCCGGAATGGGTGCCCCAGACGTTGCAGCATACTATAAAGCTACAATTCTTGATCAATCCAAGGCCTAGTGGAATCCTACTCAAGTGCCTGTCTGGCTGAATTGAGAGAGCAGCCCTCTCAACTGATCCCAAGATATTTATCAGTGCCTTACTTTACTTACCATCATTGGAAACTTGTTCACCACTAATCATCTGAGCTCCTTTCAACACCTATGTCAGCAAAATCAACTGAACCATAGAAACTTTTACATGTATCTTCAGATACACTCCGCTCTCTCCCATACACGATGGACCAATCAGCTTCTACTTTGGGATTTAGTGAAAATCTATAACCATCCCAACCCATCTTCCATGGGCATTGCATCCATCTACAAACTAATGATAAACCCAACAACACCAATCAAAAACTCTTCAATGCAATATTGGAGGCGAATAACCCACCTTACTTTCATCACCTCACAATGGCATTGAGCTCTGGCCTCCACTCTAAAAGCTTCCCTCTGTATTACCCATTAGGAATCAATTCAAAAATAATTCCATAATTGGTACTTTACTCCTGCTAAACTGCTACAAATATATCCCACTTCATCATCTGACTGTTGGAGAAATTGTGGAAACACTGGGACTCTGCTCCATATTTGGTGGCAATGCCCCAACCTATCCAATTTCTGGGTGGATGTCACCCTTTAGGTTACCTCAATAACTAATGTTCTGTTTAGCCCTACTCCTCTGATGGTTCTACTAGACATGGAATCTTCCTTGTGGCCTCCCCGCTTTTAAACCATTGTAACCCACATTTTGTTAGCAGCACACTTAGCTGTTACCAGATAATGGAAATGTCCCCACCCACCTACAATAGCAGAAGTTAATACCATCCTGAACACACACTGCCATCTTGAATATATGCTCGCTAAAGCATACTTTCAAATGGAAAAATTTCTAACCAACTAGAACAACTGGCTTACTGACCCCAGGGGCCCTGGCCCTTTGCCTTAGTCCTACATCCCTTACACGATCATATCTCCACCTACAATCACAACCACGGGGGAACGCCAACCCAATCCATGCTCATAGGGCCATCTTGGGATAACGCTTTTTCACTTTCATGCTTTACCATCAACATGTGTGAAAATCACAGTACAACCGCCACTGTCTTTTCTTTTCTATGCTTAGTTGCACATAGTTTATACTTACCACTCTACTTGTATTGATATGTTCAGAAGAGACTTCAGGAACTTAATATGTATAGTCTGGAGGAAAGAAGGGAAAGTGGGGGTATGATTCAAACCTTTAAATACATCCAGTGTGTAAATAAGGTTTAGGAGGGCAATATTTTCAATATGAAGACAAGATCAAGAACATGGGGGCATGACTTCGAATTAATAGGAGGAAAGTTCAAAACTAATCTCAGCGGGTATTATTTTACAAAAAGGGTAGCTGGTGCTTGGAACAGACTTCCAAAAATGGTAGTGAGTCAGTAAACAGTAAGTGTATTCAAACATGCTTGAGACAGACATAGCTGTACATACATGCAGACAAAACTGTGAACACATATAAAAAAGGAAAAAAAAAAACATTAACATATATAGATTTAAAAAAGGGGCAGGTTTAACCACCTTCAGACCGGACCATTTTGCTGGTAAATGACCAGAGGTCTTTTTACACTTTGGCACTGCGCTGCTTTAACTGGTAATTGCGCGGTCATGCAATGTTGTACCCAAACGAAATTTGCGTCCTTTTCTTCCCACAAATAGAGCTTTCTTTTGATGGTATTTGATTGCCTCTGCGATTTTTATTTTTTGCGATATAAACGTAAAAAGACCGCAAATTTTGAAAAAAAATGATATTTTCTACTTTTTGTTATTAGAAAAATCCAATAAACTCAATTTTAGTCATACATTTAGGCCAAAATGTATTCAGCCACATGTCTTTGGTAAAAAAAAAGTCAATAACTGTATATTTATTGGTTTGGGCAAAAGTTGTCACATCTAAAAACTAAGGTACATTTTCTGGAATTTACGCAGCTTTTAGTTTATGACTGCCTATCTCATTTCTTGAGGTGGTAAAATGGCAGGGCAGTACAAAACCCCCCCAAATGACCCCATTTTGGAAAGTAGACACCCTAAGGAAATTGATAAGAGGCATGTTGAGCCCATTGAATATTTTATTTTTTTGCCGCAAGCGATTGAATAATGACAAAAAAATTTTTTTTTTTTTTTTTTACACAAAGTTGTCACTAAATGATATATTGCTCACACATGCCATTGTTATATGTGGAATTGTACCCCAAAATACATTCTGCTGCTTCTCCTGAGTACGGGGATACCACATGTGGTCGACTTTTTGGAAGCCTAGACGCGTACGGGGCCCCGAAAGCCAAGCACCGCCTTCAGGATTTCTAAGGGCATACATATGTCATTTTACTCCTCACTACCTATCACAGTTTTGAAGGCCATAAAATGCCAAGATGGCACAAAACCCCCACAAATGACCCCATTTTAGAAAGTAGACACCCCAAGCTATTTGCTGAGAGGCATGTTGAGTCCATGGAATATTTTATATTTTGCCACAAGTTGTGGGAAAATTACAAACTTTATAAATTTTTCACAAAGTTGTCACTAAATGATATATTGCTCACACATGCTATGGGCATATGTGAAATGACACCCCAAAATAAATTCTGCTGCTTCTCCTGAGTACGGGGATACCACATATGTGGGACTTTTTGGGAGCCTAGCCACGTACGGGGCCCCGAAAACCAAGCACCGCCTTCAGGCTTTCTAAGGGCGTAAATTTTTGATTTCACGCCTCACTACCTATTACAGTTTTGAAGGCCATAAAATGCCAAGATGGCACAAAACCCCCCCAAATGACCCCATTTTAGAAAATAGACACCCCAAGCTATTTGCTGAGAGGCATGTTGAGTCCATGGAATATTTTATATTTTGCCACAAGTTGCGGGAAAATTACAAACTTTTTTTTTTTTTTTTTTTCACAAAGTTGTCACTAAATGATATATTGCTCACACATGCCATGGGCATATGTGAAATGACACCCCAAAATAAATTCTGCAGCTTCTCCTGAGTACGGGGATACCACATATGTGGGATTTTTTGGGAGCCTAGCCGCGTACGGGGCCCCGAAAACCAAGCACCGCCTTCAGGCTTTCTAAGGGCGTAAATTTTTCATTTCACGCCTCACTACCTATTACAGTTTTGAAGGCCATAAAATGCCAAGATGGCACAAAACCCCCCCAAATGACCCCATTTTAGAAAGTAGACACCCCAAGCTATTTGCTGAGAGGCATGTTGAGTCCATGGAATATTTTATATTTTGCCACAAGTTGCGGGAAAATTACAAACTTTTTTTTTTTTTTTTTTTTCACAAAGTTGTCACTAAATGATATATTGCTCACACATGCCATGGGCATATGTGAAATGACACCCCAAAATAAATTCTGCTACTTCTCCTGAGTACGGGGATACCACATGTGTGGGATTTTTTGGGAGCCTAGCTGCGTACGGGGCCCCGAAAGCCAAGAACCGCCTTCAGGCTTTCTAAGGGCGTAAATTTTTGATTTCACGCCTCACTACCTATTACAGTTTTGAAGGCCATAAAATGCCAAGATGGCACAAAACCCCCACAAATGACCCCATTTTAGAAAGTAGACACCCCAAGCTATTTGCTGAGAGGCATGTTGAGCCCATGGAATATTTTATATTTTGCCACAAGTTGCGGGAAAAGTACAAACTTTTATTTTTTTTATTTTTTTTTCACAAAGTTGTCACTAAATGATATATTGCTCACACATGCCAGGGGCATATGTGAAATGACACCCCAAAATAAATTCTGCTGCTTCTCCTGAGTACGGGGATACCACATGTGTGGGACTTTTTGGGAGCCTAGTCACGTACGGGGCCCCGAAAACCAAGAATTTCACACCTCACTACCTATCACAGTTTTGAAGGCCATAAAATGCCAAAATAGCACAAAACCCCCCAAAATGACCCCATTTTGGAAAGTAGACACCCCAAGCTATTTGCCGAGAGGCATGGTGAGTATTTTGCAGCTCTCATTTGTTTTTGAAAATGAAGAAAAAAAAAAAATAATGTATATTTTTTTTCTTTTTTTCAATTTTCAAAACTTTGTGACAAAAATGAAGGTCTGCAAAATACTAACCATACCTCTCGGCAAATAGCTTGGGGTGTCTCCTTTCCAAAATGGGGTCACTTGGGGGGATTTTGTGCTATCTGGGCATTCCATGGCCTCCGAAACTGTGATAGGCAGTGAGGAATGAAATCAAAAATTTACACCCTTAGAAATCCTGAAGGTGGTGCTTGGATTTTGGGGTACCGTACGCGGTTAGGCTCCCAAAAGGTCTCACACTTGTGGTATCCCCGTACTCAGGAGAAGCAACAGAATGTATTTTGGGGTGTAATTTTACATATAACCATGGCATGTTTGAGCAATATATCATTTAATGACAACTTTGTGCAAAAAAAAAAAAAAAATAATAATAATGTATTTTTTCCACAACTTTTGTCAAAATATAAAATATTCCATGGACTCGACATGCCTCTCAGCAAATAGCTTGGGGTGTCTACTTTCTAAAATGGGGTCATTTGGGGAGGTTTTGAACTGTCCTGGCATTTTATGCACAACATTTAGAAGCTTATGTCACACATCACCCACTCTTCTAACCACTTGAAGAAAAAGCCCTTTCTGACACTTTTTGTTTACATGAAAAAATATTTTTTTTTGCAAGAAAATTACTTTGAACCCCCAAACATGAAGTGTTTTTTTAAAGCAAAAGCCCTACCGATTAAAATGGTGGGTGTTTCATTTTTTTTTTCACACGGTATTTGCGCAGCGATTTTTCAAACGCATTTTTTGGGGAAAAAACACACTTTTTTTTATTTTAATGCACTAAAAATCACTATATTGCCCAAATGTTTGATGAAATAAAAAATATGATCTTAGGCCGAGTACATGGATACCAAACATGACATGCTTTAAAATTGCGCAGAAACGCGCAGCGGCGACAAACTACGTACATTTTTAAAAGCCTTTAAATGCCTTTACAGGTGACCACTTTAGATTTACGGAGGAGGTCTACTGCTAAAATTAGTACCCTCGATCTAACCTTCGTGGGGATACCTCACATGCATGGTGCAATTGCTGTTTACATATGACACCAGACCAACGCTTGCGTTCCACGTTGCGCCTTAGCAGTGGGGGACAGGGGTGTTTTTTTTTATTTTATTTTTTTTATTATTTTTTTTGCTTTTTTATTTTATTTTTAAACTGTTCCTTTCATTTATATATATTTTTTTATGATTTTTATTGTTATCTCAGGGAATGTAAATATCCCCTATGATTGCAATAGGTAGTGACAGGTACTCTTTTTTTAAAAAAATTAGGGTCTATCAGACCCTAGATCTCTCCTCTGTCCTCAAAGCATCTGACCACACCAAGATCGGTGTGATAAAATGCGTTCCCAATTTCCCAATGGCGCTGTTTACATCCCGCAAAATCTAAGTCATGAAATGCTCGTAGCTTCCAGGTGTCTTAGGCCATAGAGATGATTGGAGCCATTCTGGTCTCTGATCAGCTCTATGGTCAGCTGGCGGAACCACCGGCTGCATTCTCAGGTTCCCTGTTGGGACAGGAGAGCCTGAGAAAACCATGGAAGATGGTGCGGGGGGGGGGACATTCCCTCCCACTGCTTGTAAAAGTAGTCTAGAGGCTAATTAGCCGCTAGGATTGCTTTTACATAAAAGCCGACCGCTGGCTGAAAAGAATGATACCAAGATGATACCTAAACCTGCAGGCATCATTCTGGTATAAGCACTCAAAGTCCAGCAACATACCAGTATGTTGCTGGAACTGGTTGGGCATATATTGTAATTTTTTTTTCATGCAGCCTGTGGGCTGAACGAAAAAAAAATATTGATCGGTGGGTATGCCCACCATTAGATACCTCCCTTCATCCACCCACTTCTAATGGTGGGCATACATGCACCATTTATATATGCCGAAGCATGGGGGCATCCTCCCGCAAAAGGTAGGAGCAGATCGCTCCTCCACCCCTTATGCCCCCATGCTTCGGCATATATGCTCTTTTTTAACTGTGGTGGTGAAATCACCCCCGACAGTGCTGGAGTCGCGGCTTTATGTATCATGGGAGTAAACGCTGTTGCTGTCAAGATAAATAAATCCGCGCTGCAACTGAATGGCGTACCTGCTAAGCAAATGATGGTTAACAATAAAACAAAGTAACATTACAGTATAACAGTAAGACGTACCATACCTGCAAAGCAAATACAAAAAAAATAGCAAAAAATAACACATTTAACACAATCTGTGCCTAAAATATATATATGCCGAAGCATGGGGGCATCCTCCCGCAAAAAAGTTATGCCGCGTACATACATTCAAACTTTTCCACGGGCAAGCCCTCCGTCGGAATTTTGACTGTATGTACGTGGCATTAGGAGCAAAATCGCTCCTCCACCCCTTATGCCCCCATGCTTCGGCATATATGCTCTTTTTTAACTGTGGTGGTGAAATCACCTCCGACAGCGCTGGAGTCGTGGCTTTACGTATCGTGGGAGCAAACGCTGTTGCTGTCAAGATAAATAAATCCACGCTACAGCTGAATGGCGTACCTGAAAACAAAAAATGGTTAACAATAAAACATTGCAGAATAGAATACAGTACAAAGGAGCAGAACAATAGAGAGAGAATAGAGAGAGAGAGAGAGAACAATAAAACGACAACTATTTTTGGTTTTTTTATTTTATATTTTTTTTGGTTTTTTGGTTTTTTTACTTTTTTTTTTTTTTAACACTTTTTTATGTAACTTTAACACTTCTGTTGTAACGGTTCCAGCGGTTTGGGTCTCTCAAAATGTGATGGCATCTTGGGAGACCCTGTGAACATGTGCCTAGCCTGTGCAATGCTGTACCCTACGCTAATACTCAACTAGTTCATGGTAGCGTTCAAAACACTCACCCTGACAAAGACCAGGATTGCCAGGACAGCGTGGACAATAAGAACGGGTGTCACGCCTAAATCCGCGCTTTCTGCAGACACGACATTTTCTTTGGGGGGCTCGTTGGGTAGGGGTACTCGGGAGGACATAAGAATAATGCCTCTCATGCAGCCGGCTTACTGCATCTGGTAGGGGAAGGTGAGGTGGAGCACCGCCTGGATACAGAAGGGCTCTGACGATATCCTCCTGGAATTTGAGGAAGGATCCAGTCCGTCCTGAAGCTTTGTGTAGTACATAAGCATTCAGTATAGCCAATTGGAATAAATAAACAGACACTTTTTTGTACCAGCGTCTGGACTTACGGGCAACTAGATACGGCGCCAACAACTGGTCATTGAGGTCCACCCCTCCCATGTTAAGGTTATATTTGTGGACACAGGGGGGTTTCTCCACAATACCAGTCGCCGTAGGAATTTGGACCGTCGTGTCTGCATGAAGGGAGGTAAGAACGAAAACATTCTTATTATCCCTCCACTTCATAGCGAGCAAATTATTACTGCGCAAGCAGGCTCTCTCCCCCAGCCTAAGACGGGACTCTACAAGCCGCTGGGGAAAGCCCCGGCGATTAGGTCGCACGGTGCCACATGCTCCAATCTGCTGATCAAACAAGTGACTAAACAGTGGCACGCTTGTGTAATAATTGTCCACGTACAAGTGGTACCCCTTTCCGAATAAGGGTGACACCATGTCCCACACTATCTTGCCAGCGCTTCCTATGTAGTCAGGGCAGTTCTCCGGCTCTACGTGACTATCTTTACCCTCATAAACCATGAAACTACGTGTATAGCCTGTGGCCCTGTCACAGAGCTTATACATCTTGACCCCGTATCTGGAACGCTTGTTGGGGACGTATTGTTTGAATGACAAGCGACCAGAAAACTTAATCAGGGACTCATCAACGCAGACAACTTGATCGGGAGTAAACAAGTCTGCAAAACGTTGGTTGAAGTGGTTTATGAGGGGCCGAATTTTGTAGAGCCAATCGTATTCAGGGTCTCCACGAGGACGACAGAGTTCATTGTCGCTGAAGTGCATGAACCGCAAAATCACCTTGTATCGTGCCCTGGACATGGAAGCAGAGAACACGCGCATATGGTGAATTGGGTCAGTGGACCAATATGACCGCAACTCACTCTTTTTGGTTATGCCCATGTTGAGGGAGAGGCCCAGAAAGATTTTAAATTCGGAAACCGTAACTGGTTTCCATTGTCTGGCAAGGGGGGACTGGGGAATAGTGGCGATGTGTTGAGCAGCGTACAAATTGGTTTGGTCCACAATAGATCTATAGAGATCTTCGGTGAAAAACAGTGAGTAAAAGTCAAGTGTCGTAAAATCAACTGTTTCCACGTTAATGCCAGGTTGGCCAGTGAATGGGGGAAGTACGGGTTCTGCAGAAGTGGTGGGCACCCAAATAGGATTGGCGAATTCTGCAGGAAGGGCACTATGGGTACGACGGGCCTGTCTTTTTTCTTCTTCTTGGTGGCAGCGGGACACTACTTGTGCTTGCCACCTCGCCAGCTTGAACTGCACTTATGGGACTCGCCACGTCACCACGTGTTACTGCAGTGCTGGATGTAGGTCCAGGGTGTACTAGGCCGCTGGTGCTTGCCAGTTCACCAGAAGGATGAGCGGCTCTAGTACGTCTCTGCTCCATACGAGTCGCCTGCGGTTTATGCACCTCAACAACAGAATACATTCGGGATCGGGCACACCTGTCCCTAACAGAGGCCTCATCTCCGTCGTCAGAGCTATCTGTCATGGAGCCGCTGTCCTCTACAGGATCGTATTCTGAGCCTGAATCTGACAGATGAGTGACGTCCTCTTCACTATCTGTCATGCTCAGAAACGTGTAGGCCTCTTCACTAGTGTACCTTCGCTTTACCATTTTGGGCTCTAAATTTAGGGGTACACTAGTGAGACTCACAGGTAAAAAAGCACCTAGCCTGTCAGCGACTGTTTCAAAACGCTACAAAAAAAACTGTTAGCGATCGCAGGGATCAAGCCTGACTCTGCGAACGCTGCAGTTATGTGTGTTGTGTTTTGTAAGTGACAGTGATCGATCGATACTGCACTTGGGTGGGCTGGGCTGGGCTTGGCGGAGGGGCTAAACGCAGGTGCTAGCAGGTATCTGGGCTGATCCCGCTAACAATGCGTTTTGGGAAACCTAAAATGCTGGTAACGCTAATATAGATCTGATCAGATACTATATTACTAAGGGAGGTGTATGCTTTGCGCGTGGGTGTTAGCGGTACTGGCACTAACCTGACGCTGGGGCGACGCAGGCCTTATCTGACCCTCAAACTTATATCACCCGCCGGGTGATCAGGGGGTTAAACCTTTATTAGGTAATAAATGGCGGGTGCCCTGAAACAAAAAAAAAAATAACTAACCAACCAGCGTCACCTGTAACAGTTATATGGTGATCACTGGTGAAAGGGTTAACTGGGGGGCAATCAGGGGGCTATGCGGTAGTATATGGGGGTCCCTGACGCTATAAAAAGCTGCAGCGAACCTAAATACTTACCTGCCTAACTAGCGTCACCTATGACACTAATACAGCGATCAGAAAAACGATCGCTTATTAGTGACACTGGCGACGGGGGGTGATCACGGGGTTAAACCTTTATTGGGGGGGTTAGGGGGGCACCCTAGAGCTAAAGGGGGCTAGCCCTAACTGCCCTAACAGTTATTACAGTCACAAATGACACCAATGCAAAAAAAAAAAAAGAAAAATAAAAAAAAATGCAATTGGTGTCACTGTGACTGGGGGGGGCAGGGGTGATTGGGGGGTGATTGGGGGGTGATCAGGGGGGTGAAAAGTGTGCCTGGCGTGTTCTACTGTAAGTGTAGTGTTAGGTGCAACTCACGATCCTCTCTCCTCGGTGCCGGAACGAAAAAGACCGACACGAGGAGAGATTACTTCACTTCCTCTGCCTGTGTTTACATTACAGGAGAGGAAGTGATGTCACCGAGCATTTTCATTTGTCGGGAGCGATCGCGAGGGGGTGGCCATGAATGAATGGCCGTCCCCTCGTCCGGGATCGCTCCCGAACGAATACCGACCGCCGCAGGCACCGGGCGGGGGCCCGATCGGGCCCCCGACCCGCGGGCAGGCAAGGACGTACATGTAAGCCCTTATGCCTGCCCGTGCCATTCTGTCGACGTACATCGTCGTGCGGCGGTCGGCAAGTGGTTAAAGGACCACTTGATTTTTTTTCTGCCATCATTATGTTTCCATGCACGAGCCAGATGGTAGGTATCTGCCATCTTTAGGCTCCATGCAGACTGAAGCTCAAAAAAGCTTTTCTGGACGCCAGATTGCTGGCAGAAACAGCTGGTTTAAAAACGTGCTTTTAACAGAGTTTTGTACTAGCGTTTATGAGCATGCGTTAGTGTTTATGGGCATTTTCAATAAAAATACACAGAGGACACAAAAATCCCACAGTGCATTCCAAACTCCCACAATGCATTGAAAAAATAGAATGCCGAACACTAATTACCACGTGTTTATGAGCGTTTATAAGCTTCATGAGCGTTTATCTGCGTTTGTCGTTTTTTGGTGGTGAAAACCGGCGCTTTGAACGCAAATTTCTGGCGTTCAGAAAAAAGCCCATAAACTCCACTGCTCATTAAAGCTAAAAAACGTCCATGTGTGCATGGGCACATAGGCTAACATAGAGTGGAGTTTATGGGCTTTTAAAAAAAACGCCCAAACTCCAATAAACTGCAGTTTATGAGCTCCAGTGTGCATGGAGTCTTATACATACTGATTACACGCTTTTATATTCTGGATTCTGGATTGATGTAAGCATCATTTTAATGTATTACAGAGTTACATAGTTACATAGACAGTCTTGAAAAAAAGACACAAGTCCATCTAGTTGAACCAATAAAAGGGGAAAGAAAATTCATACAATCCCATATACATAATTCTATACCCACAAAAACCTTTCTGCATTTGAAGATTAAGGATGGGTTCACACTAGAGCAAGGAGATGTTCATAGCAGGGGGTCTGGTTTGTCTCCATTCACCGGTTCAGGTCCGATTTCAGCCCAAATTTTTGTCTGAATTCCACCAATTCTGTACTCCACCTAATATTTATGATGCATGCATATTCTTAGCCCTCAAGTGCAAAACTTTACATTTATCAACATTAAACCCAATTTGCCACATAATTGCCCAATTTAACAATGCATTGAAGTTGGCTTGTAGTTGGAGACATTATTCCATTGCATAGCTTGATGTCATCTGCAAAGACTAAAAATTGTCCCCAATAACCCAGACTCTGTATCATTTATAAATATATTAAATAGAGCCCCAACACTGAACTATGGGGTATACCACTGATAACCTCAGTCTTCACCGCACCCTGTGTTCACATTTATCAAGTCACGTGACATGTGACGCAACGCATCGGGAGGAGCCAGTGACGTCATTTTGTGGAGTATCTTTGTGAACACAGCGGGCAGTGAAGACTGTGTTGGGAACGCCTTGACCAGCTGATTGTTTATATGCGCTGTCACTATCCTAGGTTATGTGAGTGAAGCGGCTTGCTATACAGTAGTCATGATCATTGCACAATGATGTTTTTTTCTGCTTTATTTTCATGCCAATGAGAAATTTTATTGTGAAACACAGTGTCTGAAGATAGAAGCGAGACCACTGAGAAGTTTTAAAGCTAACATCTTCCGTAGTGTGATTGGAATGTAATTTAACGTGAAGCCTGGATATATGCATGTGGGAATGGACTGAGTTCTGTTAATTAATTATACTGATTAGTGGCACCATTATTTTGGGATTTTAATGAGTAGTATCACTTAATATTTTAATAAGGTCACACATTTTACTCCATTTAGGAGGGGTATCTTTCTGCACAGTACTTTTGCACTTTATTTTATAGGTATGAGGATCATATGCAGCACTTTCTTCTTTGTTTATGTACGATATAATTAAGCATTTTTGCACAGCTATTTTTGCACAATAATTTGTATTTTATTTCATAGGTGCTAAGGAGGTGTATATGTAGCCTTCTTTTCTTTGCTTGTGTATGATTTATTGTGCAATTTTGCACAGTAATTTTTGCACAATATTCTGTATAATTATCTGCACACTATTTTGCACAGCATTAATCACTTTTTGTTTTATGTTTGAGGACGTATTATTGCACGTAGCACTTTATATGCATGAATTTATATTGAGCAGTATTTATTCCTTTCTTAGTGCAGTGGCTAAATAGAAAATTGATTAGAGCGCACCATTATTTAGATAATTAACCGTATGAGTGACAGACTTAATATGGTTGCAGCTTAATCATTAAGGTTTTTTCTATTTTTTCTATATTTTTTTCTCAGCACATATATACTATCATATTAGCGCTTAGGCCCCTTATATTTTATATCTAGGGGTACAAATGTACCCCTACCATTTCACAAAAAATGGGTGAAAATGGTAAAAATGACATGGCACGGCTTGGCATAAGTCCTTTAGTAAAAAAATTAATACAGATGTCCAACAAAGCCTTCTTCTTCTTCTCTTGCTCCACCGACGGACCGAAAATGGGAGACACCCGCCATATGATGCGTCTTCGCTTTGACAGTTCTTTTATAACTGAGGGCGGGGCCACACCGTGACATTCTGCTGTGAACCGAACTGGGGGATGTTCAGCTCATCCCTATTCTACACTGACAATTGAAGCAAAATAGCACAGTATAGCACAATAACTGACCAATAGTACTGAATAGAGCCCTGTTCTATCTCTCTCCACACCAAAATCACACTGAAAATGGCTGCCATTGAAAGACTACTTTTATACTGTGGGGCAGGAATGAGCGATGATTGGATAAAATCTTGATGAAAGTGTCCAATCATGACTCTGACAGTGCTCTGTGCCCTGATTGGCTTGCAATGCACTGTTCAGCGCCAAGTTGGAAGGAGGCAACTTTCCCTGGACATTTTTTGAGTACAGACTTCTGAGAGATCCTGGAGATTTTTGGATTGCTGCCACCACTCTTGTGATAGAAAGTCAGCTGTGTGCTTGCTAAAGTAAGCATTAGCCAGTGTCCTGAAGGGATTACTTTATCTTATTCCTTGTGAAGGGACTCTGCTCTTATTGCTTTAACCACTTTGCGCGCGCCCTATAGCCGAAAGACGGCTACAGAGCGGACACTATCTGCCGGGAGGCCGTCCGGGGATCTTCTTCTGACTTCGGGGTCTTGTCCCACTCTTCTGGGGTCTTGTCCCGCTCTTCAGTTCTTCTGCCAGGCCTCCGCTATCTTCTTATAGCTCTTTTACAATCGGTGGCCTGGTCTTCTGTCGCCGCTGCCTTCTTCTTTTCCTCTCTTCTTTTCCTTCTTCCTTGTGATGTTGACACAACGCTCTCTCTGGCCACAATGGCAGGGACGTGTTATGCGGCAACTTATATAGGGACAAGGGGCGGGGTCACTGGGTGATGTCACATGGTGACCCCACCCCCATATGATGTCACAGTCCCAGAGGATGCTTTTTGCCTTTTTGCTGATGAGGTCGTATTAATGCTTACTAAAACGGAATCTTCCCTGGTGGCAGTAAAAGAAGCTTTGCAATTGTTTAATGCTGTGTCTTACTATAAAGTAAATACAACCAAGTGGTATATATTAGATATTGGCCTAGATCCCAGGGTAAAAACAAGCTTTGGTCTCAATTCCCATTTGTAGGGAAGGAGACTGGTATTACTTACTTGATCAGTGGACATACTATTAGAGAAAACTATACACTATTTATTCGGAAACTGCGCACTAGTTTAGCATCCTTAGCGTACCAACTTTGCTGATCGGGCCGATTGGCGGCTTTTAAAATGATAATACTGCCCAAATTGTTGTACCTCTTTAGGACAATGCCTATACTAATACCCTATTATTACTTTGTGACTAGGGATGAGCCGAACACCCCCCCGGTTCGGTTCTCCCCAGAACTTTCGAACGGACCTAAAATTCGTACGAACGTTAGAACCCCATTGAAGTCTATGGGACTCGAACGTTCGAAGTTAAAAGTGTTAATTTTAACGGCTAATATGCAAGATACTGTCCTAAAAAGGGTTTGGGGACCTGGCTCCTGCCCCAGGGGACATGGGTCACTGCAAAAAAAACATTTAAAAACGTCCGTTTTGGCAGGAGCACTGATTTTAATGACGATTAAAATGAAAAAAAAAAAAGATTCCTTTAAATATGGTGCCTGGGGGGTGTCTGTAGTATGCCTGTGAAGTGCCACGTGTGTCTGGTGTTTAGAACAGTCCCTGCACAAAATGACATTTAACGGAAATAACGTCAATTAAAGCTGCTTGCGGTTTTAATGTTATATCTGGTTCCTGCAATATGGTTGAAAATCATTGAGAAAAATGGCATGGGTAGCCCTCCCTGCCCATTACCAGCCCCTTTGGGTCTTGTACACATATTAAGGGGAACCCCCTAGCCATATTAAAAAAAGGAAATACGTGTGGCACCCAGGCCCTATATACTCAGCACAGCAGTATACAGGCGGTGCAAACAAGACAGGAACTGTGTAGGTTTGTTGTGTTAAGTTGAATCGGTTTGTAATTTTCAACTGGTACATTTTTAAAGTGTAGCTCCAGTCAAAAAAACTATTTTTAAGCTTTTTGGAAAACATAGGGAAGGGTTATCACCCCTGTATAATTTGTTTTGCCGTCCGTCTTTTTCAGAGCACGCAGACAGCACGCACAATCTCCTAACACTGACTGAGAGCTCTATTTAAAACGAGCAAGATATTTAGCTAGATAGGTGGATATAGCAGTGTATACTGCGTTCAGAGCACGCAGACAGCACGCACAATCTCCTAACACTGACTGACAGCTCTATTATAAAAGATAGATATATCACTAGATATATAGGTGAATATAGCGGTGTATACTGCGGTCAGGGCATGCAGACAACAACCATTACAGAAGAGCAAGAACGAAAAATCGGCCGATAACGATCGGTGTATACTGTGTTGAAGGTACACAGAACACCCATTAACTGCTACAGATGCCAACACACTACACAAGGCCGCCGCGCTGGCGGCCTTATATAGTGTGGGGCCTGTACTACACAGCCTGGGCTATGATTGGCCACAGGCATCCTGCCTGTGGCCAATCATGGCTCTCCTCACTGCCGGCGCTGTGATTGGCCAAGCATGCGGGGTCACAGTGCATGCTTGGCCAATCATGAGCCAGCAATGCACTGCGCCATCGCAGTGCATTTTGGGCCGTGAGCGCTACACGAATTTGGTGCGAACGGCCCTTAACGTTCGGAATTCGCAGAACGGGCGAACAGCCAATGTTCGAGTCGAACGTATGTTTGACTCGAACACGAAGCTCATCCCTATTTGTGACTCTACAATCTATACTGAACCAATATCTCTTGAGGGGGAAAGGAGTCAGGTGTGCATTCGGCAAACTCATTAAGGATAGAACAGTGAGTGTCCTTGGATACGTTGTAATAAAAGACTATTACTTAGCATTAGTATTAGTATTGGCACATCTCATTAGTATTGGCACATAGAGGGTGGTTTGCCCATCCCCCACTCCACTATGGACAGACATTGAGGCCGAAACACTACCAGGAAAACATCTCCTAACCTTTTTGTTATCACCCACAGTCAAATTACATGGTATACTTAATTTATCACTCACAATTCTGGCATCACTAGATGCCTGAAAGAGCCTTCAGTCTTTACCTAAAACTGATCCAGTGACCATCTTACCTATACCTCTGTCTGTACTGTATGTAGTGCAGTGATCCCTAACCTGTCACTGACTCATTGGTCCAACAAAGGTATAAGGTGGCTCCATGACCTATATAAGAATAACTACTTAAAAGCCTTCCCAGATCTTCAGATAGAGTACCAACTATCTAATAGTGAATATTATGCTTATCTGCAGATTTCTTCATACCTTCACTACTCTCCTACCATCTCAAATGCAATACTGTACACTACTAACAAAAAAGTAAAGAATCTAGAGGGGGCATATCTTTGTTGTATACCTTTGACAAATCCTCATCATACCTTGCATGGGAGATGGATGTGGCAGAGAAATTCACTCACAGCCAATTGAAGTATGCATTCAAAACTATCTACAAAGCCACTAGAAATTAAAAGCTTTGGGAACTAATGAAAAAATTACACCTGCAATGGTATTTAACCCCCCATTGTGTCTCTAAATTTAGCACCATGTCATCTAATCTTTGCTGAAGAGGGTGCAGCCAGGTGGGAATGTTGATGCATCAACTATGGTCCTGTAAGCTAAGTTCTGGACCACTCATTTTTAAATTTTGTTTGAAATTGCATCTAGCCATGCATCTATTTAGCTATTTCCCCAAGCCTAGCTATCTTAAATCTGGGACTAAAATCCTTCCCATAACCATTACAAATAGTGGTGACATACGTTTTAATGGCTGCCAGATTGGCATTACTAAGATACTGGAAATCTTCCCTCCCCCCCGCAATCTCTGAAGTGCTTAGGAAAACTCAACTTCACTTTCAATATGAAACCATTTTCACTTCCACTAATGGCATTTATTCCTGTATAATCTCTTTGCGGCAACCATGGGTGCACTGGTTGGAGTCACAGGGCAAATTTATTTTTATTTTTGATAAAAACCATTGATATATGACACTCCTATGATGTGTTATTCTAGATCCACAATGGGTAGGTCTACATTTCTATCTTTCCTGTTCTTATTGTAGCTCTTATATACTCTTATGTTATCTTTTTTGTACTACACGTTTGTATCACTTGATTGAACATATGTAAAACCTTTAATAAAGAAAAATTTAAAGTACAAAGGAGGGTAAAATGATACAAAAGGTAATAACTATGGGAGTGAGCTAATGGATAAAAGTGCAGTTGTTAAGTGGAGGCAGGATAGGCTTCTCTGTAGGGTAGGGAATTCCATAGGGTGGGGAGACTTGGGAGAAGAAAGCGAGCATGAGAGGAGGTGACAAGGGTACTAGAGAGCAGGGTGTCTTGGGAGGAACAAAGAGAACGGTTTGGTTGGTATTTTGAGATGAGGTCAGTGATGTAGCTGGGGGCCAAGTTGTGGATGGCTTTGTAGCTTGTTGTTAGTATTTAGAATTTTAGGGATTGGAGGGATTGGCAAAAAAGGGATGGCAAACACTGAACATTTGATAAAATGGATGGCAGCAGCATTCATTATAGACTGAAAGGGGATAGCCTATGTATAAGTAAGCCAATGAGAAGGGAGTTGAAGTAGTTGAAGTGAGAAATAACCAGGGAGTGGATTAGGAGCTCTGCAGTCTCATTTGTTAGGAAGGGCCGTATTTTGAAGATGTTGTGGAAGTTGAGCCAGCAAGCTTTGGGAAGTGATTTGATGTGGTGCCAAAAGGAGAGTTCAGAGTTAAGGATTACACCTAGCACCCTGGAATGTTGGGATAGGTTGATGGTTGTGCTATTGATCTTGACAGGGAAGTCTGAGGAAGGGAAATGGGGGGGAGGAAATATTATGAGCTCAGTTTTGGAAAGGTTGAGTTTGAGGAAGTGGTGTGACATTCAGACTAATATGTCGGTCAGTAAATTAGTTATGTGTGAAGAGACTGATGTTGTGAGCTGTTGGGAAGAGAGATAGATTTGAGTGTCATTGGCATAGAAATGATATTGAAAGCCATGGGAGGCTATCACATGAACATATAGAAAGAAAAGGAGGGCACAGTTTCAGTTTCAGTTCTAAGTACCCATTGTTCTGAGGAGGGCAGCAAGACCTTTGACATGCCATACTCTATCTGAAGGGTTGGCTACAACACCTATTCATAGACTAAGCCACTGAGTGCAGGAGATTGTGTTGTGTTGTGTTGTTATGATGATCCAGGGAGGAGGTGTAAATGAAACAGGAGAGGTCCAAAAATAGAATCTTGAGGGACCCTTGAGGAGAAAGGAAGAGGGGAGGAGGAAGAAGAGTTTCAAGTGACACTGAAGGTGTAGTGGGATAGCTAGGATGAGAACCAATGAAGAGCACAAACATGGAGACCAAAGGAGACATTTTTTTTTTGAGGCGGAGGGAGTAGTCAACCATATCAAAGGCAGCCGAAAGGTCCAGGAGTAAGAGTACAGAATAGTATCCATTGGTTTTAGCTGTTTGTAAATCATTTGTGAGTTTTAGGAGAGCAGTTTCTTTGGAGTGTTCAGGGTAAAATCAAGACTGAAGGGGATCAAGAAGGTCCGTTGTTGACCAGACACTCAAGACGTTTGGAGGAAAAAGGGAGCAAGGAAATGGGGTGTTGGTTGTTAAGATGGGTGGAGTCCAAGGAAGGCTTTTTAAGCATGGGGATGACTAATCCATGTTTTAGAGAGTTGGAGAAGATGCCAGAAGAGAGGGAGAGATTGAAGATGTGAGTTAGAGAGTGTAGGATAGAGATAGAGGATGAATGCCGTATTTGAGAGGGAATAGGGTCAATAGGGGGCAGGTGGTTAGGTGGGCATTAAAGTCTTTAGTAGCAGGGTTGAATAAGGGAAGTATTGAGTGTACCTGTGGGGGGATATCTGTAGAGTGGTGATTTCATCACACATCATATCAATCTTATTTTTGAAGTGATTGCTGATCTCCTGGGCAGTGAGTGAGTTAGTAGGTGGAGGCAGTGAGAGACGAAGTAGAGAGTTAAAGGTAAAGAAGAGCTGACAGGGACATACATATATGTCTCAATATCTACAAATTACAATTAATGCCAAATGTTGGCCAGCTCACACCCAGTTGTTGATCAAGCTGCAAAGTGAATAGTAGACTCCTATATAGCAATATACATGGTAGCATACAAATGGTCACCGCAGGACATGCCAAGAGGTCCTCTATTCTTCCCCCTGGGAGCTGTGAAGGGGAGGTGTCACGTACCTTAAGGCAGAGCCCGGAATGCAGGGAACGGCCTCTCGTAAACCTCTGACTCGGGAGGCCCTGGTAGAGATGACAGGGGCTTGGGAGCACAGAGGAGCACAAGTGCCTGACTGGATGGTTGATGTAGGAAGCAGCAGACCGATGTGGCCGTTGGAAAATGGTCTCACCGTGCGAGCATAGCTGTGAGTGTTAGCTCTCCTCAATCACAGTGAACGAGGCCCCTTGGTGCGCATGAGCGGTGCTGCAGACAAGGTGGAGTGATGACAAAAAGCATCCAGAAGACCTGAGCGTCGAATGGACTCCAAAGATGATCCCAATCCCTCTCGTCTCCAGGGGTGGAAGTGGAAGGAGATGTAAACAGCCTTATCCACCGCTGGGGACACCTACCCCACATGTAAATCACTAGGGAGGGAAGAGACCAGTAGGGCAACGCGGAAGATAAGGAAAAGAGGGAGGGATTGCAGTTCCCAAGGAAAGACAGACAATAAACCAAGCTTTAAAAAAAGAGAAATGTACTTTATTAAATAAATTAATATAAAATTGAGGGTGCGCATGCGCGGCGCCCTGTGATGGCCGCCTGAACACAGGGCTCCGCAACGTCCCGGCCTCATCGCTCTCTTAGCGGCTGAACACCGCCGTAAATCCGAGCGAAAAGGATAGCGAAGGTATCCAACATCGTAGGGGCTCGAACGGATGCCAAAAGGAAAGGCGAGGAGAGGGCTGAACACCCGTCTCGCTAGCCTCCCCGGAGCGGACGGCTCACCTAAGATGGCGGCGGAGCGATCGCCTCACGAGGCCCTCGCAGACACGAGGGGATTGTCGCCCTGGCGGGACAGACTCCACGACGAGGTATGTGGAGGGGATCTCACCCTTCCCATCAAGGGAGGTCCACAATCCCCTGCATCCACCATATCGCTGATTCAGCAGACTTTGGAGGACATCCATTGCTTATCTCCTGAGGGGGCCCACAGACCACAACTTGCAGAGGCCTTCACGGAAGCAGCACAGCTCATCCCTCACTCACCCCAGTCCCCTCAGTCTCAGGATATGTCCTCTATGTTCTCCAAATTTGCAGCGCTGCTTGATAAGGGGCTAGCGCAGACAGCATCTAGAATTACTTCTGACATAAAATCTGATCTCCATATGCTGGGCTCCCGCATTGAAAATAAAATGGATGCCACGATCGATCGAGTGAACCAGAATTCCGATCGTTTTCAGGAACTACGCGAACAACTTGAGGGGGCTTACGCCAAAATCGACGATTTGGAAAATAGATCCCGCAGACTTAATTTCCGCATCAGGGGGCTCCCTGAATCGGTAACAGATGTACATAACGCTGTCCATTCACTCATAAAATCCCTCATTCCTGATATCAGATCTCACAGATTGGAATTGGATCGCGCTCACAGAGCACTGGGCCCCCCCTGCCAAGATGGACTCCCACGCGATATAGTGGTTAAGCCGCACTACTATAATGTTAAAGAAGAGGTGATTAAGAAAGCCCGGTTATCGCCCCAGCTTCAAATTATGGGTCACCCAATTCAACTATACGCTGATATTTCTCCCTTCACCATCCAAAAAAGGCGATCCCTGAAACCTTTATTGACGATCCTGTCTCAGAAGAACATTAAAGAGGAAGTAAACCCTTCCAAACAACTTGGACCTATAGGTAAGCCTAGATTAAGGCTTACCTGTAGGTCCAAGCAATATCTCCTAAACCTATATGGTTTAGGAGATATTTGCCCGAAAATGGGCACCGCTGTCTACGGCGCATGCGCCGTAGACAGCGGCGCGCAGGCGCACTAAATGCGGCAAATCCAAGAATGGATTTGCCAAATTTGTCGACTCCCGTGCGCATGCGCGGGAGTGACGTCATCGCGGCTTCGCCGTATGACAGCGGCGGAGCTGCGAGGCGCGACTCCCGTGCGCATGCGTGGGAGTGACGCCATCGCGGTTGCGCCGCTGTGATTCGTCGGAGCTGCGAGACGCCACAAGCAACATGGATGCGGCGGACTACAGGGGACAGCGGCGACTTCGCTGGCTCCTGTGTCAGGTAAGTGACACATAATGAGCTACTATGCGATGCATAGTAGTCCATTATGCTTTACCTTTGCAGGGAAAAAAAGAGGAAGTAAACCCATCAGGGTTTACTTCCTCTTTAAGTACTGGTGGCTATTCCCGTTCGGCTTAAAATTTGACTTTAATGGTAAACCTTTCCGCTTCAACTCACTCCATGAAGGAGAACTACTGCTCCGCAAGCTCGGCCTTATCCCATCGGATCCACCATCCCCCACGCAGACCACTTCCTCTGGGATGGCCAAACGCCCTCCGCCTTCCAGCCCTATTACTTCACTCTGGATCTCCCCCAAACACAAGAAAGCTAAAGACGGACTTCCTCCATGATGATGACGTAGTCCTATTTTGGGTTCCGAAAATTTATTTTTCTGTGGGACTCCTTTTCCTTCTATTTTGGAGTCCGAACCTTACCAGGTTCTATTGTTTCAAAACTTTTGGTTAATTGCATTCACTCATTTTGCCCCCATTCCAATACTTGTGATGTGTGCAAGTTATATATCACATCCATTAGCAATGTCTTGTTTTAGGTGTTCAGTTTTATCTGTGGAATTTTCATATATCTTGCCTTTAGGTGAGAGCAGGGGGGGCCGGGACGTTCTCCCTGAGCACTCTTTCCTTTCTGGGTGGGACAGTTCCTGAGGGGTCTGTGTCATCCAGTCTGGACGTCTCCTCCGTTGTGAGGATAGAAATGTTGGTTTCCTTCGGTGGGCGGAATTGCTATTATCCCCCACCTGGGAAACTTATGTCTTTTTTGTTTTTTTCTTTTCTCTATTTCATTTTCTTCTTTCTCTTCTTTTCTCTCCCTGATATAGCTTATGAAGCGGTCTCTCTTTCCCTAGCGTCTCATCTGGATGTTTGGGAGTCTCTCTTGGATCCTCAATGTATACAACTGGTCACCAGCGAGAGGGTAGGTCACAAGGGTATCCCTGCCTTCTGTTCCTTTCTGCTCCATGGCTGACATCCCACACCACAAACCTGTACTGCGCCTAGCATCCCATAATGTGCAAGGTCTGAATTCCCCCATCAAACGTAAGAAAATTTTCCAACATTGTCACTCCCAAAAAATTGACATCCTCTTTTTAAAGAAACACATTTCCCAAAATCTTATCAACCCTCTTTCATCCACGCAAAATTCCCCAAGTTTTATTTAGCCAATTCTGACAACAAGACCAAGGGGGTTGGTCTGTTTTTTTCGGGCAGAGTTAAATTTTCTTTGGTTTCTGAATGTAAGGACCCGGGCGGCAGATTTATTATTCTTAAAATTATTATTGAAGAACAAATTTACTCTCTTATCTCATACTATGCTCCCAACAAGGGGCAGGCACAGTTTTTCCAATCCATGCTTAACACCTTGTCTCCACTGACGGAAGGAATAGTCATTTATGAGGGTGATTCTAATTTAGCCTTCGACTCTGGGGTAGACAAAACACGCCCTCCCGGAAGGGACAGGGTTCGTCCGACTAAGCAGAGCCTAAAGGTAGCCAGACAATTATATCACTATGGTCTGATCGATGCCTGGAGGGAACTTAATCCCAGGGTTCGGGATTATACTCATTATTCTAGTCCTCACCAAACCTTTGCAAGAATTGATCACTTCTTTATCCTCCAACAACATATCCCATTAGTGCGTCGGTCCTCCATTAGGGACTCTGCTTACTCGGACCATTCCATGGTCCTGCTTTCCATTCAGGGGGGTTCGACCCCCCCATCCGAGTTTCATTGGCGTTTAAATGCCTCCATTCTCAGCAATCCTGTACATGTCACGGAAATAGCACAACATATACAAGATTACTTCCTCCGCAACGATGTGGAAGACATTTCCCCGTCAACGCTATGGGCAGCTCATAAGGCCACCATAAGGGGCGTCCTTATCCAAATTTCTACCAGATTACGCAAGGCTCGTAAGTTAGAAATACTCAAACTGGAAAGGGAATTTTCTTCCCTGAGTAAAAGTCATAAAGCTAACCCCACACAACTCTCTGCAGACAAACTGGACGTAGCCCGTAATGCATTAAACCTTGCTCTTACAGCGGTAGCAGAAAAAGAACTCAGATGGGAGGGAGGACGCCATTATCAACATACTAATAGTTTTGGTACCCGACTCGCTAGACGTCTTACCCCTAAAACCAAATTATTTTCACTCCCAAAAATCAGAATGGCTGATGGTTCACTATCCCAGAATCCCCCTAAAATTTTAGATGCATTTCAGGATTTTTATCTCTCCCTTTACGGTAATACAGATAGTTGCACACGTTCCGACGCCATTCATTCATTTTTACAATCGATTCAGATCCCCACACTGAAGGATCACCATAGGGACGATTTAGAGGCCCCTATTTCTGCAGAGGAAATAGAAGGGGTAATTAAGGACCTTAAGTCAAATTCGGCACCAGGACCCGACGGATTCTCTGTGCCTTATTATAAGCACTTCTCGCAAACTCTAGCCCCGTATCTTGCTTGGTTTTTTAATCACCTTAGATCTGGCTCTCCTCTGGATAAGGCCCTCAATTCAGCTTTTGTTACGGTTATCCCAAAACCTGGTAAAGACCCTAGTAGCGTGTCTAATTATAGACCCATATCTTTGATCAACAACGATCTTAAAATCTTAACTAAACTCTTGGCTAATCGTCTTTCTAAATTCATTAACCAATATGTGCATGCTGACCAAGTGGGTTTTATCCCGGGGAGACAAGGCCCGGATCAAATTAGGAGGGCAATAAACATAATCTCACTGTTGCAGTCCCAGTGGGACTGGGGGTCCCCCTCAACAGGGATGCCTCCTCTCATTAGATCTAATGAAGGCGTTTGACTCGGTGTCCTGGTCATTCCTGTTCCCCACTCTTGAAAGGTGGGGATTTGGACAATCCTTCATGAACATCATTCACGCTCTTTATTCGACCCCAGAAGCTCGAATAAAGATGCAGGGTTATTTCTCGAGCCCCTTCTCTATACGTAGGGGCACAAGGCAGGGCTGCCCCTTGTCTCCATTGATTTTCGCCATGGTCATTGAAACACTTGCTATATCAATTAGAGCGAACCCTGACATTAAGGGTATTAGATGTGGACCGAAAATTCACAAGTGTGCTCTATTTGCTGATGATGTTTTGCTTTTCATCTCCTCACCGACTACCTCGCTCCCAGTAATTTGCAAACTCCTTAATGATTTTGGCGATATCTCTGGGTTAAGGGTCAATTATACCAAGTCTTTAGTGCTTAATATCAACCTTCCACCCACATTGGTCTCCCAACTTAAACATAACTTCCGTTTCGAATGGTCAGATTCAAACATTCCTTATCTAGGGATTCACCTTACCGCTTCAATTGACAAACTGTACTCAACTAATTTCCCCCCGACATTCCGCAAACTGGAGGAAGATCTGGCCTTCTGGGATACCCTTAAGTTATCCTGGTTGGGCAAGATAAACTCGGTCAAAATGACACTCCTCCCACGAATACTGTATCTCTTCAGGTCATTACCCATCCCTGTCCCGAAGGACCGCATACGTAGTTTCCAGTCCAGGATCCTAAAATTTATTTGGGGTTCCAAGGGTCACAGAATCTCTAAAGACACGCTTTTTCGTCATAGAAATCAAGGGGGTCTGGGGGTCCCGAACATCCTTTCGTATTATCAGGCAGCGCAAATTTCCCAATTGTCTACTCTCTACTTTAAAACATCCCAGCCAGATTGGGTTCATATGGAGAGGCAGGCGGTCCCTAACTACACCCTGGATTATCTCCTATGGTGCGTTCCGAAGTCCAGACCAGCAGTTATGGCACCTACTCTCTCCCATTCCATCGCCCTTTGGGACTCGTTGAAAAATAATCAATTTCTTATTTCACATTGGAAACCGCTCTCCCACATGTTCAGGAATCCCCTCTTCCTTCCTGGGCAGGATATTAAGGCCTTCCGTTGGTGGCTAGATAAAGGATTGTATAGGATTGGCCACTTTCTATCGCCCTCTGGTCCTTTCTCTTTGAAACACTATATTAAAAAGCATCACCTGCCAGATACTGAAATATTCCGCTTTAATCAAATTAACCATTTTCTACAGTCTTTGAGGCATCCTACTGACCCCCCTCTTTTCATCACTGAATACGAACTTTGGTGTGGTCAAGCCATGGAGCAGAAGGGAGGGATATCTGTGATCTATCGCGCTCTTACAAGGGTGGAAAGTAAAACACTGTTTATGCAAGAATGGGAAACAGATCTACAACAACAATGGTCCTTAGAGGAGTGGCATAAGGCGTCTCTCAAGGCCTTCAAAGGCTTTCTAAATGCAACTCTCATAGAAGCTAACTTAAAGATTCTTATGAGATGGTACATGGTACCTCTGAGATTAGCAAAAATTTATCCGAATGCCTCTCCCCTTTGTTTCCGTGATTGTGGCCATATAGGGTCTATGTTACACATCTGGTGGGATTGTCCGAAAATTAGGTCTTTATGGAATAAGGTTTTCCACATTATTCGGAAGATCACTTCCTCCCCCATTCATAAAACACCTCAAATAGCTTTACTCAACTTTCCCTTACAAGGAATCCCGAAATTGACGCAACAACTCATTAGATTTATTCTGGTGGGAACTAAACTCACTATAGCCAGGGCCTGGAAAACACCGACGGTCTCCCTAAGAATGGTTAAAAGGAAAATGTCTTGGATCATGGTTCAGGAAAAAACTGTAAGCATTTTCCTTGATAAGCTAGACAAACATACAGCGATATGGGATCCGTGGATCAATTATACCTCTAAATGTTTACCTTGTTCAGGGACTCCAGTTTGTTGAGGGGCAAGAGAGGCCCGCTTCCATCTTAGCTATCTTTTCTCTATTTCCTTTTCTTTTTCTTTTCTTTCCTTCTTTTCTTTTTCTCATCTTTCTCTGATTTAGTGCTTCTTATCTAGTTTATTTTGGGTACACCGGGAGGCTTAAACCCCCATTAAGATCATAAACCTCTATACTCAGTTCTGTTTGCTGATGTGTTTTTTTCTTTTTAATTTTTTTCTTGTTTTCTTTTTTAAGAAGATGTATCATAAGAAGATGTAGCATAGGTCCCAGTTAGTGGGCTAGGTTGGGTCTTAGGGGCTCTGGCACAGCAAGATCCCTTTTGGGGTGCTAGGCCCAAGAGGCTCAACCTCACAGTCAATAGACGGGTTCCTCGGAACCATAGGTCGTACATCTATGGAGAGGCTTTTTCGTTGGTTATTCTTAACTAAAAATCTACATGTTATACACCAGATAGCTTAAACTGTTTGTTCAAGCTCAATATTTCTCTGGGTTCATGTTCTGACTAAGCGGTACTCTAATATACTATGTAATACTATTGTGTAAGATGCATAGTGTTTTTTTTTATTGTCTTTATGTTTATTCTTTCAATAAAAATCTATTGAAATTAAATTAATATAAAATTATAAAAATATCCAGAAACAAATATGTATCATAACTGTAACAACCCTAAATGGGTAGAAAGGACTTAAATGATGTGCTCTCATTCAACCCGGGGCAGAAGTTGCCCTGAGTGAATAATGTCTTTACCAGTATTAATGTACCTTCAAAATGGACAATCGCCACATTTGAAAGTACCCTTTAGTGAGTGAATGAGAAGGAACAGGGACACCCCTCTCAGAAAACAGGGCCATAAACACCTTAATGGTGATGAAAATACAAGTAGAATATGACTCCAAGAGACGCCCTATGCCTAGAATTGATCAGGTTGCCCTAGCGCAGACCTTTATCGGTGGCTCGAAGGCAACTCGATTAGCTCACAAAGCCACATCAGACAAGGTCACTGGCTCTAATACCACTTGTTCCAAAACTATCCCCACTGAAGTGGACCCCAATAGTGTTTGGGGTCAGAGATGTGCTGCTGTTTCATAAGAAAGTTACAAAGCCTAACAACAATGTCAGATTTATCACTTGATTTAATTCCCAACATGAACAATTTAAAATAATCCTTCAAAAATATTGGTACCTTTTAACCAGTGACCCAGTCATCTCTAAGTTTGTCCCCTTGAAGCCATTGGTAGTATTTAGATGGGCCTCCTCTCTGAAGGACAAATTTGTCCTATTTCATGGACCGAGTTAAAAAAATCACTCACTCAACAATATAGTGCCTCGACATCTATGGTGACCAATAGTGCCTAGGCCGGGACTTGCATATTGTCCAGTATTTGTAGCAAGTGCAGGGTGTCTCATAAGTAAGAAGGGATGGTCAGCACAAATGGATGTACGAGTTGATGTAATGACTGGGGTTCTCAGTGATGCATCCAGTCCTGGACACAATGGGTTCCCCATGTGTTTGTGTGTCTTGGGTAGGGCATAGAAACATGCCACCGTGGGAATGTGGTGTGAATGTATTCCCAAATCTGTTGGGAAATGATACCTCGCTGGTATGCTCCATCGACTCGCTGATAGAAATTATCATAAATGTTCCGAATCTTATCTACACTTATCAACTTGTACTATTTTTTATTGGATAAAGACTTCATGCACATGCTCTTATACTGCTCCATGCCCATAACTACGACGTTACCCCCCTTATCGGAGGTTTTTATGACCAGGCTCTTGTTCTCCTTTAAATTAGTAAGTGCTTTCTGTTGGCAAGGTCTAAGATTAGATTTTTTGTGTGCCGGAGATTGAATTTCTTTTGGTGCAGTCACCCGCTTGAGAAAAATAGATTGAGATAGTTATGAGTAGAAGGGAACATTTGAGATCATCTTTTTAGATTGTTTTGGGATTGTAAGTATCTCTCTCAACCCCATCCAGTATCTCCTCAAGATCAATGGAATCAATAAGATTCGGGGGCCCACTTTCCTCCAGTAGCTCATTCAATATTTTCAACATTCTAAAATCTTTTTTTGCTGCATTTGTCTGCTACAGTTACAGTATTATAAGTAGCGCTAGATCTAGAATATATGGCCTTCAACAAGACATTGCGGACAAATAGGTTAGTGTCTTTAATAGCTTAAAATTGGTTGATGCCACTGCAAGGACAAAAACTCAGTCCCTTGAACAATAGTTGTTTATCCCAGAGAGTGAGGTCATATGATAAGAGATTGATAATTTCCATCTCCATGTATACCTCTCTATTGAGGATAGGGTCTCCTTCTAGGTGGGCCTGTAAGCATACTGGGCTAGTACCCCTGTTGTTCATATTAGATTGGGGTTGACATTGAATTTGCTGGATAAAACACTGTTGGGGTCCACTTCAGCAGGGATAGTTTTGGAGCAAGTAGGATTAGAGCCAGTGACCTTGTCTGATGCAGCTTTGTGAGCTAATCGAGTTGCCTTTGAACCATCGATAGAGAGCTGCGCTAGGGCACCCTGATCAATTCTAGGGCCAGGGTCTCTCTTGGAGTCATCTATTCTGCTTGTGTTCTCATCACCATTAAGGCATTTATGGCCCTGTTTTCTGAGAGGGGTGTCCCTGTTCCTTCTCACTCACTCACTAAAGGGTACCTTCACATGTGGTTATTGTCCATATTGTAGGTACATCAATATTGGTAAATACATTATTCTACCTAACAGAAAGAGATTCTTTCCAAGAAAATTTGTTAAGTGTAAAACACAGGGGATAGTGTATCTCATGACCTGAATGTGGGACGTTTTACGTCAGTAAGACCTTTAGAGAGTTTTGGAAATGTATTCATGATCACACCTATCCTATTGAGATAGGTAACATCTATTCCCCTATAGGTAGGCATGCTGCCGACTTTCATGTATATGGTTCATTTGATGTCAAGTTTCTATGTTTGAAACATATTCCACAGGATCCACAAGGGTGAGACTGGGACAGAGTGATCCTCCAAAGAGAAATGAGATGGATACATCCGCTCAGGGCAACTTCTGCCCCTAGGTTGAATGAGGACACCTCATTTAAGTCCTTTCTACCTATTTAGGGTTGTTACAATTATGATACATATTTGTATTTGTATATTTCTATGGTGATTAAAGATGTTTATGCTTATGTCAAGGGATCTATTAATGTTAGCCATCTGGGTAATTATCCCATCCATTTGGATGCTTGCCAGTATTTGGAGATTGTTTAAACGTTGCCCTACTGGGGTCCTCCCTCCCTGGGATCCCTAGTGGTTTCCATGTTAGGTAGGTGTCCCTAGTGGTGGATAAGGCAGTTTATGTCTCCTTTCACTTCCGATCACAGCAAGTCTTAAAGAAATTGGAGAAAATAGATGTATACAGTGAGCTTCAAATGATGAGAGGGGCAGAGAGGAAGAAGAGAGAAGAAACGTAAAGGTGCTATGTTGGGGATAGGAGGATTCTTAAATCACCTCCTTTGCGTCCACTGGGTCTGGGGGAGTGAGTCCAGAGAAGGCAATAATGGGAGGGGGAAGCAGGAGAAGCAGTGTCGGATTCATAAAGGAAGGTTTCGGTGACAGCAATTATATTAAAGGAGTAAGTGACAAAGTGGTCATGAACAGAGATGAGTTTGTTGCAGACAGAGCAGGCATTTAAGACGGCCCAGGAGAAGGGGAGGTTGGCTTTGGGACGAAGAGCAATGGAAACTAAATTGTAGATAGACTCATTGTCAATCTGGGAAGAGGGTAGTGTTAGATGCACTAGTAGATGTAGATAGACTTGACTAACAAATTAAAGTCAAACTCCAGATAACACTTTTTAAGCAGTTTCTTTTTCCTTTTTTAGGGATAAAGGTTTTACATACATAAAAATAGCTGACCATTTCTAACTGGCACTTTTGCTAGACAGCTTGGCTTGTTAAATGAAGTTGAAAAATTACTGGTTGGATCACAAGGTGAAATAAGGAAAAAAGGATATGATTGTAACCACCACATTGAAGAATTGGTAAGCTGCAATATATCACATTTTTGGTTTTGGGTTTAATACCAATTTAAGTATATGCTGCTGGGAACAGGGGTTAAAGTAAACCTATTGTTTTGTCTTGAACAGGCAAATCACAGATTTTCTTTAACCGCACAAACATGTGGGGATCACAAGACACTTGCTTCTTTAACTTAGGTCAACTATATTCTTGTCTAAGAAAAATGCTTCCTGATTCTCTCATAAAGTATTATAAAGGAAAGGAGAGTTAGCTGTTGTGACTACCTTCCCCCTTTCCTGTGTTAAAGACCCGTGGCTTTTATTTTCTCTTGGAATTTCTTATAAACCTGTACATGGAATGCCTTCCTCCTCTGATCCAATAAATATCCTTTGAGTTTTTAAACTATATTGTCTATTTCTGGTTGTAATACTTCCACATCACACAGATATCTTCATGAAACAGGCAAGGGAGAAGAAATTATCCTACCGTCCAGCAATATGTTTTTTAAACTATAATAACCATCTGTTGTTGCAAAATTTCTGATGTTCCTTTCATGTTTTTGGAATAGTTTGATAAAGAACCTTTCCTGTAAACAGAGGACTGCATCTATTACTGGAAAAAAAACAGCTTCACATAGTGTTTGATATTCTGCTAATTTATACTCTTAAAAATTGTTAGGACAAATGATCTTGGTTATATTCTCCTGTCCAAACATATGGCTTAGCTTGTGTACAACTGTAGTTTACTGTGTATTTTAACCTCATAGGATATCATTCCTGGCAATTATTCCAAGCTTCCACATGAAATTTTTTTAACTATTTCCAGATATTGTCTGAATATTACCAGACATTTCTGGAGACAGGATTAATATAAAAGGATGCTTTTTTTTACAACAACCTTGTTGCAAAATAAAAAAAGAACAAAATAACATGAAACTGACTATATCCGTCTAATTTGTAGAAATAGAGTTAATAGTTACTCTATATTTATTTTTAAAATACATTTGGAAATGACCACTGTTGTCCTCACCTTTTGAAACTGCTAGATGCCTGGGTGTCAGGCTGAACCAATGGTTTCAATGCAATCTGAGGCACCGACCTGGAACAAGTTTGCAGGTCTGAAGTACTGAACTCACTCTGACTTTCTAATCTGCATGTTTATTCTGGGTCAGTGCCTATGAAAGTATTAACATCAGAAAGGCAAGGAAATATTATTTTTAGAAGGGAGTCAGCAAAGGCAGTCTCTATGTTTCTTTCAGGTTTAACTCAAATTCAAAATAAAAGAAAATAGGATACAAATTCAGTAAACGACTCTGATTTTAAGTTCATATTTTTTCCTGTCTGGTAACAATTTCTTCACTCCTATTTCCCTACACTAATAGCTTTAAAAATGAATTCCAAATATTGTATATTTTTATATAGGTAAATTGGTCCAAATAGGAGTACTGGTATCTACTTCCGTGATTTACAGCTTCCAGTGACATTGGCCCTTTATGATATATGCATAGTTACATTGCTCCAAGTTGGGCCAACTGTAAAAATATACCATACTTGAAATTCACCTTAAAAGTGGTAGTAAACTTAAAAAAACAAAACAAAAAAAATAGGCCCGTTTCAGGTCTATGCTAGTATACACCACATACTAGCACATTATGACAAGCTTACCTTGGAAATTAAGCCTTCCTGCAGTTCTGACATAAGCAAAATTGCACACACAAAGACCCTTAAAGTGGTTGTAAACCCTTACAAACCACTTTGACCTACAGGTAAGCCTTTATCTCCTACACGGTTTAGGAAATATTTGCCAAAAGACAGGCACCGCTGTCTACGTCGCTGCACCGTAGACAGTGGCTCGCAGGCGCACTGAGCGCGCTGCTGTCAACGGCGATATGCCGCGAGTGGCGGCTCCCGTTCGCATGCTTGGGAGTGACGTTATTGCGGCTCCGTCGAATGACAGCGCCGGAGCAGCGAGACCCACCAAGAAGATGGAAGCTCCATACACAAGGGGACAGCGGTGACTTTGCTGGCTCCTGTGTCACGTAAGTGACACATAATGGACTACTATGCGATGCATAGTAGTCCATTATGCTTTACCCTTGCAATGAATCAAAGAGGAGGTAAACCCATCAGGGTTTACTTCCTCTTTAAAGTTAAACTCTCTTTCTTTTCAGTAGAACTGAATGGAATGATCAATACCAGAATTGATCACACTTCTGTACCATGTTTCTCTGTTGTCTGCAGATTCCCTGTTATTCTGAGTTTAGTTGTGGCTTTGTGTCATGTGACACATGGTATATCCTACTGATAGACTCTGTTCCTTCCACAGTCACGTCTTGCAGCAGCTAGAGTCTGTAACACTCCCCTTTGTAGTATTTCAGACTCTGAAAATGATGTAACTTCCTTCACAGCTCTGGTGGTGGGTGGGATTCAATACATCCTAAGTAGCATTCAATCCCACCCAGTCATCCCTACAGGAAGAGTCCAAACCTCCGAAGTCCTGTCTCACAGATCACATCATTAGTCAAGAAAGAAACCACTTTGTATACACACATACACAGCCTGCTGTGAAAGCTAGTTGTGCTGATTCTGGAAGAGATTGAATAGATAGCCCTGCTTTACACTAGCACAATATGAGAGTCACATGACTTCCTGCGTGACAATCATTCCTGTGCCAGTTTCATGGATCAGTGTTTTTTTTTTAACTCTTCCTCTCCTCCCTGGCCATTCTTGCTGCCTCTTCTAAGCACATTCCATTTACACCTCAGCGAAGTGGAAATGAATGTTCCTGCTCGAGGGTTTCTTCTGTGTTTTTCAATCATAAACACGCACTTCAATGGACTGCTGTATGTGCAACAAATGACCCAAAGTTGTACTGGACCGTCTTCAGTCATGGAATGTTACATGATTTTTCAGTGCACATTTTGGCGCATTTGTAGCATGTTTTGTTGCGCATTAAAACATGCATCTGCTAACTGTAATCGAGGTGTCATTACCAATTAGGCTACATTTACATCTGCATGTTTCTGAATACGCAGTAACCCATATGGAAAATGCATGCATTTTCTTGCTGGTGTCCCTGCATTGGAAAATGCTCAGATCCAAACGAATAATAATCCGAGCACATTGAACATTGCTGCATGTTTTTGAAATGCACAGCAAAACACATATTTTCTGTGCAGGTTGCCACTCTTTCAAAATGTGCAGAAGCGAATGTGCTTTCTTGTGGGCTGCCATTTGTTCAGAAATGTGCAGATACAAGTGAACAATAACGCAAGTGTGATGTGCAATGTCACACATTTTTTAAACACATGGCAAAGCACATGTTTTTATGTAAGTCGCCAATGGTAGTGCAAGTACACTGCATATCTTGTGCGTTTCCCTGCATTTTAAAATGCTCAGATGAGAACAAATGCCAATGCAAGTGCGATGCACCTTGTTTTGGCATTTTTTAAACATGGCAAATCGCATGTTTTTTTGTGTGGGTTTCCCTGCATTCATAAATGCGCAGATGCAAATGAATGGTAGCACAAGCACGCTGTGCATTGCCATGCATTCTTAAAATACACAACACAGCGTGTGTTTTCTTGTGGATTGCTGTGCGTTCAGAAACATGCCAATGCAAACAAATGTAATGCAAACACAATGCGCATTTCTGCATGTTCTCGAAAACACATATCAAAGTGCACGTTTTTGTGCAGGTTGCCAAATGTTTGGAAATGCGTAGAACTAATGGTAACACAAGCGCAATCCAAGTTGCTGCACATTTGAAAACATGCAGATGAGAATGCAACATAAATGGTAATGAAAATTGTGACGTTCATCACCACGCATTTTAGAAACACACAGCAAAGTGTGCGTTTTCTGTGCATGTTGCGGTGCATTCAGAAACATGAAGATGCAAACCCAGCTTAAATGGCACAGTGAGAACGACTCGTGTTTGGTAGTGTTTTCTGTGTGGTTTGTTTGGGCAAACATGCATGAGTGCCCTCTTAGCAAGTGGTGGTGGGGGGAAGAGGCGGATCGGGGCTGCTCTGTGCAAAAACGTTACACAGAGCAGCTAAGCATAACATGTTTATTATTTAATTTTTTTTTATAAAATTTGCCTTTAGAATCCCTTGAATTTTCTGTTCAATGTTCCACTTCCTGCTTGTTCCCTATTCACTGTACAGAGAAATTGACTGTGGGCATTAATTACACAATTCCATTCCTTTCCTTTCACCACCCACATGAAGGCCCAGAAACACCCACAAGTCAAGTCATAGAACTTTGAAATTCAGCCAGGAGAAGGAGTGAAATCCCAGACACAGACACCTGCTGTATACAGTTAAAGGAGGTAAGTTACACACAAGCTGACAGCGTGAATGTGATCTATTCACATACACAATGCATCTGTTGTTTTGGGGAGAAAAAACTGGAGATCTGCTTTAATCTATTCTGTCTCTGTTTGTTACTTTGTCTTTGTCATTTTGTCTTTCCCAAACCTCCTGGATATGGCCATCAATCCCTCCTGACATAGAGGCAGAATACCCAAAATATTTCCTTGGAGCCCTAATGCTGCCTACACACGACCAGAATTTTCGACGGACTAGGTCCGACGGTCTTCCCGATGGACTTTTGGCAGAGTTCCGATGGACTTTCTGAATGAATTGTCTTGGTCACACACAATCACAACAAAGTCTGACGGATTTGAACGTGATGACGTATGACCGGAATAGAATAAGGAAGTTCATAGCCAGTAGCCAATAGCTGCCCTACTGTCAGTTTTTGTCCGTCGGACTAGCATACACACAAACAGATTTCTCCATAGGAACTGGGTCCGGTGGAGTTCCAGCGGAAAAAATTTGAAACATGTTCTATTCCTAACGTCCGTCAGATTTTTGGACAGCAAAAGTCCGATGGAGCCCACACACGATCGAATTGTCTGACAGATTTGTTCCGTCTGACTTTTGCTGTCCAAAAGTCCGGTCATGTGTATGTGGCATTAGAGGCAGATCCATTCAGTCTGTTGGTTTAGTCTCCATGCTTGATGGTAGGTGAAGGGGACATTGAACTGCAGATGGTAAGCTCAGCCCTGTCTTTATCCTTGTCCGCCACAAAATAAGGCTGAAATTGACTCTGTAGCAGTTCCCAACATTGCAACCCTCTCATCACCCCCCACTAATAACAGTTCAAGATCAATAAGTGTACAACAAAATTGTAAGACAAAGATGTAGTTATATTCATAGCAGAGGTTAAGTCAAGTGCCAGACTAGTTCAGATAGGAACCCAGCATAAGGTCAGGGCAGGTGGTTGGCAGACAAGTGAGTGGGGATGAGTTAAAAGAGTTCAATTTGAATCAGGCTCTGCAAACACTGCTAAAAAAAAAATCTTAAAGCGGATGTATATTCTGTTTTTGAACTTTTACCTACAGGTAAGCCTATAATAAGGCTTACCTGTAGGTAAAAAAAAATCTCCTAAACCTGTATGGTTTAGGACAGGGGTAGGGAACCTTGGCTCTCCAGCTGTTTTGAAACTACAAATCCCATCATGCCTCTGCCTCTAGGAGTCATGCCTGTGATTGTTAGGGTTTTGCAATGTCTCATGGGACTTTTAGTTTCAAAACAACTGGAGAGCCGAGGTTCCCTACCCCTGGTTTAGGAGATATTCCCCTCACAATGAGCCGCTGACTGCAGCGGCGCATGCACACAGGGGATTCACGGCTGAAAGCCCGGCAGACGCCAGACCTTGCCAGAAAGAAATCTCCCAAACACACGGGAGTGACGACATCATGGCTCTGGCCACTCACAGCGCTGGAGCCGCGGTACCCGGAAGACACGCCGAGGGAACATGTCAGCTCCTTCGGCGTGGATGGGGTGAGATGTTGGGGACTCATTCTAAGGTAAGTATTTCATAATGAGCTAGTATGTGGTGCATACTAGCTCATTATGCCTTTTGCCTTGCAGGTCTGTTAAAAAATAAAATAAAAATGTCAGTGGGTTTACTCCTGCTTTAATGCTTTATTTAAAGTGTTTGTTACCCCAACATTTCATATTTCTGATAGGTGCCTGCTGTACCATGTACTTGTGTGAGAAAATATCCTGTTCTCTTTGTATTTTTTTTTTCTCCTTGCTTTCCTATTAAAAATTTACCACACTAAGCATGAAAGCATGTCATGGTCAGTTCTCTAGCTATGTACTCTCCTCTAATGATCAGACTTGTCCTGACATGCCCCCGCTGCAAAGACATTCACTGGGAAGCTCAGTGTACTGCTTCTTCTCCCCCAGCACTTATGCAGCTCATAACAGGGGGAATGTGATCACATAAAAAAGGCAAATAAGGTATTTATAATGTTTTTTTTATATCTGTACAAAAATGTTTTGCCCTTCATTGTTTTTTGAAGCAGCATTTACATTTTGTTGCAATATTTTTGTTCAAAGATAATAAAAAGGCTTTGAATTTTAGTCACATTCTCAATAATACATATTGTTCTTAGTTTTATAAATAAAGTCACATATAGGGTTGAGCCAAAGGTCCCTGGGTTTCCTTCTGTTTGTAAACAAAATGACTGGGGATTCCTTTCATCCATACCAGACCATTATCCTAGTGAATTTTATCCCAATGATGTCACTGATCAAATATGTTCATGTCCATATTTGGTCAATGATATTACCTAGGAGACCAATCCCCTCTTTGTTTTTAGAGCTGTCATTTGCACAAGTAAGAGATGGGAGCAGAATATGACTGGGATGGGGTTTTTTTGGGCATCGTTCATCCTTTTTGATGTGGATTTGCATCATTGAATGATGTGCTTGACAATTAATTTACATTATGAGACATCCCTTTGGGCTTTTTAAGAGGCATTTTCAAAAAAGGTCAGTGCATTTAATTATTGTTTATGTCTTTGGGAATGAGAAGGGGCACTATATGTGCTCCTTACTTATTCACATGGGGCAATATTGGGAGCCCCCACCCCATTGGTAAAGGAAGCTTCTAGATTCAAATAAGCCTTCTACCTGCAGAACCCCAAAACAACTGGGACAATGTTGTGGGCAAGAGGCCTCTGTTCCCATCAACATGGCACCCACCAATTTTAAGAAAATGTGCCCTGATATGGTTCAGGACGGGGAGCATGCCAGTGCCCCCCTTTCCTGGCCCACCAGGCAGCATGCTTAAATCAGCATCTGGTGTAGACACAATGTTTAGTACATCATCATGCTACTAAAAACTCAATCATAAAGAAATGCAACATTTTTTTTGGTATATTCAGTCTGCCTAAACATGGTTTGATTCACAGCTGGTTCCTGCTGAACGTGAATGTCTATTGCCGGCTTTACTGAATGGGGTGATGTCAGTTATGCTGAGTATCTGAAATCTTGCAAGGTGTTACTGAAGCATAGTGCAGGAAAGCATTTTTGCAAGATTTCCCAGGAAGGATGATGTTATCAGTGGTTGCAACTTGAAGCCATAGGTAAGGAAAAATTTTTTTTCTCCATTGATTTTTTTTTGTTGTTGTCTTTATCAGACACTACAAGATATGAAAATGACATGAATGGGTTAATTATCAGAGCAATTGAGTTGAGTTGGCAGTATTTATAGTTTTAAGATAGTTTATTGATATTGCAAAAAAAAAAATGGAGGTCTCATTACCCACGGCATGTAAAATGTTTATTTGTGACAAAAATATTTTGTATAAATGTTATTTGTATCCATTTAAATAAGGCAGAGAAATTATAACTGAAAAATAATCAGCTGCACAATTTTATCTGCTTGAAAGATCTGAAGCCATTTGAGCTCCTTTTCGTTCCTTTTTCTACAAGGTTTTTTTTTTCACAGCTGCTGCCTACTAAGTTATCATTAAGACTCACATCTTCAAAATTTATTACCACCTTCTCCATTTGTATCTCGACCTAATTGACTTGATAAAATTAAGATAAAATGTCATACTTATAGTAAACCATATTTAGAGGCCCATAGTTTTGCTGGGCACATGTATAGCTCTTAATTTGTACAGCTTTATCTGAATCAGAAAGCTTTCCCCCCTCTAAATGACATAGGATAAAAGGGTTTCTTTCACACATTAAAATTGTCCACGTCAAGACAATTTTCCTTTTATTGCTTCACAAGTTAAATTTATTTGTAGATTCAGCATTTTCATAAATAAACAAGTAACAGTTGTGACAATATGTTTAATGTTGAATTGTTTCAAAGAGGGGAAATTTGCATTTATAACCCTTCCTCATATTTTTTCGGCCAGCTTGAAGATAATTTGATGGTTGCTGTATTAAACAATATTAACAATGGTAAATCACATAAGAAGAAAGGCTGGGTAAAGGGCAGCTGCCTTCATAGTCACAAGAATTGTAATCATTTGGGTGGTCCCTTGCCCAACTAGTAATATAATGCTGAGAAAATTGAAATTTTCAAAGACTGTCTTGGGAAGCTAAGCTGTCAGTTTGTGTAAGGACTTAAATTCAGACTTTTTTATATCTTACTAAACTAAGAGTGTTACTACTTTCTGAAAGACCTAGTGTGTAATGTATAGTTTGAATGTGCTAAACATGTACTGTATGGATATCCTATAAGGACTCCAGACAGAATAAAAAAAAAATTAAATAAATGCAGTTATTATTTAAAAAATTATATATTTATTTTTAAATGCAGCTAGATCGGCCCACAAAGGTCTGCTTGTCTGTTTTTCAGGCGGACCCGAGTGGGCTACCTATATGTACAGGTGGATGTCAGTGGAGATGTGTCTGCTGAAACCCATCTGCCATCTGATCCAACAAGATACGCACAAAACAGACGGATGGCGATACGTTCTCAGATTGGAAGGGATCCCGCCATAGAGGACAGTGGAGCTCTGACAGATCTGTCCCTGCAAAGTGAGCAGAGACAGCGGGGATCAACGGAGCAATCTCCCACTGAGCTAGTGGAGTCCACTGAGTAGATCCACCCTGTGTGAAAGGGGCCTTATTAAACCCAAAATTAAAAAAAAATGCATTATTTTGCAACTCATCATTAGATATCAGTTTTCTTTTGTTTGGTGTTTTCCTCTATTTCCACCTGGTGATCTAGCTACTAACACACCTCTTGTATTAGTGAGACACTACTATGGAGGAATGTGCACAGGAGGCACATTTGGGGGAGGGGGTGAGTGTTAAATGTGTTAGCAGATTTAGATACACTAATAAATTGAAGCCAAGCTTCAGCTCACACTTTATAAGCAGTTTGGGATAAAGGTTTTGCATAAATAAATAAAAACTGATCATTTTAATCACCCCTGCCAGTGTTAAGTGGTTTGTCTCATCCATGTAAAGGGATACATTCTACTGGAGAGTTTGGGCTTTTGAAAAGCAACAGACTTGCTGGCTGGTTCACCAGATGAAAATAGAAGATAGCCCAAAAAGGGAAGCTAATATAGCCATCACATATAAGAACTGATTACCTCCAATCTAAAAAATCTTTGATTTCTGGCTTAATGCTGCTTTAATTTGACTTCATTCAGCAGCTTGTAATCCCCTGCAGAACGGCACTCTAATGCCGCATACACACGTTTGGACTTTCCGATGTAAAATGCACGATCGGAGCTTTTTGACGGAAATTCTGACCGTGCGTAGGCTCTATCGGACAGTTTCCATCGGAATTTCCATCACACAAAATTTGAGATCTGGTTCTCAAATTTTCTGACAACAAAATCAGTTTGTGTAAATTCCGATCATGTGTACACAATTCTGACGCACAAAGTGCTCAGAATAAATTACGAGACGGAATCGCTCTTAATGGACATAGCACATTCGTCACGCTGCAAATTTTGAAATCTTTTAATGCAGTGCATTCTCTTCTTCTTTAAAAAGCTAGAAGAATGAAGTTGCTTTGCTGCTCATATTCACACAAACTTCTTTCTTTATAATTTCTCATGATCTCATGAATAATTTTACTTTTCTTTTGTCAGATCTCCATAATACTTTTTTTTTGTTTTTTTTATTTTTATTCTTATTACGGTAATATCTGCATTTTTTTTCTAGTGCTCTCCATAATATTATTTCTTGTTTTGTGTGTCAAGTTACCACAACAGCATTGTACCCCAGGGCACACATCTATTATTTTACAGTCAAAATTGGTGGCCTGAGGAGTCCATATAATAGTGAACACAATCCTGTCCAGGACTACAATAGATCAGGAACAGCAGCAGATGACATATCGGTCCCCTGGCTGTAGTCATACAACAGCTTGCATCGTTTGTCAGGCCAGACTAAACCCAGGCCATCACTCTCTGGTCTTCCTTACACGCTTCATTCCAGGCTGTGTCTCTGGTGTTGGAGGTGTGGAAGGAGGTGGAGGAGAAGGAGGAGGACCTGGAGGAGGAGGAAGGCCATGGTTCAACTCACAAATGTGGCTTTGGCTTGTGAGTTCGCCCCTCAATCCCTTTTTTAGGGGTTGCAAGATCACTTCCTCACATAAGAGGCGTTGGCCCTTCTCCATTTCCAAAATTGTGCAGGCTGTCATGTAGGCATAGTACTTTTGAACACGGGGGGTTTTGAGGGCTGCAGTAGCCTTCAGAAATAGGCCAATTGCTGCCTCCTTCAGATTACTCCTCTTCCTGCTCCTGTTTTGTGGAAGGCTGAGGGGAGTGACTTGCCATCCAGGCAGGCTACTGGGCTCGTCCAACTCCTGGCTGCCACTTACCCCCGCCACCTCCTGGCTGCCATTTTCCATGGCCTCCTCCTGGCTGAGGCTTTCCTGTGTATGAAAAAGTGACATCGTTTTAGTTTTTGGTTCATCAATCACACACAATTTTCTGATCATGACTGTTGCAATTGAATTGAAATAGCATTTTTCATTCTTGTCACAATCATTTGTGGCCACTACTGTCTATTGATATGTAAAACACTTTGGGAAATCAGAAATTAGTTATCAAAACTAACATATATTTAACATCATTAATTTGACAACCAGAAATATTTTGAAGAATGCTATACGTGGCTCAAGCTGGGCTCCTCCACATGTTGCTGCCTGGAAGGCCCAGGTTGGTCGTCGGAAGCCTCGGCTGGGGGGAAAGGAAGCCTTGAACGAAGACTGGAAAGTGCTGGCCTGGGTTCAGTCTGGCCTGCCAGAAAATGCAGTCTGTCATAGTACCACAGCCTGGGTACATAAATGTCATCTGCTGCAGCTCCTGATCTCAGAGAATCCTGGACCTTCTTGAGCTCCCTAATATAAGTGCTCCTCATGCTACCAATTAGGGCCTTCAAATAGGGGATGTCTTCCGTGGGGATCACCGGCTTCAAAATGCCAGCAATTGATCCAGCGCTGCCTTTTTCTATGGTTAGTTTACCTACCACAGACAGGGCAGATCCCTGTACATATCAATGAATATGGGAATAACGTCCTCATTGTTGAATAGATTCATTTTCTCTGCAAGACACAACACAAGACAAATCCTAATGTCAAGCGAAACTGTACAAATCTTGACCCAATATAGGCCTCAATCTATAAGCAGTATAGGCCACTGATGCACCAACTTAAAATTGTACCTTCATTATAACGATCTGCATTTTTGTTACTTTGCCCCCCCTCACAGATCGTATGTAGAACGAATGCGTGTTCTGCTTTATATACACAGTGCATGCGTGAAACTCCTCCCGCCCCTGATGTTCTTTGTAGTCTATTCCACGTCGCTTCTCTTTCTGTGCAGTGGGAGAGCACACAGCGGAGAGACAACAGCTGCATGCAGAGGGGAGCAACAAAGACAAAAGCTCAGACCCCAGAAACCTTCCGATCCCGGAGAGGATTGAAGGCCTCAATTATGGCCTTTATACAGATGGTGGAGACGGTGGACATCTTCAAGAGGGCCAACTATGATGGGAAGTATGGACCTTACCCAAACCCAAATTTGAGAAAGGCCAAACTCATGCCTAAAGTTGTGAAGAGTCTGCACAGGAATTTTGCGGTATGGCGATCCAAGGATCAAATGAGGAAACAATGGTCAGACCTCAAATTGAGGGAGCAGGATCAGTACAGTAGAATCAAGAGAATGCTGCAAAAAGTAAGTATTTTGTCCTGTGTTCCTAGTCTTCTTCTTAACGTTTGTGCTGCTCCATGTGCTTTTCTTTACGGTTGTACATTTTAAAATGGCAACTTTCATGTGCATGGGCACATTAATTGGTCGTGGAAACATTGTTCGTTCGCCCACTTATAAGATGTTTTAGGCAGATACAGGTTAACTACATTTGCTCATGCCTATTTGTATTAAAATAAGTTTGTTGTCTAGATGGGTTTGTAACAAGAATGAAATGCAAACTTGATTCAGTGTAAGGAGTGGACACTCAGCAGTTTACACATCCGGATGCAGAAGCACTAGTGTGGGACACCAGAATCAAACTTTTTTGGTGTCCCACATAGGTGCTCCAGTGGGTACTATAGGGGTGTCTCCATGTGTGATACTTTAAAAAAAAGGCAAGTATTCCAGCTTTGGAAATGAAATAAAAATGTCTTCAGCCTGGAACTCTGCCAAAACAGACAGTTGTATGACATTTCCAAGCAATGTTTCATATTCCTATTTCTGCCCTCCAATATCTGTGTGCTAAGTATAGCTTTTTTTTTTATTCACATAGGGGAGAAAAAACTCGGGATGTCTGAGGACACCAGGGACCCCCCTCCTTCAAAAGAAGGGGAAGTCATCAAAACACAAGCAGAGGATGAGGAGGGAGACATTTTAGAAGTGTGCAAAATTGTCACCACAACAGGTGAGTAAAAGTTGGTTTACAGTGACAAGTGCCGTTTCATGTGCACTTTTAAGTGCACTCTGAGTGCAACGTGTAATTTCCTTTAGTAAATAACACCAACAGTGCTTTCTAATTTGCCTCAATCATGCCATTTTCATGACTCCACAAAATGTATTCATGGTGCTGAAAATGATGAATATTTTTGTCAGTAATGTATTACATACATTAACAACAAAACAAGGTGTGTGTATCAGACCCACAACATAATATTATTTTGCTGAAAAAGAAATTGTCACCACTTGTATCAAATAAATTACATTTTCACTATTGAAGAAAATGTCCAAAAATAAAAGCCCATTGGAGAACCTAGGAGACAGCTAAAAGATACCCAGGCAGTAAGTCAAAGGAAATATTCTTTCAGTTTAAGTTCATCAATTTAGGATAACATGTTTCTTAATCAGTTTCTGGCATGTCAGTGCCCCCCCCCCCCCCCACCCGCAAAGTACAGCTTTAAGTGCCATCAGGGTTTCTTGTTGACATCCGGCCTCAGGCCCAACTGAGGCAACATAGTTCATTGAATTTCTCCTTAAAGAGTTGCGTAGAATGCAGCATGCAAGGATTATATGGTTAGATTTATATTCCGCCATGTTGGCCAGCAGGGATGAGATTTATGTTCGAGTCAAACTCATGTTCGACTCGAACATTGGCTGTTCGTCAGTTTGCCAAACACTGAACAATTTTGGGTGTTCCCGGAAAATTCGAGAGCCTCGGAACACCCTTTAAAAGTCTATGGGAGAAATCAAAAGTGCTAATTTCAAAGGCTTATATGCATGGTATTGTCATAAAAAGTGTTTGGGGACCTGGGTCCTGCCCCAGGGGACATGTATCAATGCAAAAAAAAGTTTTACGTAAATGGGTGATCCTGCCGCCCTCTGACAACACGGGGAAAGCCATAGGGAAGTCCCCGTGCGTCAGAAGAGGGCAAGGTCCCGTCAGTTATTTAACAAGTGTCAGAAGAAGCGAAGCGTCACTCTGCTGAAGACTCCCACAGAGGCGGATCATGCGGATGGCACGGAGAAGAAGCCGGAGTAAGATGCGGGACGAGAAGAGTGGAGGAAGAAGAAGATGTAGAAGAAGATGAAGAAGAAGAAGATGGAGAAGAAGAAGATGGAGAAGAAGAACAACACCGAAGGAAGACCAGAAGAAAGAAGATGAAAGAAGAAGCACAAAGAAGAATAATTTAATAAAGGACTTGTCAAAATCGTTCTCTTGTCTTTTTTAACTTTTTTGTCACTTTTTTTGTGAAATGGTAGGGGTACATTTGTACCCCATTACCAATTCACACAGGGGGGCGGGATATGGGGGTCCCCTTGTTAAAGGGGGCTTCCAGATGCTGATAAGCCCCCTGCCCGCAGATCCCCACAACCACCAGGCAAGGGTTGTGGGAATAAGGCCCTTCTCCCCATCAACATGGGGACAAGGTGCTTTGAGGGGTTACCTCAAAGCACCCTCGCAATTTTGAGGGCATGTGGCCTGGTATGGTTCAGGAAAGGGGCGCTCTCTTGTCCCCCTCTTTTCCTGTGGCCTGTCAGGTTGCATGCTTGGATAAGGGTCTGGTATGTATTTTTGGGGGGACCCCACCCCATTTTTTTTTTATTTTGGCATGGGGTTCCCCTTAATATGCATACCAGATTTGAAGGGCCTGGTATGGAATTTAGGGGGACCCCCACACATTTTTTTTAAATTTTGGTTCGGGGTTCCCCTGTGGGGAAATCCCCATGCCATTTTTATCAATTAACTTTTATGTGCATTGCGGACCGACAATTCATTGTAGCCGCGAGTAGTTTTAAATTTGTTTTTTTCCTTTAGAAATGTAATTTTGCTGTCAAACTGTTCTAAACATGGGAAACAAGCGCCCCTTTACAGGCATACTATAGACACCCCCAGGTACGAAATTTAAAGGAATATTACACTTGTATTGTTTCACTTTAAGTACTATTAAAATCACTGCTCCAGAAAAAACTGCAGTTTTAAAACTTTTTTTTGCATTGATACATGTCCCCTGGGGCAGGACCCAGGTCCTCAACCACTTTTTATGACAATACCATGCATATAAGCCTTTAAAATTAGCACTTTCGATTATTCTTGTCCCATAGACTTTAACAGTGTTCAAACAAATTTTTTTGCCTGTTCGCATGTTCTGGTGCGAACCGAATGGGGGGAGGGGGGTGTTCGGCTCATCTCTACTGGCCAGTATCCCAAAAGCATTCTACATCACTCTTCTGGTTCTGGCCAGACGATAGTTATAAACCCTCTGGTCCGGGTGAGGGTCCTCATGTCTTCAAAACAATCGGCTAGTCAGAATGAACTAACAGAAAGCACTGAAAAACAGAAAGGCTGGAGCTGAAAATCAGATACGAGTGGACAAGAGCACACTGAAAATCATATACGTAATAGAAATACGAACCCACAAGCACAAATTGAAGAGCACTAATGATCGTAAAAGCAGGAGGCAGAAAAGCGTGAATCGTCTGTCACCAAACGTCTACTAACACAAGATTAGCAGAAGGAGCCCAAAGGGTGGTGCACTTGGTATTGAACTACCTCTTTCTAGTTCTGTCGTACGCGTTGTACGTCACCGCATTCTTGACGTCCGCAAATTCCGACAACTTTGTGTGACCGCGGGTATGCAAGTCAAGTTTGAGCCAACATCCGTCAGAAAAAATCCATGGATGTCTGATCGTGTGTACAAGGCATTACAGTGCTATGGATTGGCACTTGGGACCGATCAGATGTTCTGCATAACACTGAACATGATGTCAGTAGAAGGTAAATAGGGTTGGACTCAGTCTGCTTGATCACTGTTGAATCACAGGAAATGGATGTGTTGCTTAAATGTAGCAAACTTAGTATCAGGCTTGCTGGGTATCTGGCAGGCCTGTATAAATCTTAGAACCAGGTAGACAGAAATATAAATATTTTTTCACGTATACTGTAACTGTTCCTTTATATGTATTTCAGCCGGGTATTTTGACGTTTGCCTGTAGTTCACCTGTACGATATTAGTTCACTGGCGGTCATGCTGAAATGATGGCTTTAGTACTAGACCTAAAATGTATTGATCTAGAGTAGGGATGTGTCAGAAACCATGAATCAGACCGAAACAGAAGTACAATTAAATCACACATGTTTATTAAATAAAAATAAAAAGGTAAATAGAAAAAGCATAGTCAAATCATAGCCAGAGTCCAGTAACCGGATAGAGTAGTCAGCCAGGCCAGAGTTCAATAACCAGATCGGATAATCAGCCAGGCCAGAAGTCAGGGATCCAAGTAGAGCAACAACAAGCAGGATAAGGAGCCAGAAGGGATATCAGCAAGCCAGTCTTTAAAAAGAACTGCAGGAGATGGTTTCTTGTGATGTGACCAAGGCAAAGGCAGAGGTGAAGTGAGCTGGACAGCTTTAAGTAGACAGGTCAGACGAGCATGATCAGGAACTAGACATGTGCAGAGTAAAATATTTCGTTTCGGAATTTCGTTTTCGTTCGAAAACATAATTTATTTAGTTACTCCCGAAATTCGTTTTTATTTATTTCGTTTTTCGTTCAAAAATTGCATTCGTCCGAAAATCCACATGAATTACGGTCGAATCTGTCTTTAAGGCTTATGGTGTCTGTCGAATGTATAAAGAAGATTCGACGGAGCTAGTATATAGCATACTTTAGAACCCCTGTTAAAGTCTATGGGACTCCAACATTCAAAATCTAAAGTGCTAATTTTAAAGACTAATTTGCAAGTTACTGTCCTAAAAAGTGTTTGGGGACCCGGGTCCTGCCCCAGGGAACATGTATCAATGCAAAAAAAGTTTAAAAACGGCCGTTTTTTCAGGAGCAGTGATTTTAATAATGATTAAAGTGAAACAATAAAAGTGTAATATTCCTTTAAATTTCGTAGGGGGGGGGGGTGTCTATAGTATGCCTGTGAAGGGGCTCATGTTTCTGGTGCTTAGAACTGTCCCTGCACAAAGTGTCATTTATGCAGGAAAAAAAGTCCTTTAAAATCACTCGCAGCTATTATGAATTGTCGGCTCCGTAATACAAAGAACACTCATTGAAAGTCATTGATAAAAATAAATAAATTTAAAAAAAAGCGTGGGGGTCCCCCAAATTCAATTACCAGGCCCTTCAGGTCTGGTATGGATATTAAGGGGAACCCTGCCTCAAATTTAAGAAAAAATTTGACGTGGGGTTCCCCCTAAATATCCATAACCAGACCCTTCAGAGCACGCAACCTGGCAGGCCGCAGGAAAAGAGGGCGGGACGAGAGAGCGGCCCCCCCTCCCTCCTGAACCGTACCAGGCCACATGCCCTCAACATTGGGAGGATGCTTTGGGGGTCTGTGACCCCTCAAAGCACCTTGTCCCCATGTTGATGAGGACAAGGGCCTCATCCCCACAACCGTGGCCAGTGGTTGTGGAGGTCTGCGGGCGGGGGGCTTATCAGAATGTGGAAGCCCCCTTTAACAAGGGGACCCCCAGATCCCGGCCCCCCCCTGTTTGAAATGGTAAGGGGGTACAAAAGTACCCCTACCATTTCACAAAGAAAGTGTAAAAAATAGTTAAATAAGACAAACACACTTTTGAAAAATATCTTTATTAAAAATAAAAAAAATAAAAAAAAGATTCCAGCGGTGGTAATCCATTCTTGCTATCCAGCGACGGACGGTCATCTCTCCAGCGATGGCTCATCTCATCCAGCGCAGCGATCCATCCTTCTTCTGTCTCCGCAGAGGAGACACTGCAAGGATTCCGGCGGCCTGACGTTTCTTATACACGGAGGGCGGGGCCACCCGTCACCTGACCCCGCCCCCCTCTGACGCAAGGGGAAACCCGGGGTTCCCCGTGACGTATGGGTGACCCCGCCCCCTCTGATGTAACGGAAACCTGCCTGTGTTACATCAGAGGGGTGCGGGGTCACCCATACGTCACAGGGAAATTTGACGCGGGGTTCCCCTTAATATCCATACCAGACCTGAAGGGTCTGGTTATGGATATTTAGGGGGAACCCCACGTCAAATTTTTCTTAAATTTGAGGCAGGGTTCCCCTTAATATCCATACCAGACCTGAAGGGCCTGGTAATTGAATTTGGGGGACCCCCACGCTTTTTTTTTTTTTTCATTTTTTTTTTTTATCAATGACTTTCAATGAGTGTTCTCTGTATTACGGAGCCGACAATTCATAATAGCTGCGAGTGATTTTTAAAGGACTTTTTTTCCTGCATAAATGACACTTTGTGCAGGGACGGTTCTAAGCACCAGAAACAGGCATACTATAGACAACCCCCCCCCTACGAAATTTAAAGGAATATTACACTTTTATTGTTTCACTTTAATCATTATTAAAATCACTGCTCCCGAAAAAACTGCAGTTTTTAAAACTTTTTTTTGCATTGATCCATGTTCCCTGGGGCAGGACCCGGGTCCCCAAACACTTTTTAGGACAGTAACTTGCAGAATCTTTTCTCTCTGTCAAATCTTTTTTCTCTGTCGAATATTTTCTCTATATAATCTTGGACTAATAGAGGTAAGGTTAGGCACATTCGACCACAGGTTCTATAGACAGATTGTTATTGTCAGAGTCATGTCGAATCTCCTATTCTATATCGAACTGTTGTAACAATGAAAACGAAAATAAAGCATTTATTTATGTCGGATCTTTCGTTTTTCGGATTTTGTGCTTTCGTTATTGTTTGTCAAAACGAAAATAGCTGAAATTCGGACGAAAATGCATTCGGACGAAAACGAATGCACATGTCTATCAGGAACAGCTGGTAACTGTGGAGAGAGATGAGAGCTGGCAATTAGCCGACAGCTGAGCAGCCAGCCCAGAGAAGGAAGGGCTAAGCCAGCCCTGACAGGATGAGCTCAGGAGTGTTCGCATTGGAACATGTGCAGAGACCGCCAGGAAGTCACTCAGTGCTGCGCTAATCACAGGCAGTGAGACATTGCCCAATCTCTGCAGCCGCACATCGGGCAATGTCTCACTGCCTGTGATTAGCGCAGTGCTGCACCAACTTCCTGACGGGCTCTGCACGTGTTCCATGCGAACACGCCTGAGCTCATCCCTAGTCTAGAGACACCCAGACAACTAACATTTTCCAGAAAGAAGTCAGCAACGGCAACAGCCGTATTTCTCTTCTCTTTTAAAAGAACCTGCACAAGGAAGGAAATATTTGTTTCTTGCTTTTTTAAAGGAAATGTTTATGCTGTTTTGACTTTAATAATAAAAGTTTTGGCTGCAGGAAGCTTTATTATTAAGGATCAAATCTGGGATATGTAAACATTGTCTAAATGCAGTGTATGGTTACTTGAATCTTGGTGTGCTTTGTGTATTTCTTCCTGATCTCTTAATTATTTACATTGGTGATGTCAAGGGCATGGGGCACCAGGTGATTTTTAATGAATTCCCGCCTGAGGCCATCAAATGTTGGCTGGGCAGCGCTGCTCTCGTTCTGAGTGGACATCATATGACAGCCCTCCAGAATGACCGCTCTCGCTCGTCCGTGGGGGGTGCGCATTGCGGCGATCGGTGGTGTGGTGTGTCAGTCTGACCGCTACACCAATCTCGGTAAAGAGCTGGCAGATGCTCTTTACCACATGATCGGCCGTGTCCAATCACAGCTGATCGCGATATAAACAGGAAGAGCCGTTGATCGGCTTTTCCTCACTTGCATTTGACAGATGCGAGTAGAGGAGAGATGATTGGCTGCTCTCCTGACAAGGGGGGGTCTGTTCTGATCATTTATCAGTGCAGCCCCCCTCGGATTCCCACCCAGGACCACCAGGATGCTGCCAGGACCACCAGGGATTGGCACTACACTGGACCACCAGGTATGCCGTATGTCACCGTAGACCACCAGGGAAATGCCAATCAGTGCCCAGGCAGCTGGCAATCAGTGCCCATCCCCAATGCCTGCCAGTGCCAGTGCCATCAGTGATGCCTATCAATGCCATCTATCAGTGCTGCATATTAGTGCCCATCAGTGCCATGTATAAGTGCCCAGCAGTGCCGCCTATCAATACCACTCATAAGTACCCATCAGTGCAGCCTTTAAGTGCCCACCAGTTTTTCCTATCAGTGCCCACCAGTGCAACCCATGAGTGCACATAAGTGCCACCTATCAAAGCCCATCAGTACTTCATATCAGTGCCCATCAGAGCGGCCTACCAGTGCCCATCAGTGCCACCTATAAGTGCACATCGTCAGTGCCACCTCATCGTTGCCACCTTATCAGTGCCCATCAGTGAAGGAGAAAAAATACTTAATTACAAAATTTTATAACAGAAACAAAAGAAAAACTTTTTTTTTTTCTAAATTGTATGTCTTTTTTTATTTGTTTAGCAAAAAAAAAAAAAAAAACGCAGAGATGATCAAATACCACCAAAAGAAAGCTCTATTTGCTGGAACAAAATGATAACAATTCTTTGGGTACAGTGTAGCATGAATGCATAATTGTCATTTAAACAGCGACAGCGTTGAAAGCTGAAAATTGGATTGGGCAGGAAGGTGGTGTAAGTGCCTGATATTGAAGTAGTTAAATAAATGACCTGTCAAAAACTGCCTTTTTATTTACTTTTTTTTAGCACTTTTTGATGAAGGAGTAGGGGTACTATGTACAGTACAATATGCACCTGTTAAAAATTGGTTCCTTTTTTCTCCAAGGGTGTTTTTGCAATAATGCCAGCAATTTGACATTATAAAAAAGACCTGCAAATAGATCTTTATACTATATTGTATATACACAGTTCAAAAAAATTCAAGGAACACTTTTTAATCAGAGTACTGCATCAAGTCAATTAAACTCCTGGGTTATTTTTCTGGTCAATTAAGTAGTTGTGGGGGTTGTTAATAAGTTTCAGCTGCTTTGGTGTTAAAGAAATTACCAGATGCACTAGATAGGCAACAATGAGACAACCTCCAAAACAGGAATGGTTTTACAGGTTGAGGCCACTGACATTTTTCCCCCTGCTCATCTTTTCTGATTATTTTTGACTACACTAGTTTTGCATTTGGCTAGGGTCAGTCTCACTACTGGCAGCATGAGGCGATACCTGGACCCTATAGAGAGGTTGCACAGTTTGACTCCTCCAGGATGGCACATCAATATGTGCCATTGCCAGAAGTTTTGCTGTGTCACCCAGAACAGTCTCAAGAGCATGAAGGGGATACCAGGAGACAGGCAGTTACTCTAGGAGAGTTGGACAGAGCCACAGAAGGTCCTTAACCCATCAGCAGGGCTGGTATCTTCTCCTTTGTGCAAAGAGGAACAGGATGAGCACTGCCAGAGCCCTACAAAATTACCTCCAGCGGGCCACTGGTGTGAATATATCTGACCAAATAATCAGAAACAAACTTCATAAGGGTGGCCTGAGGGCCCAACATCCTCTAGTGGGCCCTGTGCTCACTGCACCATGGAGCTTGACTGGCATTTGCCATTGAACACCAGAATTGGCAGATCCGCAACTGGCGCCCTGTGCTTTTCTTAGATGAGAGCAGATTCACCCTAAAAACATGTGACAGATGTGAAAGGTTCTGGAGAATGTTATGCTGCCTGTAACATCATTCAGCATGACCGGTTTGGTGGTCAATGATGGTCTGGGTAGGCATATCCACGGAGGTAAGCACAGACTTCTACAGGCTAGACAATTTCATCCTGACTGCCATTAGGTATCGCAATGAAATCCTTGGATCCTTTGTCAGACCCTACACTGGTGCAGTGGGTCCAGGGTTCCTCCTAGTGCAAACCAATGCCCAGGCTCATGTGCTGAGAGTATGCAGCTATTTCCTGGAGAATGAAGCAATTGATACTATTGAATGGCCCCTATGCTTGCCTGACCTAAATCCAATAGAACTCCTCTGGGACATTATGTGTTTGTCCATCCGATGCTACCAGGTTGCACCTCACTCTGTTCCGGATCTTAGTGATGCCCTGGTCCAGATCTAGAAGGAAATACCCCAGAACACAATCCATCTTCTCATTAGTGACATGCCTTGATGTTGTCAGGCATGCATGCCATTATGTGGGGGCACACAAACTACTGAGTACCATTCTGAGTTGCTGCAATGAAATTTCAGCAAAGTGGACTACCCTGCTGCATAATTTTTTGATTTTCGGGGTGGCTTTGAATTCAGCCCTCTGCAGGTTGATTATTTTCATTTCCATCAAAGATGTGCCATCTTTTCCTTCTAACACATTACCCAGTCCATATCAGTATAGATATCCAGCATAATATTATTCCCCATTGAGATCTGATATGTTTTCAAATTGTTAGTTTAATTTTTTTGAGCAGTGTGTGTATATACCAGTGATGATGGACATTGGCTCCCCAGATGTTTTGGAACTAAATTTCCCATGATGCTCATGCACTCTTCAGTGTAGTTGAGCATCATGGGAAATGTAGTTCCAAAACATCTGGGGTGCGAACGTTCGCTATCGCTTATATATACTGTTACTAGTGGAGGAGCTGCAGAGACTCCCAGCTGAAGAAGATATGGGAGGCGGGACAAACCCAGAGTGGTCTGAGCTGTCATTCTAAGCCCTTGTACACACGGTCGGAGAATCCATCGGAATGTGTCCTATCGGACCGTGTCGTCGGATAATCCGACTGTGTGTGGTATGCATCGGACTGATTCCGTCGGTATATCCGTCGGACCCAATTTTCCAACATGTTGGAAATATTTCCCAACCAACTCGGACATACTCGGATCATGTGTAGCGAATTTTGATCGGACCAAGTGCCATGCATGCTCAGATCAAATTCCTACATCAAAGCTATTGGCTACTAGCCTGAATGTAGTCCCATCGTAACAAAATTACATCATCACGTTCTGAAAGATCGGATTTTTCGACAACTTAGTCCGACCGTGTGTATGCAACAGTTTCGGACAAGATCCGACCGAACAAAATCCGATGGACTTGGTTGTCGAAATCTCCGACCGTGTGTACAGGGGCTTAGGACACTGCCAGGTCTCCCAAGTCCACCCACTACAGTGACCAAAGAGGAAATACATCACTATTTACTGGAGAAAGGACTACAAGAGGGCTCTGGCAAGACCAGTGGCTGGGGGAATACAGTGCATAGCAGCCAGTGGTCTTATAAACAGGAAACCACTGGGAATTGTTTTAAAAATAAACAGGCTATTTCAGAGCAACTGCTGAGTGAACAAGAAGATGGATAACATATTCATTGAAGGTCAGAAAGCAGCAATAATGACATGTGAAAAAGTTTTTTGTTTTTTTTCCCAGAGCTCTGCTTTAAGAAATCTTTCACTGATTGGCTAGGGAGGGACCAGATGTGGCCAACTGGTTCAAGAAAAAAAATGAAAAGAGAAAAAGAAAGACATGAAGAGTAAGAAATGAAAAAAGAGGGGATAAGAGGGGGACGAAAGAAGACAGTAGGGAAGGGAAGAGGGAAATAGGCAAAGAGATGGGGAACCCCAAGGAGTAACGCGACTCCCACTGCTCATCAGCATTGCAAAAATATTGGGGGAGAAAATCACCAAGGTTGTAGTAAGGATTAGGGATGGGTGAGTGGTTCAGCCATTCACCGAACATTCAAATCTGCAGGGTGTTCACCAAGTGTTCACCCTGCAATGCACTAAACGCTGCACAGTGCATTCTGTCCCCCGATTGGTCAAAGCTTTGCCCAATCATGGCGCAGTGTAAGCCTGAGAAGCTTGCTGTCTGAGTCCTTAACAACCGATGAGTGATCATCTGTCAATGGGTTCCCTGCTAACAGTTGAATTTTGGTAGTTAGGCTATAAGAATTTTGGTAGTTAGGCTATAAGAGCTACTTATAATAAATGGAAACATTCAGATAGCCTGCCCTCCCCCCCCTCCAGATTTTCTGGAGGTATAATGTCACTTTAGAGATGCGTGGCTTCTTCATCCCCCAAATAAAGGCATTTGCTCGATACTGCAGTATTTTACGTAATATGGGAAATGGGAGTCAGTAGAACTCTGAATAAGTATAGCATTTTTGGCAGAATCGCCAATATAACAATGTTAATTTTGACTATCCAGGACGAGGGTACAGAAGACTACTGGTGCATAAGCTGGAAGAGGTGACATAACATTAGCGGGTGATTTGCTAAATATAGGTCAGATATGGTAGCTATTAAGTTGCTGCCTAGATAGGGCAGCTTGCCAGTGGCCCAGTGGAAAGGCAAGGCATCCTGAGACAGCTTTAGGCAACAAGGTAAGATTTAGGGTCGCAGATTTTTGTGGGTTAACACAGAGACCAGAAATATGAGAAAATTGGACAATGGTGTGTAGGAGGTTTGGGGCTGAAAAATGTGCCAATAACAAAAAAGAAAGGATATCATCCACAGTTAGGCATAGCTTGTGATGTTGGCCCCCAGTTCTAGCATGCAGATCTTGTGAGTGAATAGGAGGGGCGAGAGGGGATAGCCCTAATGGATACCCTGTCTTATATCGAAAGGATCAGATTTATAGCCAGCATACTTAACATATGCTCAGGGCCCATTATAGAAGGACAATACCCAAATCAGCAAGTGGTGGAAATACATCCAGGAAGCTGTATCAAAAAGCCTTCCTGATATTCAGTGATATTAGACAGGCTTGCACATTTCTTGATTTAGCAGTGTGGATTAGAAGGGCTACTCTATGTACGATATCCCTAGCATGTCGAAGTGGGATAAATGGGCAGGAGTTTGATGTCTAAATTGAGTGAAATGGGTCTATAGTTAGACCAGAAGGTATCGTCTGAGTGTGGTTTGGGCACTAAAGGCATTCGTTAACAGTGGAGCCAAATTATCAGCAAACTTTTTTTAATACATCACTGAGAAGCCATCTGGACCCCGTCATTTGCATGATTCAGGAGATTTGATAACATTTACCTCTTCCTTAGTGGTGATAGGGTTATCTAACTGCTCATGTTGATTTGCAGAAAGAGTCAGTAAGGTGACCTGAGAGAGAATGGTCTCGGCCATGGTTGTAGGGGGCCACTACATAAAAAGGGTTGATATCTGAAAGGTGTGAAGAACCTTCAAAGGGTTACTGACATACACGTTACGACTTAGCTTACATTGGATCGGTTTAATACGATGATCTAAACAAGGGCTAGTAGTAAGTTGGGCTTATTAGTCTTGAGATAAGATATGTGTCTTGAGCAATGTAGATATTTTTTTCTGTGGATTCTGTGAGGAATAGGCCTAGCTCAGCTTTTTCAAGTGTGCTGTGATCGCAGGAGTTGGTTGGAATTTAAAGTATAAGCTGTGTGGAAGCAGGTCTCGAGTTTTTGCTGCAACTCTATTCATATTCCATAATTATTACTATGATGGAGTCACCTTTAGAAAAAGTGGTTAAGTGGTTTGGTTTCTTACAAATTGAGTATTAATTACGTGCAATAATATGTTGGTTGTTGGATTGTGAAATTTTGTCAGATGAAAACATCAATGTATTTTGAATAGTTGGCAGTGAGGGTGTGTCCGCTGAAGAGTAATACAATACTCTCCAGCTCCTATCAGTACACTTCTCAGACCTTTTGATCGGGTGTGTTAATTCTATAAGACCATCTTTAGAGATCAGAAATTAGTTTTTTTTTCTGTAAATATTTTATTGCACTGTTTTTCTTTTCTTTCATTAAAATGATATGTAAAAATAATAATATTTATTACCTTATACCTTAATTTCTGAATAGTCTAATAAGAGATGAAATAACTTTGTCTCTGTAGAGGTCTTTTGTGGTTTAAAACTCTGTTACATTCCCATGTGGGCATGACAGAGTTTTACAGAAACTTTTTAAGCATCAAAATAGCAACAATGGATACTATGAGTTGCGAGTGTCTATGTTAAAATATGTGGTGGAAGCTGCTTTGTGTGTGCTGTGCAGTGTGTATATGTGTAAAAGGTTAACAGCTCATTTAAAGTGTTTCTAAACTTAAAAATATAATTCACTACCAGCCTCTCTCTTTTATCCAGGCATAACACATTGTAAATATGTTTTTTTTAAAACAAAGCCTCTTAATACTTTTTTTTTCTCAGAGCTCTCCAGGCTGGTCACATGACTCCCAGCCACTCTCCTACTCCAATCCAGGGGTACAGTAGGAGGGGCCGAGATCTCCCTCTGACATCAGCCGGGGGATTAAATGACTGCTGTCCTGGCTGCTCAGCCCTTCCTGCTGTAACCCTGAATCAGAGTAGGAGACTGGCTAGGACATGGCTCACACAGTTTCTCAGCTATAGTTTATAAAAATGTTACTACTATACTATCTCCCCTTATGGTAGAGGCCTTTAACTCCCTTCTCACAAACCTTTCGTGATAAATCCTTATTAGCATCCATAGCCATGATTCCAAAACCGAACACTGATGACACTTCTTGGTCCAATTATAGACCAATTTCAATACTTAATTTAGATATTAAAATTCTAGCCAAGATCCTCTCTAACCGACTAAATCCAATAATAGGCTCCCTCATTCACAAAGATCAGACAGGGTTTATTCCCTCTAGACAAGCAGGTGATAACATTCGCCGTGCTACCCTCCTAGCCCACATAGCAAGATCCCGTCGTATACCTACCTGCTTCCTCTCAATAGACATAAGAAAGGCATTCAATTCTATTTCTTGGTCCTATCTCAACTCTATCCTAATCCGATGGGGATTCGGAACACAATTTAGAGGTTGGATCTCTTCTCTGTATCAAAACACAAAAGCATATGTTTCATATTCTGGATACCGTTCCGAATCCTTTGCTATTGAGAGAGGAACCAGACAAGGATGCCCCCTTTCCCCTCTTATATTTGCTTTGGCAATCGAACCTCTTGCACAGCTTATACGCTCCAATATAAATATTAAAGGCCTCGAACTAGGAGGTTATCAACACAAACTATGTATGTTTGCTGACGACGTTCTTATTTTTCTAACTTCACCACTTACCTCAGCCCCAAATCTTATAGATATCCTAACCAAATTTGAATCAACATCAGGACTCAAAATAAATACTCATAAGTCCAAAGCCTTAAACATTTCTATTCCACCTGACTTGCAGGCGTAATTGCAAGACTCCCTCCCATTCACATGGTCATCAACACAAATTACTTATCTTGGAATTATATTTACAGCTAACCCAACTAATCTATATTCAGCAAACTACCCCTCCATGCTAACTCACCTCTCAACATTAATGAAAACCTGGTCCTCTCTCCCATTGGCATGGATGGGTAGAATTTCTGTAATTAAGATGATAATACTTCCTAAGATCCTATATCTCTTCAGAGTGCTTCCAATACAGGTTCCAGCATATTTCTTACGCATATTACAGAGGAAAGTTTCCCAATTCATTTGCGGAAAACTTAAGCCCCGCCTCCCACAATCTACCCTTCACACTCCTCATATTGGTGGTGGATTGAGCGTTCCCAATTTCTCTAAATATTATTATGCTGCCCAATTAGCCATGTTACCTAAATACCACGCTACAAAAGAAATTCCCCTTTGGGTTATAATTGAATCAGTAGAATGTGATCCTTTATCAACTACAAACCTTCTTTGGCTGCCACCAGCACAATGCTGAGCAATTACTAACCCTATTACTAAGCATAGCCTTTCAATTTGGGACAGACTAAGAGCTCGTTTTGGTCTCCAATCCAAACATTACCCCCTTCTTTCCTTCCTTAATAACCCATCTTTCTATCCTTCCTGGACTTCTTTATCATCTTTCCTTACTTGGTCAAATGCAGAATTAACCCGTTCTCATCACTTTTATGAATCCTCTTCTATTACCCCTTTTGCTACATTACAAAAAACACATGCTATACCTCAAAAAGAAACATTTAGATACTTACAAATAAAACAATTTCTAATCAAAAACACTCCTTCAAATCCATCTAACCCAAGCTTCACTTTCTTTGAACAAGCTTGCAAATCTGATCCTCACAAACGAGGGCTCATTTCAAATCTGTACAACCAACTATTATCACATACAACCTTTTCCCCTCCAACCTATACATCTAAATGGGTAAATGATTTAAATCTTCAACCAGGCAAACTAAACTGGACTCACATATGGCAGGCTACTAGATCGGCCTCCCCAAATATAGTAGCTTCAGAAACTAACTATAAGGTGCTTTCTAGATGGTACTTAGTACCTGCTAGGATTTCAAAATTCCTCCCGCAATACCCAGCTAACTGCTTTCGAGGATGTGCTGACTTAGGCCGCGTACACACGGGCGGACTGTCTGCCCAACTTAGTCCGCCGAAACACATTTCAGCGGACAATCCGCTCGTGTGTGGGCTTCAGCGGACTTTTTCAGCGGACTGTCTGACGAACAAAGTCTTACGGAATTTCCGTAAGATTGTCCGTCCAAACTTGCTTTGAGCGGACAGTCCGCCCGTGTGTGTGCCAGTCCGCTGTACTTTCGAAATGAGCGGACTTTTCCCGCCCGGAGAAAAGTCAGCTCATTCCGAGTGGGTATCCAGGTAGGCGGGGCCCGCGACGGAGACGTCGCGGGCCCCGCCGCCTGGTATGGACTTAAAGGGGAACCCCCAACGCCGAAAAAAAATCGGCGTGGGGGTACCCCCAAGTCCACAACAGACCCTTGTCCGAGCACGCTACCCGGCCGGCCAGGAAAGGGGGGCGAGCGAGCGCCCCCCCCTCCTGAGCCGTACCAGGCCGCATGCCCTCAACATTGGGGGTGCCTTGGGGAAGAGGACAAGGGCCTCTTCCCGACAACCCTGGCCATTGGTTGTCGGGGTCTGCGGGCGGGGGGCTTATCGGAATCCGGGAGCCCCCTTTAATAAGGGGGCCCCCGGATACCGGCCCCCCACCCTATGTGAATGAGTATGGGGTACAATGTACCCCTACCCATTCACCTGTGAAAAAAAGTACAAAAAAAAACACAACACAGGGTTAAAATATTTTATTGCACAGCTCCGGGGGTCTTCCGTCTTCGGGGGTCTTCTCGCCGGACTCCTCCGCTATCTTCTTGTAGCTCTTTTGCTAGCGGAGGAGCCCGGCTTTCTTCCTCCCCGCCGCCGGCCTCTTCTCCCGACTTCGGGGGTCTTGTCCCCCGCTTCGGTTCTTCTGCCGGGCCACCGCGCCTTCTTCTAGCTCTTTTACAGGCGGTGGCCCGGTCTTACTATCATTTTCAAAACCACAGTAGAACCAGACCCTACGGTAGCACTCCTGAATAATAAACCTCAAACTTTAACTCACCACCAATTTAAAATTCTATTATCGATAACCACGACTGCCAAACAAAATATTGCAAAATCCTGGAAAACACCCATTTTATGCATGGTATCATTCAAACATAGAGTAACGAAAGCCATGATTCACGCTAAAATAGAGGCAACCGTACTAGATAAAGTTCCCATGTTCGAATCATTATGGCTTCCTTGGATTGAACACTACTTACCACATGGTCTAGACCAATCTCTTATATTCTCATGAAACAACTAATCAAACATATATCTTACCCCCTATGTTACATGTAGAATTTATTAACATACCATTTTCTTTCGGAGTGGTCTCCTCTCTCCACAACCCTTATATATGCTTCCCCCACCCTTGCTTTCCCCACACCCTCTCCTTTTACTATATATAGATGTACAAGCTAAATTAATCAGTTATATATTTCCTAATGTTATTACTATAGAGGAGATTTTAGGGATGGTTTAATTAAGTATCTTTTATTCAGGGAATAATCAAGCCACATGGTTGGATCTTGACCCTGAATTATCTACTTACCTCTCTATACCTTCCTGGTAACAACCTTTCTTTTACCCTATATTATACCAAATCTCCTCCAACCCTAAACTTTGAAACTACAATTTTTACTATGTATCTAATCCAGTTATTAAACGTTATACATGTTTATGTTTAGCTAAAATGTGTTAAACTAATATATCCCAAATTACATGACTATTATTATAGTATTCACCTCCTGTTAATATACTGAGAAGCCTCATTTCACACTTTTATACATTCTACTTTACTATAAATCTATTGTATGATTCTTTTTATTGCATTATATTCAATAAAATATTTGAAAAGAGGACATGGCTCACACAGACACATGGAGCTGACAGGCAGGGAGGGAGGGGGAGAGTTGAGAGCTGCAGATGACGGAGGTACGTAAACTGACCACATTGTCAGGTCTCAGCAGCCATGATAAACCAAGGTCGGTTTACAGGAGGAAGGGTGGAACCAGGCAGGATCAGCCAGGTTTTTTACAGAGAGGGACAAGTTAGACAGCACAAGCACTCTGCTATTTAACCTGCTATAAGGGAACAGGTGCTCTTTTTGTTTAGGGCTTCAAACACTTTAACCTGCTCCAGTGATGATTAAGGGTCAAGATGGAGGGATTAAATCATAAGGATACTAGGTCCCAATATTACATACAGAAAAGATTAAAGGGGCCAAAAGAAGGGCTGGGAAATACCAACACCGGGACTTTTACTGGTATCAAATCAAAAAATTCAACGATTAAATATCAATTACTAAAAATAATACAATTTTAATTTGTACATCTTACATAAATAATGAACAAGACATCACTATATAACCATGAAAGTGATTATACAAGGTACAGCATGGAAAACCACAGAGTTACCAAAATTTGTACATAAAAGCAAAAGCTGAGCTGCAATTTTCTACATGTTTCGCTCGGTTCGAGCTTCTTCAGGAAATAAAGCAGCTAGTAATCATAGCTAAAATAACAAAATACAGAAAAAAAGTCATTATTTAGTTCATAAGAATTTTATAAGCAGCGAAATTGTGTACTATCAAAATATTATACTATATCGTATATTATAGTTTCAATATAGTTTCAATATATATATTGTTAATTGTTCACACATTCAATGAATAAAAATCAAAAAAACATTTAATTGTCTCACCAATTTGCCAGGATTCCCCGAAATTTGTAGTGAGTTCACGAGATATAATTTGTAAGGTTTGAGTAGAATATAAATTAATGAAAAAGTGGCCAACAACGACACATCACCAATTTGCTAGTGCTAAGAGCAGGAAAATCTCTGAGGGGTATATTTGTCACAGTACCCATCATAGCCTCATTTTATTGTTCTTAGCTTATAGGAGTAACATCAAATACTGTATAAACTTTTAGACCCTTCTCTTTAAAGTCTATTATGTTGTGCATTCAAAGATTCTCCTTGCGCACAGCACTGTTCTGCATTGTTATGGACTTCTTATCAGCTTGAATATGTCTGACCATTCTTATCTGGCTACACTGAGCAGCAGCTTTTGAGATTTTGCAGCTACCATCTCATCTGGTACCAACACTTATTCCACATTCAAAGCTGCTTAGAATATCCATCTTCCTCATTCTAATGTCTGGTTGAAAAGCAGCTGAAGAGCTTGACCACGTCTGCATGTTTTATTGAAATGCAGACACACGATTCACTCTTCAGCTATTTGCTAACCTACATGTGTACCTACTAGAGTGAACACTCTCTCTCTCTCTCTCTCTCTCTCTCTCTCTCTCTCTCTCTCTCTCTCTATATATATATATATATATATATATATATATATATATATATATATATATATATATTTAATATTTAGCAGTATAGCTAAATAGCCATTTATCTTAATACAGTAAAGGTATTTATTTTTCTTTAAATGCAAACAAAACAGCACTTTCTGCAGCAAAACGGAGTTCACCTAATTCCAGAAAACATAACACAAAACTTAGCTTATCTTCCACACAAACAGCATAAAGATGAAACAAAGAAATGTAAAGTTCATAGATGGGATTTACTCCAAGGTTAGCGCAGTGCAACTTCAACTCCAGGCTGTTTGACAGCTCCCAGCACACATACAACACTCCACAGGTCTCTCTCTCTCTAAATCCTACTCCCCACCACACCTAATACTAAGAGCTTCCTGTTTTATGTGCTGCTTCTTAGAGGTTGCTTTACACTGTATGGACTGGAGTCCTCATATTCCGGAGTGGAGGTCCTTTTACCACCCAAAGTCACTCCGGATCTCCAAATTTCTGGGTCCCAAATGACTCTCTATGAATACAAAGAATCAGGTGAACCACCTTAGTACACCAACCTATCCCCCTTAAAGGAACCACAACCCTAATACAGGTCCTTCTCAAAAAATTAGCATATTGTGATAAAGTTCATTATTTTCTGTAATGTACTGATAAACATTAGACTTTCATATATTTTAGATTCATTACACACAACTGAAGTAGTTCAAGCCTTTTCTTGTTTTAATATTGATGATTTTGGCATACAGCTCATGAAAACCCCAAATTCCTATCTCAAAAAATTAGCATATCATGAAAAGGTTCTCTAAACAAGCTATTAACCTAATCATCTGAATCAACTAATTAACTCTAAACACCTGCAAAAGATTCCTGAGGCTTTTAAAAACTCCCAGCCTGGTTCATTACTCAAAACCGCAATCATGGGTAAGACTGCCGACCTGACTGCTGTCGAGAAGGCCATCATTGACACCCTCAAGCAAGAGGGTAAGACACAGAAAGAAATTTCTGAACGAATAGGCTGTTTCCAGAGTGATGTATCAAGGCACCTCAGTGGGAAGTCTGTGGGAAGGAAAAAGTGTGGCAGAAAACGCTGCACAACGAGAAGAGGTGACCGGACCCTGAAGAAGATTGTGGAGAAGGACCGATTCCAGACCTTGGAGGACCTGCGGAAGCAGTGGACTGAGTCTGGAGTAGAAACATCCAGAGCCACCGTGAACAGGCGTGTGCAGGAAATGGGCTACAGGTGCCGCATTCCCCAGGTCAAGCCACTTTTGAACCAGAAACAGCGGCAGAAGCGCCTGACCTGGGCTACAGAGAAGCAGCACTGGACTGTTGCTCAGTGGTCCAAAGTACTTTTTTCGGATGAAAGCAAATTTTGCATGTCATTCGGAAATCAAGGTGCCAGAGTCTGGAGGAAGACTGGGGAGAGGGAAATGCCAAAATGCCTGAGGTCCAGTGTCAAGTACCCACAGTCAGTGATGGTCTGGGGTGCCATGTCAGCTGCTGGTGTTGGTCCTCTGTGTTTTATCAAGGGCAGGGTCAATGCAGCTAGCTATCAGGAGATTTTGGAGCACTTCATGCTTCCATCTGCTGAAAAGCTTTATGGAGATGAAGATTTCATTTTTCAGCACGACCTGGCACCTGCTCACAGTGCCAAAACCACTGGTAAATGGTTTACTGACCATTGTATTATTGTGCTCAATTGGCCTGCCAACTCTCCTGACCTGAACCCCATAGAGAATCTGTGGGATATTGGGAAGAGAAAGTTGAGAGACGCAAGACCCAACACTCTGGATGAGCTTAAGGCCGCTATCGAAGCATCCTGGGCCTCCATAACACCTCAGCAGTGCCACAGGCTGGTTGCCTCCATGCCACGCCGCATTGAAGCTGTCATTTCTGCAAAATGATTCCCGACCAAGTATTGAGTGCATAACTGAACATAATTATTTGAAGGTTGACTTTTTTTGTATTAAAAACACTTTTCTTTTATTGGTCGGATGAAATATGCTAATTTTTTGAGATAGGATTTTTGGGTTTTCAGGAGCTGTATGCCAAAATCATCAATATTAAAACAAGAAAAGGCTTGAACTACTTCAGTTGTGTGTAATGAATCTAAAATATATGAAAGTCTAATGTTTATCAGTACATTACAGAAAATAATGAACTTTATCACAATATGCTAATTTTTTGAGAAGGACCTGTATTTGTGCCACATTGCAGCCATCAAGGACCCACCCTTGGCATCCTGTACAATATATATATATATATATATATATATATATATATATATATATATATATATATATATACATACACAAAGAGAGAGAGAGAGAGAGAGAGAGAGAGAGAGGGAGAGAGACTACGGTAACCCATTGCCATTCACATATAAGACATTGAGGAGACAGGAAAACAGATTTAATACATTGATACGTCTACTTTGCAGATCATTATTTAGGGCTCATAAATGTCCAAAAAGATGGAAAATGACAGAAAAATATCTTTTATTCAAAAATGGTATTTATTTTGTCACAAGACTTTTTTTTTATGTTAGAAGTTGCTTAGACATTTGTCATTGCTAAAGTTACAAACTCAATGAGAAACTTTTTTTTAATTCCTATAACTTAATATTTTAATAATGCTCAGCGAGTGACTTCCATAAAAGGAAGTTCATGTTTTTTGATTAATTGAACACCCGCTGATACCAGTCTATTCTTCTTTGTTTGCAATAGGGGCATCAAAAAGAAGACAGACACATGTTTTAATGTGCAGAGAAGCAATGGGGGCCCAATTTTACTATCAATCATATCTAATCGTATAAGCTATTATCGCAATGTTATTATTGAAGAGTTCCAAAATCCATTCTCTGACCTGTGTTGTTCTTAACAATTATGTTTTTCTTTTAATAAACGTTCACCTATCATGAAGAATGTGATTATTAAAGGCCATTAGAAATCTATGCTAAAATGAAAGTACATACTTTCAGTGAATACAAAAAAGGAAATGCTTTTATTTTTCACAAATTAAATAACGTAGATCTGCGAAAGCTGTTGCTCAGAAGATCAACATAAAATAATTCCAGGTGTATATGTCACTTCATTGACATTCATTAATGGAGAAATGTACTGTATCAAGAAAACATATATTATTCTATTTGCTAGGCAGAAAGTCCCTGGAGACTGAAATATGCATTAGTGTTTTCTCTCTATCACAGAAGTACCTATTAAAATTAATTTGTGATTAGATGGGCTAAGTCTCTAAACCAGGAGCCATGTGGCTGCAATTTTGCCCTGTCGGATACCACCATCAGTCACATTAAATATTTCCTTTGTTTTCTAAGATACTTATAGTCATTAGTTTTCCATTATTAATATAGATGATTACCATAAACATTAGTTGTTCAATATATCTATCTATCTATCTATCTATCTATCTATCTATCTATCTATCTATCTATCTATCTATCTATCTATCTATCTATCTATCTATCTATGAGTACACCCCTCACATTTTTGTAAATATTTTATTATATCTTTTGAGGTGACAACACTAAAGAAATTACACACTGCTACAATGTAAAGTAGTGAGTGTACAGCTTGTATAACAGTGTAAAATTGCTGTCCATTTAAAATAGCTCAGCATACAGCCATTAATATCTAAACGGTTGGCAACAAACGTTAGTACACCCCTGAGTCAAAATGTCCAAATTGAGCACAAATACCCTAGCCATTTTCTCTCCCCGGTGTCATGTGACTCGTTAGTGTTACAAGATCTCAGGTGTGAATGGGGGGCAGGTGTATTCAATTTGGTGTTATCTCTTTCATACTGGTCACTGGAAGTTCAACATGGCACCTCATGGCAAAGAACTCTCTGAGGATCTGGAAAAAAGAATTGTTGCTCTACATGAAGATAGGCTAGGCTATAAGAAGATTGCCAAGACCCTGAAACTGAGCTGCAGCATGGTGGCCAAGACCATGCAGCGGTTTAACAGGACATGTTCCACTCAGAACAGGCCTTGCCATGGTCGACCAAAGAAGTTGAGTGCATGTGCTCAGCGTCATCTCCAGAGGTTGTCTTTGGGAAATACACACATGAGGGCTGTCAGAATTGCTGCAGAGGTTGAAGGGGTGGGAGGGGTCAGCCTGTCAGTGCTCAGACCATTAGCCGCATACTGCATCAAATTGGTCTGCATGGTTGTCATCCCAGAAGGAAGTCTCTTCTAAAGATAATGCACAAGAATGCCCTCAAACAGTTTTCTGAAGACAAGGAGACTAAGGACATGGATTACTGGGACAATGTCCTTTGGTCTGATGAGACCAAGATAAACTTATTTGGTTCAGATGGTGTCAATCATGTGTGGTGGCAACCAGGTGAGGAGTACAAAGACAAGGCCCTTCAGGTCTTGTACCCCATTACCATTTCACACAGGGGGGAGGCCGGGATCTGGGGATCCCCTTGTTAAAGGGGGCTTCTAGATTCCAAAAAGCACCCCGCCCCCAGACCCCCACAACCACCGGGCAAGGGTTGTGGGGATGAGGCCCTTCTGCCCATCAACATGGGGACAAGGTGCTTTGGGGGCCGCTACCCCAAAGCACCCTTCCCATGATGAGGGCATGTGGCCTGGCAAAGTTCAGAGGGGGGGCTCTCTCATCCCTCCTCTTTTCCTGCAGCGTTCCAGGTTGAGTGCTTGGATAAGGGTCTGGTATGGATGTTTGGGAGGACCCCACGCCATTTTTTGTAATTTTGGCGTGGGGTTCCTCTTAAAATCTATACCAGACCTGAAGGGTCTGTTATGGATTTTGGGGGGGAACCCCACACCATTTTTTTTACATTTTGGCAAGGGGTTCCCCTTAACCACTTTCAGACCGGACCATTTTGCTGGTCAATGAACAGAGGTCTTTTTACAATTTGGCACTGCGCTGCTTTAACTGGTAATTGCGCGGTCATGCAATGTTGTACCCAAATAAAATTTGCGTCCTTTTTTTCCCACAAATAGAGCTTTCTTTTAAAGGTATTTAACTGACTCTGCGATTTTTATTTTTTGCGATATAAACGTAAAAAGACCGCAAATTTTTTAAAAAAATGATATTTTCTACTTTTTGTTATTAGAAAAATTCAATAAACTCAATTTTAGTCATACATTTAGGCCAAAATGTATTCAGCCACATGTCTTTGGTAAAAAAAAAAGTCAATAACTGTATATTTATTGGTTTGCGCAAAAGTTGTCACATCTACAAACTAAGGTACGTTTTCTGGAATTTACGCAGCTTTTAGTTTATGACTGCCTATCTCATTTCTTGAGGTGCTAAAATGGCAGGGCAGTACAAAACCCCCCCAAATGACCCCATTTTGTAAAGTAGACACCCTAAGGAAATTGATAAGAGGCATGTTAAGCCCATTGAATATTTTATTTTTTTCCCTCAAGCGATTGAATAATGACAAAAATGTTTTTTATTTTTTTTTCACACAAAGTTGTCACTAAATGATATATTGCTCACACATGCCATGGTTATATATGGAATTGTACCCCAAAATACATTCTGCTGCTTCTCCTGAGTACGGGGATACCACATGTGGTCGACTTTTTGGAAGCCTAGCCGCGTACGGGGCCCCGAAAGCCAAGCACCGCCTTCAGGATTTCTAAGGGCATACATTTGTAATTTCACTCCTCACTACCTATCACAGTTTTGAAGGCCATAAAATGCCAAGATGGCACAAAACCCCCACAAATGACCCCATTTTAGAAAGTAGACACCCCAAGCTATTTGCTGAGAGGCATGTTGAGTCCATGGAATATTTTATATTTGGCACAAGTTGCGGGAAAATTACAAACTTTTATTTATTTTTTATTTTTTTTCACAAAGTTGTCACTAAATGATATATTGCTCACACATGCTATGGGCATATGTGAAATGACACCCCAAAATAAGTTCTGCTGCTTCTCCTGAGTACGGGGATACCACATATGTGGGACTTTTTGGGAGCCTAGCCGCGTACGGGGCCCCGAAAACCGAGCACCGCCTTCAGGCTTTCTAAGGGCGTAAATTTTTGACTTCAGTCCTCACTACCTATTACAGTTTTGAAGGCCATAAAATGCCAAGATGGCACAAAACCCCCACAAATGACCCCATTTTAGAAAGTAGACACCCCAAGCTATTTGCTGAGAGGCATGTTGAGTCCATGGAATATTTTATATTTTGCCACAAGTTGCGGGAAAATTACAAACTTTTTATTTATTTTTATTTTTTTCACAAAGTTTGTCACTAAATGATATATTGCTCACGCATGCCATGGGCATATGTGAAATGACACCCCAAAATAAATTCTGCTGCTTCTCCTAAGTACGGGGATACCACATGTGTGGGATTTTTTGGGAGCCTAGCCGCGTACAGGGCCCCGAAAGCCAAGAACTGCCTTCAGGCTTTCTAAGGGCGTAAATTTTTGACTTCACTCCTCACTACCTATTACAGTTTTGAAGGCCATAAAATGCCAAGATGGCACAAAACCCCCACAAATGACCCCATTTTAGAAAGTAGACACCCCAAGCTATTTGCTGAGAGGCATGTTGAGTCCATGGAATATTTTATATCTGGCACAAGTTGTGGGAAAATTACAAACTTTTATTTATTTATTTATTTTTTTCACAAAGTTGTCACTAAATGATATATTGCTCACACATGCTATGGGCATATGTGAAATGACACCCCAAAATAAGTTCTGCTGCTTCTCCTGAGTACGGGGATACCACATATGTGGGACTTTTTGGGAGCCTAGCCGCGTACGGGGCCCCCGAAAACCAAGCACCGCCTTCAGGCTTTCTAAGGGCGTAAATATTTGACTTCACTCCTCACTACCTATAAGGCCGCGTAGACATGCGGGGACTGTTCGCTCAACTTTGTCCGCTGAACAGTGTTTCGGCGGACAGTCCGCTCGTGTGTGGGCTTTCAGCGGACAGTTTCAGCGGACAGTCTGACGAAAAAGTTTTTCGGAAATTCCGAAAAACTGTCCGCTGAAACTTGGTTTGAGCGGACAGTCCGCCCGTGTGTAGGCTTGTTCGTCAAACTAAGTCTCGCGCATGCTCAGAAAGAATTTACACGCCGAAGGTTGCATTGCAGTGTATAGGACGTCGTTTTCTAGTCCCGTCGTACGTGCCGTTCACGTCATCGCGCACGGTTTCAGCGGACTGTTCGTTCGTCGTGTGTGGGCAAGTCCGTCCATGCTAATTTTGAGCGGACTGTCCGCTGAAACTGTTTGACGGACAAAGTTGAGCGAACAGTCCCCGCGTGTGTACGCGGCCTTACAGTTTTGAAGGCCATAAAATGCCAAGATGGCACAAACCCCCCCCCCAAATGACCCCATTTTGGAAAGTAGACACCCCTAAATTTAGGGGTACACTAGTGAGACTCACAGGTAAAAAAACACCTAGGCTGTCAGCGACTGTATCAAAACGCTACAAGAAAAACTGTTAGCGATCGCAGGGATCAGGCCTGACTCTGAAAACGCTGCAGTTATGTGTGTTGTGTTTTGTAAGTGACAGTGATTGATCGATACTGCACTTGGGTGGGCTGGTCTGGGCTTGGCGGAGGGGCTAAACGCAGGTGCTAGCAGGTATCTGGGCTGATCCCGCTAACAATGCGTTTTGGGAAACCTAAACTGCTGGCGACGCTAATATAGATCTGATCAGATACTATATTACTAAGGGAGGTGTATGCTGCGTGCGTGGGTGTTAGCGGTACTGGCACTAACCTGACGCTGCCTGGGGCGACGCAGACCTTATCTGACCCTCAAACTTATATCACCCGCCGGGTGATCAGGGGGTTAAACCTTTATTAGGTAATAAATGGCGGGTGCCCTGAAACTATAAAAAAATAACTAACCAACCAGCGTCACCTGTAACAGTTATATGGTGATCACTGGTGAAAGGGTTAACTAGGGGGCAATCAGGGGGCTTTATGCGGTAGTATATGGGGGTCCCTGGCGCTATAAAAAGCTGCGGCGAACCTAAATACCTACCTGCCTAACTAGCGTCACCTGTGACACTAATACAGCGATCAGAAAAACGATCGCTTATTAGGCTGGGTTCACACTGGAGCGATGCGGGAACGCCACGAATCCGCGGCGGGTTCCCGCATCGCATGCCTCCCGGCGGCAGTTCACACTGCCCTATGCGAACTGCTGGGAGTGTCAGTGAAATGTTAATGACACCCCCAGATCAGTTCGCATATCGCAGTGCGATCTGCAAACTCGGATCGCATGGTGTGAACACCCATGCGATCCGATTCTGCTGCGGACCAAAAAAAGGGTCCCGTGCGAATTTGCGGCGGGTGCGGCGGGTGCGGCGCGAATTCAGCCATACTATCTGTATGGCTGAACTCGAATCGCTCAGAGATCGGATGTGATTTGCACTGCAGTGCGGTGCGAATCACATCCGTTCTCATAAGCCGCTGCAATGTGAACCCAGCCTTAGTGACACTGGCGACGGGGGGTGATCACGGGGTTAAACCTTTATTGGGGGGTTAGGGGGGTACCTTAGAACTAAAGGGGGCTAACCCTAACTGCCCTAACAGTTATTACAGTCACAAATGACACCAATGCAAAAAAAAAAAATGCAATTGGTGTCACTGTGACTGGGGGGGCAGGGGTGATTGGGGGGGTGATCGGGGGGTGAAGGGGGGGTGAGAGTGTGCCTGGCATGTTCTACTGTGTAGTGTCGTGTTGGTGCAACTCACCGATCCTCTCTCCTCGGTGCCGGAACGAAAAATACCGACACGGAGGAGAGATTACATCACTTCCTCTGCCTGTGTTTACATTACAGGAGAGGAAGTGATGTCACGCTTCACTTCCATTTGTCAGGAGCGATCGCGAGGGGGTGGCCATGAATGAATGGCCGCCCCCTCATCCTGGATCGCTCCTGAATGGATACCGACCGCCGTTGGCACGGGGGGGGGGGGCCCGATCGGGCCCCCCACCCGCGGGAAGGCAGGGACGTACAGGTGCGCCCATATGCCTGCCCGTGCCATTCTGTCGACGTATATCGTCGTGCGGCGGTCGGCAAGTGGTTAATATCCATACCAGACCTGAAGGGTCTAGTATGGAATTTGGGGGGACCCCCATGCATTTTTTGTTTAGTTTTGGTTCAGGGTTCCCCTGTAGGGGAATCCCATGCAGTTTTTTTTTCAATGACTTTTATGTGTATTACCGGGACCGACAATTCATAATAGCTGCGAGTACTTTTAAATTACTTTTTTTCCTTTAGAAATGTCATTTTGCTCTTGGACTGTTCTAAACACGGGAAACATGCACCACTTTACAGGCATACTATAGACACCCCCAGATACGAAATTTAAATATTTCACTTTTATTGTTTCAATTTAAATGCTATTAAAATCACTGCTCCCGAAAAAACATCAGTTTTTAAAACTTTTTTTTTTGCATTGATGCATATCCCCTGGGGCAGGACCAAGGTCCCCAAACACTTTTTATGACAATAACTTGCATATAAGCCTTTAAAATTAGCACTTTTGATTTCTCACATAGAATTTTAAAGGGTGTTCCGCGGCTTTTGAATTTGCCGCAAACACTCCAAATTGTTCGCTATTCGGTGAACAAGCGAACACCCGATGTTTGAGTCAAACTTACGTTTGACTCGAACATCAGGCTCATCCCTAGTGGCCACACAAAATATTGACACTTTGGGCCCAATTTGGACATTTTCACTTAGGGGTGTACTCACTTTTGTTGCCAGCGGTTTAGACAGTAATGGCTGTGTGTTGAGTTATTTTGAGGGGACAGCAAATTTACACTGTTATACAAGCTGTACACTCACTACTTTACATTGTAGTAAAGTGTAAATTCTTCAGTGTTGTCACATGAAAAGATATAAAAAAAATTACAAAAATGTGAGGGGTGTACTTACTTTTCTGAGACACTGTGTATATATATATACATATATATACTGTGAGGCATTGTCTGGCAGGGTTGTGCAAAGTATGCTAGTATGTATGTCCACCAGGACCTAGCTTTCACTCAACCAAATAGCTGGTGTCCCTTCGAGCAACAATATTTCTACCAAGGACTATCCCCAGGATCTGTCTTCCAAGCTGGTAGCCCCTGAATACAGGGAACCATAACCCTTGGTTAAGACTGTTTATTTTTATCAAAGAGGCAAACATGCTTTTAACGAGGGGGTGAGGCACATGTGGGTGCCAGATAAGAATGATCTGATCGTCCAAAAGGAATCTTATCCCTGAAGGAGACACGTATGATAGGCACTAATGGTACCAAGGACTGCAAAATGCATCTGCCATATCCCCCATGTGCCTGCCATGAACCTGTGGAATGTGATCTGGAAAAGCATATTTTACTATTTGCCAAGTCTTTCGTTGTAGGACACCTCAGAACTGGAAAGCAAATATGTCTTGAAAGGAGTTGCAGAGTGTCAGAGGCCAACATACTCTCTGCAGCACTTCATAATGTTCTTCAAAGCCTGGTCTCAGACTGGTCTGGGTCATGTGTGTGACTTGACTATGGGTAACTCAATCAAAACGTTTCCTGTCCTGCAGGCTCAGGCTCAACTTCCTCACAAGGAGTGTTTCCGTTACCTCCAAATTGCTCACTTTATCCAATCAGTGACGAGATCTTGCACAGATCTAGATCAGCTGTCTGCGTTTGAGGACATATGCAACTCTGACCAGGTATCATTTCCCACCTCTATGCTCACCTCTCTTCCCCCCGCCTCTCTTCCATCTTATGCTACACAATGGTCCAAAGACTTAGCATTAGATCTCGACACGGAGGGCTGGGCGAATATTTGGATCAATACCAAAAATTCCACTCAGAACATTGTCGCATCAGAAGCAAACTATTAAGACCTCATGCTCTGGTACCTGGTTCCAGCTAGGATCACTACATTTTTACCGGGATACCCCTTAAATTGTTTCTGAGACTGTAATGATATGGGCACCCATGTCCATATCTGGTGGACATGCCCGGTTGCGAAGCGCTTCTGGGCAGCGATATTTCAGACGGGCTCCGTGTTAATGTGAGATACCCTAAACCCTGACCCAGCTATGGCTCTGTTAAACCTAGCGCCCTGAAAACTCACTAGATCACAATTACGCCTTCTCCTCCAACTAACTACAGCTGCTAAGCAAACTATTGCTAAAGCCTGGAAGTCTCCGACCCTTTGCAGAACTGAAGTGAGAAATAGAGTTACCCAAGCCATGATCCACAGCAAGATAGAATCAACGATCCTGGACAACCCCGTTCATTGAAGTCAGACTTCGAGTCGCAGGGCAAGATCAGATCCACAGTGGTACGACTGTCGTGTCGTACCAGTGTGAAAGGAGCTTTAATCTGAGTATGCAGCCTGGATAGCCTAGATGGCCAAGAAAAGGGGGGTGGAGGGTGTGACCCCCCCTCCTAAGCCATACCAGGCCACATACCCCCAATAGACATTTAAACATTTTAAAATGCAACAAAATATGTAGAATGACACATCCGATTATTAAATAAGGGGTACTGATATCTGTTAACTTATTATGACTAATTTCTAGTCTATATGAAATTATTTTAATGGGATATTTTCCAACATTAAAATTACACTAAATCCTTTAAATGATTTTGTCAGTTTTTACATGTTAAAACTCTGTTTTTGTTGGACTAAAGGAATATATGTCATAAAATGTGATCTTTGGACCATACAGTTGGAAGTTTAATATCAGACTTCTGCAGACACTTCCTACAGCTCTATAGCTGTACTGTTGCATGAGTTTCAGAGCTGTAGGAAGTGTCCATGGAATATGAGCACACTGATCAGCATGCTTCCAGTCCCTTCAAATTACAAGTATGTCTGCCACAATGACAGACGTGATTTGTTTTTTTGTTTTTTCCAAACAAATTTTATTGAAAATATAATAGTGCAAAATTACAAATATTCTTTTCCATCATACAAACATTCAAAAATCATGGAACAGTCAGTGCGGAGATCATACCAGTATATCAAAGGTTAGGGATTGACAAAACATCGCAAATGCAAACGGTAAAATGCGCACATGGTGTCTCGTTGCTCCATCAGATGGAGAAGAGAACAGTACCTTTAAAGTATTTGTTTATAAAGCTCAATGTTGATAAGTATTCTCCTGATCTGGCTTGTGGAGCGGCTGTTGAAAAGGGCGTCCCAGGTGGTAGCTAAATGTTGTGGTGTGTTTGCATGAGAAATCAGTAGTTATGGGGTCAGATGTTACTGACTGGGCACTCTTTTACGAGGGCTCCAGCAGTAACCGGTATGCAGGCGGGTCCTTAATAGGTACTGAAAAAGAGAGGAAAAAGGGGTGGGGGGGTTATATGGGGGTGGAAGAGGGGGGGGGGGTTTGAGTTGAGTTGGGGGAAGATGTTTATCTCCTCAGTCTCCCCTGAGAGTCATGTGGATGTGGTGTGGGAATGTGTTAGGGTGGGTCGGATTAGGTGCGGGCGGCGTTGAATGTCCGGGAGAGACGCAGACATAACAATGACATGTGATCTCCCAATCACTTCCCCTGGTCGGGGTTGGGAGGTCCATGTCCTTAGAGGTGGGAGAGGGAAGAAGAAAGAGGGGGGAAAACGTTTGGGAAGAAAATGTAGTGTCGATCGCTTGAGATCAGTGTGAGTGTATAAGTCAGGAAGGGGTCATCAGCGTGAGATATCTATCGGTTGTACGGAAGTGCGTCCAACATGCCCATGTTTTTGAGAATTTGGCTGGGGAGTGCTGGGAATTGTGGATAAGTTCCTCCATTTCAGCTATTTTGTTAGTTTGCCTGAACCATTCTGGGATGGTTGGTACCTGAGGGGAGCCCCAGTGTCTCGGGATGCACAATTTTGCCACGTTGATCAGGGGTAAGATTAATGTATTGCGATAGTATGGGACTGAGAGGGCTGAGTGGTGAAAGAGACATTGGGCTGGGGTGTGGTCCAATGTGTAGGTGGAGATTATTTCAGTGAATTCTCGTACCTGCATCCAAAACGGTTGGATTGACGGGCAGGACCATAAAATGTGGAATAGCGAGCCCGGTTCTTCATCACATCTCCAACATTTGTTGGGATATGAAGGGTTGAGCTTGTGCAAGATAGCCGGGGTTCTGTACCAGCGTACTAGGGTTTTGTAGTTATTCTCCTGAATGGATACATTCAGAGATCCTTTGTGGGCAATCGTAAATATGCGTTCCCATTGGTCATTGGAGAATTCTGATCCCTTTTCTCTTTCCCAATTCGTGAAGGCTTTCCTTTCTTTAGGGGAGATCTCTGTGAAAAGCATGGTGTATATATATGAGATTAGATGTTGTTGGGGGTCGGATTGGGAGCACAGGTTTTCAAAAGGAGTGAGTGGTCGTGTGATAGAAGAGTCTCGATTAATCGCCTTTAAGAAGTGGCAGATTTGAAAGTAGATCCAGATAGGGATAGGGTTGTTAGTGAGGGTGGGCATTAGTTCCAGGCGATCAAGGAGAGAGCCGTCCCGGAAAAATTGGTGTGCTAGTAAGTCCGAATGTAGCCCTTGGTGCGATAAGAATTGATCAGACATTCCAGGGGGGAAGGCGGGGTTGTGTTTGATAGGAGTTAGGGGACCCGGAACGGATGAGACATGTGTCTTTTGACAGGTTTCTCTGAAACAATGGAGTGTCGGAGCAATAAGGGGGTGCTGTCTGATAGCGGTAGGGACGTGTTGTGACGACAACCAGGGTGTCGCTCATAATGGCAATGCGGACATTGAGTTTTCCAGCCTGACCCAGTCTTTGCGTTGACCATGTAATGTCCAATCAACAATTCTGGTGAGTTGACAGGCCCAGTAATATTTTTGAAGATCTGGCAGGCCAATGCCCCCTTTTGTCTTAGGTCGTGTTAGAAGATCATATGCGATTCTTGGAAGTTTCAGTTTCCATAAGAAACCTGTACACAACCTCCTATAGGACAGGAAGAAGGACGTGGGTAGTTTAATGGGGACAGTCTGTAAGAGGTATAGAATGCGCGGTAGGATATTCATCTTAATAATTGCAGCACGGCCAAACCATGAGAATTGTGGTTTATTCCATTTTGTAAAGTCATCGGATATGATTTTAAGGATGGGAAGATAGTTTTTGGCAAAGAGATCCGAAAGGTTCGCCGTGAGATAGATCCCTAGGTATTTGATGGCATCGTGCCTCCAATGGAAGGGGAAGTTTTCCTCGCACTGTGTGACCGTCTCCCGTGGAATGGTGACATTGAGGGCATGGGATTTGGTAAAATTAATCTTAAAATTAGAGAGGTGCTGCAAATGTTTGAACTTATTTAATAAATTTGGTATGGAGATATGTGGCTCACTGAGGGAAAGTAAAATATCATCAGCAAAGGCTGCTAGTTTATATGTGTGGTCTCCTATCGGAATGCCTTTAATGCTATCATTGGATCTAATGCAGTTTAAGAACGGTTCCAGTGTTAGTACAAAGAGAATGGGGGAGAGAGGACAACCTTGCCTTGTACCATTGGTTATGGAGAAGGCGTCTGACAGATGGCCATTTATGCGGACTCTCGCAGACGGAGACGTGTACAGGGACATGATGGAGTTGAACATATGGTTTTGTAGACCTATGTGTTTCAGTACTGCTCCCATGTAGTCTCATGCCAGTCTGTCAAACGCCTTCTCCGCGTCCAACATCAGGAAGAAGCCTTTGTGTTTATTAGTTGTCATCCAGTGGTGGAGGTTTATGGCTTTGATAGTATTCTCTCTTGCCTCTCTCCCCAGAACAAAGCCAACTTGGTAGTTTTTTATTAAATAGGGCAAAAGGGGAAGCAAGCGGTTGGCAAGGATTTTGGCAAACAGTTTTATATCGACATTTAGTAAGGAAATCAGCCTGTAATTAGTAACTGATGTGGTGTCCTTCGCTTCTTTTGGTATAACTGTAATGTAAGCTTCTAATAGCCTATGAAAGGGGCTCGCCGAGGAAGATAAGGAGTTAAAGGCCTTGAGAAAGGGCTCAGTAATGTCTTCTGTAAACGTTTTGAAGTAGGCAGCTGTAAAGCCATCTGGGCCAGGGCTCTTTCCTGTTTTAAGCTGTTTGATCGCACTTTTTAGTTCGTCTGCTGATATGGGATTTTCTAGTTTACGAGCCTCTTCCCTGTCTATGGGCTTAGGGCAATGTTCTTTCAAAAATTCCTTGATAAGGGAGCGTCTTGTGTTGTTTGCATTAAGGTCATCTGGGTGCACGTTGAGATTGTACAGGTTTGAATAGTATGTTACAAATTGGGAGGCTATGTCAGGGGCCGAGACTTTAGATCTGCCTTGGGAGTCTTTAATGGTATGGATGGTGGTGCGAGCTCTGTTATTTTGGATGGCTCTAGCTACAGTGGTGTGAAAAAGTGTTTGCCCCCTTCCTCATTTCCTGTTCCTTTGCATGTTTGTCACACTTAAGTGTTTCGGAACATCAAACCAATTTAACCAGTTGCCGACCGCCGCACGCCGATGTACGTCGGCAGAATGGCACGGGCAGGCATAAGGGCTTACATGTACGTCCCTTGCCTCCCGCGGGTCGGGGGCCCGATCGGGCCCCCGCCCGGTGCCTGCGGCGGTCGGTTTTCGTCCGGGAGCGATCTGGGACGAGGGGGCGGCCATTCATTCATGGCCACCCCCTCGCGATCGCTCCCGACGAATAGAAATCCCCCGTGACATCACTTCCTCTCCTGTAATGTAAACACAGGAGAGGAAGTGATGTATTCTCTCCTCCGTGTCGGTATTTTTCGTTCCGACACGGAGGAGAGCGGATCGGTGAGTTGCACCAACACTCTACACACACAGTAGAACATGCCAGGCACACTCACACCCCCCCTTTACCCCCCGATCACCCCCCCAATTACCCCTGCCCCCCAGTCACAGTGACACCAATGTCATTTTTTTTTTTTTTTTTTTTGCATTGGTGTCATTTGTGACTGTAATAACTGTTAGGGCAGTTAGAGTTAGCCCCCTTTAGTTCTAATGTACCCCCCTAACCCCCCCAATAAAGGTTTAACCCCGTGATCACCCCCCGTCGCCAGTGTCACTAAGGCTGGGTTCACATTGCAGCGGTTTATGAGAACAAATGTGATTCGCACCGCACTGCAGTGCAAATCACATCCGATCTCTGTGCGATTCGAGTTCAGCCATTCGCCGCACCCGCCGCACCCGCCACACCCGCCGCACCCGCCGCAAATTCGCACGGGACCCTTTTTTGGCCCGCAGCAGAATCGGATCGCATGGGTGTTCACACCATGCGATCCGAGTTTGCAGATCGCACTGCGATATGCGAACTGATCTGGGGGTGTCAGTAACATTTCACTGACACTCCCAGCAGTTCGCATAGGGCAGTGTGAACTGCCGCCGGGAGGCATGCGATGCGGGAACCCGCCGCGGATTCGCGGCGTTTCCGCATCGCTCCAGTGTGAACCCAGCCTAATAAGTGATCATTTTTCTGATCGCCGTATTAGTGTCACAGGTGACGCTAGTTAGGCAGGTAGGTATTTAGGTTCGCCACAGCTTTTTATAGCGCCAGGGACCCCCATATACTACCGCATAAAGCCCCCTGATTGCCCCCTAGTTAACCCTTTCACCAGTGATCACCATATAACTGTTACAGGTGACGCTGGTTGGTTAGTTATTTTTTTATAGTTTCAGGGCACCCGCCATTTATTACCTAATAAAGGTTTAACCCCCTGATCACCCGGCGGGTGTCATTTGTGACTAATAACTGTTAGGGCAGTTAGGGTTAGCCCCCTTTAGTTCTAAGGTACCCCCCTAACCCCCCCAATAAAGGTTTAACCCCGTGATCACCCCCCGTCGCCAGTGTCACTAAGGCTGGGTTCGCATTGCAGCGGTTTATGAGAACGGATGTGATTCGCACCGCACTGCAGTGCAAATCACATCCGATCTCTGTGCGATTCGAGTTCAGCCATTCGCCGCACCCGCCGCACCCGCCACACCCGCCGCACCCGCCGCAAATTCGCACGGGACCCTTTTTTTGGCCCGCAGCAGAATCGGATCGCATGGGTGTTCACACCATGCGATCCGAGTTTGCAGATCGCACTGCGATATGCGAACTGATCTGGGGGTGTCAGTAACATTTCACTGACACTCCCAGCAGTTCGCATAGGGCAGTGTGAACTGCCGCCGGGAGGCATGCGATGCGGGAACCCGCCGCGCATTCGTGGCGTTCCCGCATCGCTCCAGTGTGAACCCAGCCTAATAAGCGATCGTTTTTTTGATCGCTGTATTAGTGTCACAGGTGACGCTAGTTAGGCAGGTAGGTATTTAGGTTCGCTGCAGCTTTTTATAGCGCCAGGGACCCCCATATACTACCGCATAAAGCCCCCTGATTGCCCCCTAGTTAACCCTTTCACCAGTGATCACCATATAACTGTTACAGGTGACGCTGGTTGGTTAGTTATTTTTTTATAGTTTCAGGGCACCCGCCATTTATTACCTATTCTCACTAGTGTACCCCTAAATTTAGGGGTGTCTACTTTCCAAAATGGGGTCATTTGGGGGGGGTTTGTGCCATCTTGGCATTTTATGGCCTTCAAAACTGTAACGCCCTTAGAAAGCCTGAAGGCGGTGCTTGGATTTCGGGGCCCCGTACGCGGCTAGGCTTCCAAAAAGTCCCACATATGTGGTATCCCCGTACTCAGGAGAAGCAGCAGAATTTATTTTGGGGTGTCATTTCACATATGCCCATGGCATGCGTGAGCAATATATCATTTAGTGACAACTTTGTGAAAAAAAAAAAAAAAAAGTTTGTAATTTTCCCGCAACTTGTGGCAAAATATAAAATATTCCATGGACTCAACATGCCTCTCAGCAAATAGCTTGGGGTGTCTACTTTCTAAAATGGGGTCATTTGTGGGGGTTTTGTGCCATCTTGGCATTTTATGGCCTTCAAAACTGTAATAGGTAGTGAGAAGTGAACTCAAAAATTTACGCCCTTAGAAAGCCTGAAGGCGGTGCTTGGTTTTCGGGGCCCCGTACGCGGCTAGGCTCCCAAAAAGTCCCACATATGTGGTATCCCCGTACTCAAGAGAAGCAGCAGAATTTATTTTGGGGTGTCATTTCACATATGCCCATGGCATGCATGAGCAATATATCATTTAGTGACAACTTTGTGAAAAAAAAAAAAAAAAAAAAAAGTTTGTAATTTTCCCGCAACTTGTGGCAAAATATAAAATATTCCATGAACTCAACATGCCTCTCAGCAAATAGCTTGGGGTGTCTACTTTCTAAAATGGGGTCATTTGTGGGGGTTTTGTGCCATCTTGGCATTTTATGGCCTTCAAAACTGTAATAGGTAGTGAGAAGTGAACTCAAAAATGTACGCCCTTAGAAAGCCTGAAGGCGGTGCTTGGTTTTCGGGGCCCCGTACGCGGCTAGGCTCCCAAAAAGTCCCACATATGTGGTATCCCCGTACTCAGGAGAAGCAGCAGAATTTATTTTGGGGTGTCATTTCACATATGCCCATGGCATGCGTGAGCAATATATCATTTAGTGACAACTTTGTGAAAAAAAAAAAAAAAAAGTTTGTAATTTTCCCGCAACTTGTGGCAAAATATAAAATATTCCATGGACTCAACATGCCTCTCAGCAAATAGCTTGGGGTGTCTACTTTCTAAAATGGGGTCATTTGTGGGGGTTTTGTGCCATCTTGGCATTTTATGGCCTTCAAAACTGTAATAGGTAGTGAGAAGTGAACTCAAAAATTTACGCCCTTAGAAAGCCTGAAGGCGGTGCTTGGTTTTCGGGGCCCCGTACGCGGCTAGGCTCCCAAAAAGTCCCACATATGTGGTATCCCCGTACTCAAGAGAAGCAGCAGAATTTATTTTGGGGTGTCATTTCACATATGCCCATGGCATGCATGAGCAATATATCATTTAGTGACAACTTTGTGAAAAAAAAAAAAAAAAAAAAAAGTTTGTAATTTTCCCGCAACTTGTGGCAAAATATAAAATATTCCATGAACTCAACATGCCTCTCAGCAAATAGCTTGGGGTGTCTACTTTCTAAAATGGGGTCATTTGTGGGGGTTTTGTGCCATCTTGGCATTTTATGGCCTTCAAAACTGTAATAGGTAGTGAGAAGTGAACTCAAAAATGTACGCCCTTAGAAAGCCTGAAGGCGGTGCTTGGTTTTCGGGGCCCCGTACGCGGCTAGGCTCCCAAAAAGTCCCACATATGTGGTATCCCCGTACTCAGGAGAAGCAGCAGAATTTATTTTGGGGTGTCATTTCACATACGCCCATAGCATGTGTGAGCAATATATCATTTAGTGACAACTTTGTGTAAAAAAAAAAAAAAATTTTTTTTTTGTCATTATTCAATCGCTTGAGGCAAAAAAATAAAATATTCAATGGGCTCAACATGCCTCTTATCAATTTCCTTAGGGGGTCTACTTTCCAAAATGGGGTCATTTGGGGGGGTTTTGTACTGCCCTGCCATTTTAGCACCTCAAGAAATGAGATAGGCAGTCGTAAACTAAAAGCTGCGTAAATTCCAGAAAACGTACCTTAGTTTGTAGATGTGACAACTTTTGCGCAAACCAATAAATATACAATTATTGACTTTTTTTTTACCAAAGACATGTGGCTGAATACATTTTGGCCTAAATGTATGACTAAAATTGAGTTTATTGGATTTTTCTAATAACAAAAAGTAGAAAATATCATTTTTTTTCAAAATTTGCGGTCTTTTTACGTTTATATCGCAAAAAATAAAAATCGCAGAGGCAATCAAATACCATCAAAAGAAAGCTCTATTTGTGGGAAGAAAAGGACGCAAATTTTGTTTGGGTACAACATTGCATGACCGCGCAATTACCAGTTAAAGCAGCGCAGTGCCAAAGTGTAAAAAGACCTCTGGTCATTTACCAGCAAAATGGTCCGGTCTGAAAGTGGTTAAACAATAGTCAAGGACAACACAAGTAAACACAAAATGCAATTTGTAAATGAAGGTGTTTATTATTAAAGGTGAAAAAAAATCCAAACCATCATGGCCCTGTGTGAAAAAGTGATTGCCCCCTAAACCTAATAACTGGTTGGGCCACCCTTAGCAGCAACAACTGCAACCAAGCGTTTGCGATAACGTGCAATGAGGCTTTTACAGCGTCCTGGAGGAATTTTGGCCCACTCATCTTTGCAGAATTGTCCTAATTCAGTTACATTAGAGGGTTTTCGAGCATGAACGGCCTTTTTAAGGTCATACCACAACATCTCAATAGGATTCAGGTCAGGACTTTGGCTAGGCCACTCCAAAGTCTTCATTTTGTTTTTCTTCAGCCATTCGGTGGTGGACTTGCTGGTGTGTTTAGGATCATTGTCCTGCTGCAGAACCCAAGTTCGTTTCAGCTTGAGTACACGAACAGATGGTCGGACATTCTCCTTCAGGATCTCTTGGTAGACAGCAGAATTTAAAGTTCCTTTTATCACGGCAAGTCTTCCAGGTCCTGAAGCAGCAAAACAGCCCCAGACCATCACACTACCACCACCATATTTTACTGTTGGTATAATGTTCTTTTTATGAAATGCAGTGTTCCTTCTACGCCAGATATACTTGGACACACACCTTCCAAAGAGTTCCACTTTTGTCTCATCGGTCCACAGAATGTTGTCCCAAAAGTCTTGGGGATCATCAAGATGTGTTGTGGAGAAATTGAGATGAGCTTTGATGTTCTTTTTGCTCAGCAGTGGTTTTCTCCTTGGAACTCTGCCATGCAGGCCATTTTTGTCCAGTCTTTTCCTGATGGTGGAGGCATGAACGCTGACCTTAACTGAGGCAAGTGAGGCCTGCAGTTCCTTGGACGTTGTTGTTGGGTCTTTTGTGACCTCTTGGATGAGTCGTCGCTGCGCTCTTGGGGTAATTTTGAGCGGCCGGCCACTCCTGGGAAGGTTCACCACTGTTCCATGTCTTCGCCATTTGTGGATAATGGCTCTCACTGTGGTTCGCTGGATTCCCAAAGCTTTGGAAATGGCTTTATAACCCTTTCCAGACTGATAGATCTCAATTACTTTCTTTCTCAATTGTTCCTGAAATTCTTTGGGTCTCGGCATGATGTGTAGCTTTTAAGGATCTTCTGGTGGACCTTACTGTGTCAAGCAGCTCCTATTTAAGTGATGCCTTGATTGTGAACAGGTGTGGCAATAATCAGGCCTGGGTGTGGCTATAGAAATTGAACTCAGGTGTGGACAACCACAGTTATAGTATGTTTTAACACAGGGCCATGATGGTTTGGATTTTTTTTCACCTTTAATAATAAACACCTTCATTTACAAATTGCATTTTGTGTTTACTTGTGTTGTCCTTGACTATTGTTTAAATTGGTTTGATGTTCCGAAACACTTAAGTGTGACAAACATGCAAAGGAACAGGAAATGAGGAAGGGGGCAAACACTTTTTTCACACCACTGTAGGTATTTACCGCTTTTGTTACCAAATTCATAGAATAATTTCTGTTGTAGCACAAATTTACGTTTTGTTTTTAGGGCTAATTCTGTGAGTAGGAGGTCCCTAGTTTGAATGAGATCCTGGTACATCTGTTGGGCTTGAGTTTGTTTGTGAGCTAGCTCTAGATTTTTGATCTTCTGGATCAGAGTTGTGATTTTAGCTTGATGGGCTTTCTTATTCGCGGTCTTCAGGGCAATGAATCTCCCCCTTAGGACGCATTTGTGGGCCTCCCATTGTGTCAACGGGGTTGTTTCCCCATTATCGTTATCTAGAAAGAAGTCACGGATAGCTTGTTTAATTTTGTGGGTATCCTCTTCTGAAGTTAGAAGAGTTGAGTCTAGGCGCCAGGTCTTTGATATGTTCTGGTGATCAGGGAGGGTTAACGTCATTGTGATTGGGTGGTGGTCGGATAGGAGCATTGGTTCTATCGTCGCATGAGAAAGGAGGGGGAGGTCTGTCTGGGAAAGAAAGATGTAATCTATTCTGGAGTATTTGTTGTGAGGGGCTGAAAAGAATGTGTAGTCCTTTTCATTTGGGTGTAGAGTACACCATGAGTCGTGAAGGAACAGATCTTGGAGTTGTAATTTTATTTGGCGTAGGGTTTTGTAAGGTAGGACTGTGGTCCCTGATGAGGTGTCCAATAGTAGGTGTAGGGCAACATTAAAGTCCCCTCCGAGTATGGTTATCCCCGTGGAGAAGCCTGTCAGGAGTTGGGAAATCTGTCTAAAAAACTAAGTTGTGCAGAGTTCGGGCTGTAGATATTAGCTAAGGTTACCGGCCGGCCTTGGATCCGACCTTTCAGAAAGAGGTATCTGCCTTTCTTGTCAATAAGCGAGTCCATGAGTTCCCATTGTACATTTTTGGAGATCAGAATCTATACTCCTTTTGTTTTGGCGAGCGGGTTGGAGGAGTGGTAGGAGTTCGGGAACCAATAATTTGTGAGTAGGTATTTTGTCTGAACAGAAGTGGGTTTCCTGAAGGAAAACTATATTGCTTTTTAATTTTTGCATCTGAGAGAGGACTTGACTGCGTTTCTCTGGGACATTAAGGCCTTTCGCATTTAGGGATGTCACTTTTAGCGTGGTGGGAACAATGGTATTGTTAGAGTTGGACATAGTGTTTCGGGGTTGAGGCTCCACTTAAGTGAGAAAGTCTGGAATCTTGTTTTGGAGCGCAGCTATGTGTGGCCAGTGGTACCGTGTGGGGGTTTAAATAGGCTGTGGCGAGACGGTTAAGTGTAGCGGAGACTGAGGAGATAAGGGGAATAGGTTGGGGGAGGGGTTCAGGAGGGAAGGTGTGTGAAGTGTGCTTGAGGGAGGAATGAGGGGGAGGAGGTAGCGGGGAGGAAGGGGTAAGGGGGGGAGGGAGAGAGAGGGGAAAAAGGGAAAAGGAAAAAAGAGGGGTGATGTTCCGGAGGGAAGAGAGAGTCTAAGGACCTCCCTTACACGGAATTATTCGGTCCGGTGAGGGTCAACGGGAAAACTTGTGTTCCCGTTGTGTGGGGAAATGGGAGGTGGCGGAATCTAAGGGTGGTGTGGAATGTAGAGTCATCCGGTCTTCAGAGGTATGTGAGTATCCAAGATAAGTAAGAGAGCCAATACGGTATAGCTTGGCGAGTAGGGACTATGGTTCAACCGAGGGGGGGCTCGGTAGTGTGCAGGTGCAAGGTTGCCACAGCGAATATTAGACAATTGTTTGGGGGGGTTCGGAGCTTGTTAACAGGGTGGGTGATAGTTTATTGCATTCGCAAAGGGCGTGCCTATCATTGAGCAGGAGGAGTCTCGACTATAGGAAATACAGTGTTTTATTAGCTAAGCGGTTGCTAGTCACCTTGCATATCATGCTGTAGCCTATGGGCTCAGCTAAAGTGGATCTCCGGCGTGTGGGACCAACCTCCAGGTGGATCGAATAGAAACTCCCCTTTGGGGTGAGGTAGTCGGCAATCCAGCCTAGGTGAAAGGGAGGGATCAGTCCGACATGTCCGGGAATCAGAGAGGTGCAACCGAATATCTGTTTATATAAACAAGCTTTAACAGTAGAACATTGGAATGTCAGCATAAAAATAAACAAAACCTTGTAACACAATATAAAGGAACAAGAACAACAACTTATAAGGTGGTCTCATGTGAGACAGAGAGGACGAATAGAAACAACTGGATATTTTGGGCTCTATCTGCATTCACATACAAAGGGAAGATGTGGTAAACTCTAGCATGAGTCAGTAAATGGTAACAGTGGATACTGTGCAGTAGTGTCTCCATTAATGCTTCCTTGAATCTCCAAGGCAGAATTCCTCCTACCTACATGTGTCCTCAGGGTTAGGAAAGAACGGGTGAATCCACTCAGAACCCGACTATGTGTAGACACGTGACCCATATCTTTCACTTTTTTTTTTATAAGAATCATGCGGAGCCAATAACTGGTATTCCAGTGGTTGAACTGGCCTTGCGGCCCGCTCCTTGTTGGCTGGTTACGGGATAGGGTGTTTGGGTGCCTGTGTCTACAAATATGATCCCTCCATGAGAATAATAGGACTCTTGGGTATGCGCGATGTGGGAGGGGGTGGAGATAAGGGCTCCCTTTAAATTCTGCGTGGAATCACCCAACCTGCGATAGAAACATTTATAGCATGTATACATCTAACAACCAGTCTAGTAGCAGAGGTTTTTACATTAGCGCGGAGAGAGCTTTTGTTGGTTTACCCCTAAATAGGAGTTTCTTGCGGACAGTCTCTTTCGGTCAAGGGGGCTGAGTGGAGGAAAGAGGGGCATGTACAGGGGGATGGTAGGGTGAGGGGATGAGGAGGATAAGGGAAGGGAAAGGTTGTTTGGAGGGCTACGAGTCACTATTAAATAATGTTGGCCTTTGAGCAGGAGTGTATTATACTTGTGTGATTAAGTTCACCGTGGTGGTAGGCCCTCCGTGTTGTAGGGGTAGATTTCTGTTGCCTCCTCTGGGGGTGATTGGTCCGTTCGTCGGGTCTTCTATGTTTGGCGGGATCCATTCAAGGCGAGGATTTCCTTCTCTGGTGTTGAGGGTCTGTGTGTAGGTAGTTTCTTTGGTATGATTTTGAGAGCGCGGCAGTGTGGAGAGCTGTGTGGCAGGTGTCAGCGATAGGAGCCTCGTGAGCGACGTTAAAGCTGAGCAGAGTCTCACTATTCTGGGCCTCCGTGGCGAGGTCTCCTATGTGCAGGAGAAGCTGTAGGGCTGTTGTTCGGGTTGTTCCTGGATCCTGTAGGTGGGTTAATCCTGGGCGAGTTGGATCTGCGCCTCCTGATGTGAAATTCGTCACGAACTGGGATGGCATCCATTGAGTTGGTTCTCCTAAGATGGGGAGGTTTGAGAGATCTATACCAATCCGGCAGCTCAACGTATGGTATGTTCATTTAATTCTTCTGGTACCCTTAAAAGTGCTGTTCTCCCATGCGCTGATGCAGAGAGGCAGAAGGGAAATTTCCAGCGGTACTGGATGTTGTTCGTGCGCAGTAGGTCAAGGAGTGGACGCAAGTCCCTTCTGCTTTGGAGGGTAATGGGTGATAAATCTTGAAAGATTTTTATGTCCGTGCCATGGTATAATAGGTTGCGGCGATCTCTGGCTCTGCGTAGGATATCTTCCTTAAGCTTAAAATTGACCAGGCAGCACACTATATCTCTGGGGGGGGTCAGCACCCCTTCCCCTGGTCCTGAGAGCTCTGTGTAAGCGTTCGTATTCAATGGGGGTCTCTGGGGGCCTTCCTAGCAGATCATTGAATACGGCAGTGACAGCCTGGGTGATTTGGGTATGATCGATCGTTTCTGGCATGCCTCTTACCCGCAAGTTGTGTCGTCTCCCACGGTTGTCAAGGTCCTCCATGTACCTGTGCATATCCCTGATCTGGGTGCCTTGTGCCTGGGAAGAGGTCTGCAGCTGGTGAATGGCGTTTTCATTGTAGCTCATTGGGCTGTAGCATCCTCAATGTCTTCCATGCGCACCGTCATAGCCTGGATATCTCTCCTGAGCTCTGTGATCGCTGTGGCTAGTGTAGCTTTGATGACTTCTGCCACTGATCGCAGATCACCGATGCTCAGGGGTTGTTCTGACTGTGTACATTGCGGTGGTAGTGGTGCCTGGTGCCTGCCAGAGGGGCTGAGACTGGACGAGCTTTCGGAGGTCAAGTAGGCCCGAGATGAAGCCGGGGCCTCGCGTGATTGCGTCCGGAAGAGCTCCAGGATACCGCGGGACGCTTGTGACTCGGATCCCCTGGGCGACCTGGATCGGGTTGGGGAAGGATTCCCCTTTGGTTTCCCCATGTCTGTGGGGTCGGATGGCTCAGCTAGGCTGTGATTAGAACCCCCAAAGACTGTAGCGCAGTGACTATGAGTCCGGCACCAAGCCACGTCCCCGTGATTTGTAATTTATTCAATAACAGATCCCTATACTGTAAGTGAATGACATAGCTGTGTGAGCTGTGTGAGCAGAGCCCTGCACAGCCATGCCAATATCAAGTGTGACAGTGGTTGCAGGGGAGAGGAACTCATGGCACTGTCACAGGGAGGGGGGTTCTGGCAGTGGGAAGCAGGTAATTAGGAGCATGTTACATATTACACCCTAAATACATGTTTCTTAAGGTGAACCTATCTTTTAAGCAATAAAACCTGGTCACCGGCCTAGACTTTTGAAGTTTTTTTTAGACTTGTTATGTGATAGGTCATAGCCTATTTTAACAAGCATATACTGTAATCTACAATGGGTAATTTCTTTGCCCAATTCACCATACATTGAGTGGTTAGACTCTGTCACACTGCTGTTTTCATTGCTGGCATTTATCTGCCACTCTGAAGTAAATAAGCATAGGCAATGATAACTGAAAAAATAATGTTACCCTTATCATTCAAATCTGATATAAGCTTTAATATGTAATTTCAAAGGGCATTTTTTCAACATTTTACTTATGCAGCTTTAATAACAATAATCACTGGTACTCTATTTAAACCTAAAATGAATGTAAAGCCTAATAATGAACTTCTCTTATTTTCTCCTTTTTGATATGCTAAATATACCATATAAATGATCTTGTGAAATATATTGTTAAAATCCTCCTGTTCTCTCTGCTGACTCCTATCAGTTAGAATTGTTCTTTGATCTCTCTGTTGGCTTCAAAACACCTCCAACCTATGTTATGGAGAAACAAAAAGAGGGGGAGGTGTTCTGTAGTCCTGTCCTAGGGGGATAACACTGCTACTTCATAGAGATTCTTATGGTAAGTAAGCATTGTCAACTCAGAACGGGAAGCTGGTAGGATAGTCAGATAAAAATAAAACCATCATATCTAATGACTGGTAAGCTGCAATACATAAAATATTTGTTATTGGGTTTAGATACACTTTAAAAAGAATTAACTGGCAATAAATGAATAAAAGCAGACGTCTGACAGGTTGCTAGCAACAAATAAATATTTCTTTCCTGGCCCATGGAAACTTTATTTTTGTTATCCCTATAAGACAGTATATAACTCAGTTAATTAGAGCATTTGTGCTTTATACATAATTACAAAGCCTTGTTATTCAGACCACAACTGGCAATAAATTTAGGCAACTGTGCATCATAAAATTACTTCAGCAATCTGCTAATATATGTTTACCAGAGTGCTTGCACCTTTAATACACACATTTTGATATCAAGGAAATTTCCCCCCGGGTGGTGTGCTTCATTAAATGTGTAACTCTGCTGAAGCTTTTCAATATTAGGGAGAGGTGGTGAGAAAAGTATCGTTATAATAGGATCTCGCTGACAACTTTTGAAGTGACAATTACCAGAATTCTTTTTACACGTTTCCGTGACTGATCGTCGTTTGCTCAGAATTCCACAGACGTGTGTGAATCTTTGCCCACAGGGTACATATGTTGTAAGTTAAGAAAATACCGCAAAACAGGCTTCACATTTGGTATGAGTAGTAGGAGGAATAGAAAAGTTATAGAATCCAAGTATTCTTTAAAATTAAGATGGGTAAAACATTTAATTTCACTACATTCTTTTGCTCATCTGAGCAACTGTGTGTAAATCCCACCATGTAAACGATATTTATGTTGTTTTATTTATCTTCTATAACATATATATATACCAACCTACCTGGCAATATATTTCTAATGCCCTGTACACGCGGTCGGACATTCAGACAAAATCCATCAGATTTTTTCAGACGGATTTTGTGCCAAACTTGTCTTGCATACACACGGTCAGACAAAGTTGTCAGAAATCCGATCGTTCCGAACGAGGTGACGTACAAAACGTACAACGGGACTATATAGAGGCCAGTAGCCAACAGCTTTTGTCCCCAAATTTATTCTGAGCATGCGTGGCACTTTGTGCGTCAGAATTCTATACACACTATCAGAAAAAGTCTGATGGGATTTTGTTGTTGGAAAATTTTAGGTTCTGTTCTCAAATTTTTTCCGTCAGAAATTCTGCCTAAAAAAGCCTGCTAGAGCACACACACGATCGGATTTTTCGACAACATAATCCGATCGGACTTTTCCCATTGGAAAATCTGACTGTGTGTACAAGGCATTAGTGTTTGCAGAGATATATGTTTTTGATGATTTACTAAATGTAACAGACAGTTTTGGCCGGAGCTCAGGCTGGCTTCAAATCTTTGTGTTTTTTCGTGTACATTTTCTTTTGAAATCAACGGAAAGCATGTAAGCCCATGTTAATATGTGTTTTGATAAATTTTTATTGATTTAAATAGAACATACATTAGGGAAAAACCCACAACTAAATGCAAAGGTGTGAATGGGACACACGTGTTCATACTAATTATGAAAGCGTTGATTTTTTCCATTTAAAAATACGGATTTAGTATATTACCAAGTATTTTTATGTAAATATAAAATTGATGCAATGAATAGACATTCACAAGTAATTTGTTTCTATAATTGTCCCATGACATGAGTATTGTCAATAGCAAATGTAACAATGAAATGATTATATACTGTACATATTATATTAACAGTACCTGAAAAAAAAACATAAGCATGTGAAAGGGTGCTTTTACACTGCTCCATTGAAAAAATGCATTAAAATACATATGCATTTTTAATGTATTTTTAGGCATTTTTGGTGTGTGTTTTCTGGGTGCCTGACTTCAAGCATGTACGTGTTTTGAGTTTTTGATGCATTTTTGTCAGGTTTTCCATCCATTTCAATGGGGAGCTGTGTTTTTGGTGTGGTTTTGAAAAGCAAACCAAAGATACAGCATGCAGGACTTTTCAAAATGCAGCCCACCTGCAGAACAATGGTGTGAAGAGCCCCATAGGATTTAAAGGGAATATTTTTATTGCCTTTCTTGCATTTTTACCAAGGTAAAATGTTTGAAAGCAGCCCAAAACATTCTGTGATTGATTTACTAAAGGAATAGAGGCTTTTTGCCTTTGAATGTCAATGTTCATGTTAGGAATTGTATGTTACTATTTGGGTATTCAAGGTGAATTTTGTGTTCACAATCTTGTGTGAGGGAAATTGAGTGCATGGTTTGGTATTTCTTTAATAGGAGCCATAGTAAGTAAATCAACCCCATTGCCATGTCTAAAGTGAGGTGGAGCAGCAGAGCTACATATTGCGAATTGTTCCTTGTATGAAACTTTTCAGGCAGTGCTCACAATATTCACATTTAACTAGGAGACAGTGTATTCTAGGATTCTGTGTAGTAGCAACTGAAATCAAATCAAAGGTATGTATATTTAGTTATTGCTAAGTAGATGGCTGGGGAAATCTTACAATGTGTTCTGTTTCAAATGCCATGACATACGTACTTCCATAGACCCAGTCTTTCTGAACAGTGTGGTCCCTTATTGACTAATGACTATGGGTCTTAAATGCTTCCTACAATCCTTGGTCTACACAGGAGGCCTTCTGATTCATTGATTAGGTCCAAGGTGTTTGGGTTTCTGGTCTCTAGTTTTGATGTTATCAGTAGGAATAGTAAAACGTCCTTCGTCAAATTAAACTTCTGAAAAGTCCTGCCTAAAAGCCGCAAGTCAGCTGGCATTCCATATGCCTCCATCAGACAGTCCATGGGTGTAAGTTCTTTGTTGACTTGTCACTTTAACTCTAACTAGAGATCCAGGCTTAAACCCAGTACATACCATGAGTTTTTTCTTTCGTCCAACCCAGAGGGTTGAACAAAAAAAACTGTCAGCTCCAGTCTGAGCCGCTGTACTAACTATGCACAGTTAGTACTGTGATCTTCCCCACTGAGCTGTTGTGTTCTGACAAGAGGATGGCCCCTCTGCCAGAACACTCCAATCAGTGCTCTCCATCATTGGCTGAGAGAGCTGACCAGGAGTTGGACGGCTGCTGGTTTTCCAGCCATGCCACCCTGCCCGATTGACTGTCGGGCAGGGTGGCATACACATGGGCCATTTTTTTTTAACCAGCCCATGTCTCCTGACATTCGGCTCATGTGTACAGGCTTTAAAATATAATTATCGCAAACCACATTACTGACCAGTATATTACATACTTTTATCTTGTTTTATTTTTAACAGTCTTAGCAACTGATTTTTTCAGAGGCAATGGCCTTTTTACATGTTTTAAATATGCAGCATATGGTTAGTGTACATTTTGTCTGCTCCATAGTAGCTGTTGATGCTTGTAAAGATGCATGCCTAGTCACTCTTTTGGACTGTTCACATCTATTTGTGTATGCTTTTTCTTAGAATGTGTCAGAAAATGCATATAAAAACCAACATGTACCACATATACCAAAAACCAACAATGCATAATAATGCACATGTTTATTGACTCATTGTTTTTATTTTTGTGTGTTTTTATTACACATGAGTTTTTGTGAGCTCCAATGGGTGTGTAAGATGTAAATCAGGCCTAAGACATGTATAAATTCTGTAATAATAACTTCCAATATTTTCTGGTAAAATGTACATTCTGAAGAGCTTCCTTAAAGCTTCTGTTGAATCTCAATCTCTTCATTTCCTTAGGAGTCATAAACCAAAAAATTTCTATGCACAATATTTCTCTTTTTCAGGGAGGATTCAATCTCAGATGAAACGAATTGTGGTTGGTTGTGAGACACTAGTTCCTTTGGGTTAGCTTCCTTGCTGAGAACTGTGGAGAGAATCCCTTTCTTCTGCTTTTGTTAGGGTTCTGGTTGCAAGAGCAATAATTTTCTTTATCTGGACCACATGGCATTGTGTAAGGACTGCACCAAGGCCATAGTCTGAAGCATCTGTAGAAACATAATGGTGGTAGAGAAGGATCAAATAATTCTACTGCTTGACTGTTTGCAATGGGTTGCTCAACTGTTTTAAAGCAGTATTAAACCTCAAAAGAAAAAAAAATCTCCCCCCTGCAAGTTAAGAGCATAATGTGCTTTTATGCATTGCATGCTAGCACATTATGAAGAACCTACCTTAAAATCACTGACAGGGCTTCCATATTCAGCCATTCCATGTGACTACATTATGAAGGACTTACCTTAAAATCGCTGACAGGGCTTCCATCTTCAGCCATTGCATGCTAGCACATTATGGACTTACTTTAAAACCGCTGACAGGGCTTCCATCTTCAGCCCTCTTTAAATAATTCTACTGCTTGACCAATTGCAATGGGCTGCTCAACTGTTATAAAGCGGTTGTAAACCTGAAAAGAAAAAAAAAATCTCCCCCCTGCAAGTTAAGAGCATAATGTGCTAGCATGCATTGCATGCTAGCACATTATAAAGGACTTACCTTAAAACTGCTGACAGGGCTTGCATCTTCAGCCAAGCTTCCTCCTGGGTTTGTGGGCACCAGCCATTTCATTGGCTGAGCCACAATGACATCACTCTCTTGCATGCGTGCGGGAGTCACAGCCGTGGCACAGCTCTCTTAATGAACAGCATATTGTCCACTAAGAGTGCAATACGCATGCGCTGGTGGCATCACCAGCTGTTACTAAAGAAAATATCTCCTAAACGGTGCACGTTTAGGAGATATTTACTGTACCTACAGGCAAACCCTATTATAAGAGTATGTGTGGGTATAAACAAAAAAAGCAGACTTTACTACCGCTTTAAAGAAATGCTGGGAGGCCTGTGACTGCACTATGCTTGGATTTTCACTTAGTAATATTCTCAGTGGATCTATAACTGAGGCAGAATTGGGAATAAATTTGGAATGCCATAAAGTAAGACCCAAGAAAGCACGTAAGGTCTGAAAGTCAGATGGAGAAGGATCTTGTATCACAAATTTCACTGTTTAGGAATCAGGCAATAGTCTTCTTGTGGTATAATACACACCATAAATGACAGTTGAGTTTTCTTATTCACATAGGCCTCTGGTGTTTGTTTAATTAACTGCAGAAGAAATTTATCTGAGAAGTATAATGTTTGTATTGCATTTATATACATTTATATGCAAAATGTGCAAATGTTTACATTCAGTTATACATAAATCAGTTTACATTTGGGTGTTCCATATAAATTTTACCTCCTAGTTATGCATTTGTGTGTTTTTATATGCATTTACACATGTTTAGACACGTTCATAGCATTTAATCTGCACCTGGATGAACCAGTTTATTTTTTTCTTAACAGAATGAAACAAAACGCACCTGAATTCAAGTAAATACACAGTGTGCATTATACCATTTAATAAGCAGTGAAAATCAATCTAATCATCTTTATTTCATAAAGGTCAATATATATATATATATATATATATATATATATATATATATATATATATATATATATATATATATATATATACTGGATGTATACAGTGGGGAGAACCAGTATTTGATACACTGACAATTTTGCAGGTTTTGCTTAGTACAAAGCATGTCCTTTTTATCATAGGTACTCTTTAAAGAGGAAGTAAACTCTCCCGCTCTGATGCTTCTTTTCATTTAGTCCATTATAATAAGTCATTATCAGACTATAGCCACTGTAATCCAGCCCAAATCGCATATTACTTACTGTTTAAAGAAACTTTAAAAAACTTGTTTCCAGGGGTTAGGCAGCACCATCTTAAGTATTGTTTTCTGAGTCCACAGTGGAGTGTATTTCCGCCCTTACATTGAGCACTTCCTGTACTGTTAACCAAGCCTCCTTCTCAATCCAACGTTTCTATGGCAACCCTGCTTCCCTGTTCATAGCTTACTTGTTTATTTCATAGTATTTACTTGTGCCGACGTCTAATGTTTCCCTTTGTCAGACTTATCAGCTTCAGCTGATAAGACTGCAGTAATGGCCAAGTTTAGACTGTATGTCATGTCACATGGTCACGCGGTGTGTAGGAGGAAGCTCTGAATGATTAGCAAAGTTCAGTGTTGTGCCGTAGGAAGTCCTGATAACAGATAGATAAGACATAGAGAGTGTGCTTTAAATCAGGGGAGATCTGGGCATGCTCAGTGACTTCATTCTACAGAACAACAAGGATTACAACAATACTAAGCAAGTAAGGAGATATCTACAAGCAGTGTTAATTTGTTTTTTTTATGCTGATTTATATGGGACAAAGTTGTAGGGGAGGGTATACAACCACTTTAACTTTTCGGTTCTCACAGACATGTTATTTTTCTTTAAGAAGCCCTCCTGTTCTTAACTCATTACCTGTATTAACTGCACCTGTTTGAACTTGTTAGCTATATAAAAGACACCTGTCTACACACTTAATCAGACTCCAACCTCTCCACAATGGCCAAGATCAGAGAGCTGTGTAAGGACATCAGGGATACAATTGTAGACCTTCGCAAGGCTGGGATGGGCTACAGGACAATAGGCAAGCAGCTTGGTGAGAAGGCAACAACTGTTGGCGCAATTATTAAAAAATGGAAGAAGTTCAATATGACAGTCAATCTCCCTCGGTATGGGGCACCATGCAAGATCTCACCTCGTGGGGCATCAATGATCATGAGGGAGGTGAGGAATCAGCCCAGAATTACATGGCAGGACCTGGTCAATGACCTGAAGAGAGTTGGGACCACAGTCTCAAAGAAAACCATTAGTAACACACTACGCTGTCATGGATTAAAATCCTGCAGTACACACAAGCTCCCCCTGCTCAAGCCAGCACATGTCCAGGCCAAACTGAAGTTTGCCAATGACCATCTGGATGATCCAGAGGAGGAATGGGAGAAGATCATGTGGTCTGATGAGACAAAAAAATACCTTTTTGGTCTAAACTCCACTCGCCATGTTTGGAGGAAGAAGAAGGAGTACAACCCCAAGAACACCATCCCAACCGTAAAACATGGAGGTGGAAACATCATTCTTTGGGGATGCTTTTCTACAAAGGGGGCAGGATGACTGCACTGTATTGAGAGGAGGATGGATGGAGACATGTATCATGAGATCTTGGCCAACAACTTCCTTCCCTCAGTAAGAACATTGAAGATGGGTCGTGGCTGGGTCTTCTAGCATGACAATGACCCAAAACACACAGCCAGGGTCACTAAGGAGTGACTCTGTAAGAAGCATCTCAGGGTCCTGGAGTGGCCTAGCCAGTCTCAAGACCTGAACCCAAAAAAAATCTTTGGAGGGAGCTGAAAGTCCATATTTCCCATCGACAGCCCTGAAACCTGAAGGATCTAGAGAAGGTCTGTATGGAGCAGTGGGCCAAAATCCCTGCTGCAGTGTGTGCAAACCTGGTCAAGAACTACAGGAAATGTATGATCTCAGTAATTGCAAACAAAGGTTTCTGTACCAAGTATTAAGTTCTGCTTTTCTGATGTATCAAATACTTATGTCATGCAATAAAATCCAAATTAATTACTTAAAAATCATACAATGTGATTTTCTGGATTTTTGTTTTAGATTCCGTCTCTCACAGTTGAAGAGTACCTATGATAAAAATACAGACCTCTACATGTTTTGTAAGTAGGAAAGCCTGCAAAATCGGGAGTGTATCAAATACTTGTTCTCCCCACTGTACAATACCCCCTGTGTTCCATCATCACGACAATAGGAGATACCCACATACTGTAGATGCATTAATTTTTTCAATCACATTTTTTTGTAATAATTCCTTAAAGGTGTTTTAAAGGTTCTGTTTTTTTTCTGTAAAAAGTACAAACATGTCATGTTTACCTCTGCTGTGCAGTTGGTTATGCACAGAGTGGCCTCTTCTGGGGTCCCTTCATGGCTCTCCTGGCTCTCCCTCTTCTCGAGTGTCCCATCGGAGAAGCTCTCTCCGATGGAACACCCATGCTGGCACACTCCTGTGTCCTGTTGCTGCGTCCGTAGACAAAAACAGCAGGACTCTACTCTCTCGATTTGAATGACAGCAGTGGGAACCAATGGCTGCACTGCTATCAATCTATCCAATCAGGACACAATACACCGGCTGGAGCTGGTGTACTCATTCCCATCGTGGGAATTACGGGGCTCAGGTAAGGGGGGCTTGGGGGCGCTGCTGCAGCAAAGGAAATTTTTCACCTTAGTGCATAGAATGCATTGAGGTGAAAAATGGCAAGGGTTTAAAACCCTTTTAAGTTCTTCCAGAAAAATGTTGTCTCACAAAGAAGAGTAAGCATCTAATTTTCTGATACACTGGTTTCATACCTGACCTTTAATTGTATGTAAAAAATTATTTACATAGCCCAGTGAGGTGTTGTTGACTCTTAAAATTTCGGACACTGTTAGCATAAGTCAATAAGAGCTGTTGTTCTAAGATTACTAATTGTAGCTTTAGGCAGCAAAAAGAACCCCAGTCAGTAAAGTGGTGCTTTCTTTACAATGTAGAATTCAGCTTGCACACTAGTTGACTGAAACTATACAATCACTGAAAGGCAACCAACCACAGGAATAGGTTAACTAGCCGGTTTTAAAGTACAGTGTCTTGAAAAAGTATTCATACTCCTTGAAATTTTCCATGTAAATGTATGTTATTAGGATTTTATTTAATGGACTAACACAAAGTGGCAGATAATTGTGAAGTGGAAGGAAAATGATAGTGGGTTTTCAAAATTGTTTATAAATAAATATCAGAAAAGTGTGGGTGCATTTGTATTCAGCCCCCCTCCCCCCGAGTCAATACTTTGTAGAACCACCTTTTGCTGCAATTACAGTTGCAAGTCTTTTTGAGGATGTCTCTATCAGCTTTGCACATCTAAAAAGTGACATTTTTGCCCATTCTTCTTTGCAAAATAGTTTAAGCTCTGTCAGATTGGATGGAGAGCATCTGTGAACAGCAATGTTCAAGTCTTGCCACCGATTTTCAATTGGATTTACGTCTGGACTTTGACTGGGCCACTCTAACACATGAATATGCTTTGATCTAAACCATTAAATTGTATCTCTGGCTGTATGTTTAAGGTCATTGTCCTGCTGGAAAGTGAACCTCCGCCCCAGCCTCAAGTCTTTTGCAGACTCTAATGTCCTGTACACATGACCGGTTTTCCCGTCTGAATAAACTTTGAAGGTTTTTCCAACTGAGTTCCGACGGAATTCTACTGAAACTGTCTTGTGTACACACAATCACACCAAACTCTGATCGTCAAGAACTCGGTGACGTACAACACGTACGACGGGATTAAAAAAAGGAAGTTCGGTGGGCGTGGCCGGCCGGATCCGAGGACGGACGCACGCCATCGGAGCTCCGCTGGCTGATAGACAATCCGCGGCCATCCTCTGCTGCAGTTGGCTAAATTCATCGTTTAGCTGCATCATATTGTCCGCCGCGACCCCCGCTACACGTCCGTACCCTTCTGACTGCAATCCGATCGGGGTGGACCGCGGGATTCGGCCCGTTGTGCTTTGCATAGGCCGCACTGCCGGCCGCCATCTTGCGGCCTACAAAGCCTCCGGAGGCACCGCACTTTCCTACGGGATCCGCCGGAAGCCGCTCCGGCGGCGGAGTGAAGCAGTCGCGGGGGGTGCCTCGTTATTGATGCCCTACACAGGCGGACACTATCTGGGGCCATCCTATCCTGCCTCCACCTAAGCCGGTGAGTCCCTCAAGGAACTTTTCAGTTGATTCCCCCCTTCCAGTCTCCCCCCCGTCGGGTGGGAGCTCATATTGCCTGAATCTGCCTCTCCAAAGGGGGCCACGGACTATACAAGAGCCTACAGCAGACCCAGCCAGCCCCATCTGCAGTCCTACTCAGGCAAGGCCCTGGCTTCGGCCTATTCTGGGTGTAGGCAACCATCTTACTACACCCAGCACCTTACAGTTATTATCACCACAGCCTCATAGTGAGCAAGAGGAGTGGATTCTTCTGAAAATATCTACACCCATTATCTGTTATCTAAATGTTGTCGGTCATCTACAACCATCGTGAACTTTAAATGAGTTAAAGGGGGGCGCATGCGCGGAGGCTCCTAAGATGGACGCGTAGTCCGAGAGCTCCGTCCCGCCGCAGCAGGTCCGGCCTCTCTTTCGGCACCCCAGCAGCGATTTTCGTTCGGAAAGTACCCACGCAGCCAGCGGAAGCCTCGGGGACACATCCGATGTATGCGGGAGCGGTAAGGAGGAACCTGAAGCCTGCATTCGAAGCCGCTGTGTCCCTGTCAGAAACGGCCAAGATGGCGGCGGATCCGTGCGGCCCAGGCCCCGCGCGCTCGCCTAGCCTACACACAGCGGCATCCCCATCCTTACTGGCACCGGACCCCTTAGCTGACTTCCCCCCCCTGGGAGCCACCTCTCCTGCCTCTACTGCATCCCTCCTGGAGCATACCCTGGCGGACATGGGTCTTTCACCCATGGAGGCAGGTCCACCTCAGTCGCATCCCTCACTACAGCCTGAGGCCTCAGGCCTACATCATAACTTGAATGTGTCTATCTCTTTACTAAGTTTGCTGAACTCCTGAATGTAACGGCACATAAGATTACAAGTGACATTAAGGCTGACCTTCAGCATATAGGCTCACGCATTGAAATAGTAGAGTCTAATTTGGAATCCACTATTACCAGGACCAATCAAAACACGGCGAGCATACAGAATCTACAAGAACAATTGGAGACTGCACAAGCTAAAATAGACAATCTCGAAAATAGAAATCGAAGGTACAATTTTCGGGTCAGGGGGCTTCCTGAATCCTTCAAAGATGTCCCTGAGGCGGTTTCTTCTATCATCAAAACACTAATTCCAGATATCCCGACCCACCGACTGGATTTGGATAGGGCCCACAGAGCCCTCAGGCCTCCCAGGGCGGACGGCCTCCCCCGAGACATCGTGGTTAAACCCCACTTCTATTCAGTCAAAGAGGAAATAATGCGCAAGTCAAGATCCTTACCGAAGATCCTTTTTCAAGGCCATCATCTGCAGATCTTCGCTGACTTATCTCCGTCTACTATCCAAAAAAGGAGAACATTGAAACCTCTGCTTCAAGTCCTGATGGAGAAAGAAATCAAATATCGGTGGCTCTTTCCATTCCAGCTCAAATTTGTCTGGAGAGGCAAAGCTTACACTTTCGGTTCCCTGCATGAAGGGGAAAAACTCCTGCTGCAGCTAGGCCTCATCAGCCAGACTCCAAATCACGCTCCTCATGGAAACACGCTACAATCTGCCAAGAGACAACTGCCCACCAGCCCCCTGCCTCCAGTGTGGGAGACAGTACATTCCAAAAAGTCTAAGGAAACTGGTCCCCCCTGAGAGCACCAACCACAAGCTGTCCAAGTTCTTTATAACCTCTCAGATGCTCCCCGGGAGCAAATGCCACCCCACTTGTGCCTTGGATCCTGTCCCTTTCCTTTGTCTACTGCTGCCTCTCCCATCCACGGTGGACATGAGGCGGACTTTGGAGAGTGACTAGGCCGTGTGACCCCCTTTGGGACTTCCCATTGTTTCTCCCCATGTCCCACTCCTTCTCATGCATGTTTCTGGGGGGGGGGGGGGGGGGGTGGGGGGTGGGGGAATGTGTTTGGTCCTTATATTTTTCTCCCTGAATGATACCTTGGGTTTCATTATTGGCTCCTATCCTCGCTCACCCGTGAGGCCGGTGTCTTTTTTTTTTTTTTGTTTATGTTCGCTCATCTACCTGCCAAATGTCCGTGACTTTAAATTCCTATTAGTTTCAGGTGTCCTTTATGTTCCTTTGCGTACACTTTCCTTACATTTTTCATATGTTGATCTTTTACACATTTATTGCTGCATGACGGGCTCTCGTCATCCCCCTCCACTTTAGCTTATCCCAACTTATTAATCACAGTGGAGACACGAGAGCCTTGGTTGTAATGGTGCCTTATTTCAGCTTATCTTTATATGTTTTATGGTTTACCCATAATTGTTGGGGCCTGCCTGCTGCGGCCTACTGGGTTACTGGGGCGTATTGGTCCTAGTGACTGGACAAACCATGTCCCAATTTTTTGAAGGGACGGTTTGTGTGAATGTTTTGTCGTTGCTTGTTGAGGGCTCTGTCCCCTCCACTATACGGTTGGCTCTCTTGTCACCCGTCTTTCTATCTATCCTTCTCTCTTTTCTTCTTTCCCTCTGTATTTATTTTTACACTTTCGTTGCAGGAGTCGCCGGAGGTTCCTTACATCAGAACATTCATCTTCCTCAGGGGCTACTTCCATGGTTAGTAGTATGGATTGGGTTTGGTGGGCTCTGTGGGGTAAGTGCTTTTGATTTCTATGGCGGTCCCCCCTCTCTGCTCAATGACTGATACGCCCTTGCCTCCACTATCCCCACTCAAAATTATCTCCCACAATTCCCAGGGACTGAACTCTCCCATTAAACGTCGCAAAGTATTTCAGTATCTATACAAACACGGGGTAGAGGTGGCTCTGCTTCAGGAAACACACTTCCCTAAAAGATTTAACCCCTCCTTTATACACTCTAAATTCCCTCTATTTTACCTGGCCAATGCAGAGGATAAAACTAGGGGAGTGGGCATCTTTATTTCTAAACGCTGCAAATTTACACTGAAATCCGAATTCAAGGATACGGAGGGTAGGTTCTTGTTAGTGGTGGGTGATCTAGATGGAAAGCTGTACTCTTTAGTTTCTTACTATGCTCCCAACAAGGGCCAGCTAGCCTTTTTTAAACGTATGCTTTCTACTCTATCGCCATTACTGGAAGGTACTGTGGTTTTCGGTGGGGACTCCAATACCGCATTTGACCAGGGTTTAGACAAGTCACGCCCTCCTGGCAAACGCCTGACCAGACCTACCAATCAAAGCCTACATATAGCCAAGCTGCTCTTTCAGAGAGGTTTGGTTGACATCTGGAGAGAAGTGAATCCGACCCTAAAAGACTTTACTCACGATTCTAACCCTCATGGCTCCTTCTCCCGGATAGACCACATCCTTGTCGAATCTGCCTCTATTCCTCTGGCTACAAGGGCTAGTATTAAGGAGGTGGTCTGGTCAGATCACTCAATGGTAGTTTTGTGCCTCTCTCGTCCTGCTAACCACAGGCCGAGTAGACGTTGGAGACTTAATGAGTCTATTTTGAGTGATTCCGCTAACGTTCAAGAAATTGAACGAAACATCCTTCAATACTTTGCCACAAATGATACACCTGACATAAATGCCACTTGCCTGTGGGCTGCCCATAAGGCGGTAATTAGGGGTCAACTTATACAACTTTCTTCACAAATCAACAAAGCTAACAAAGCTAATATTGAAAATCTGGACAAGGAGTACACCAAACTAGCCAAACAACATAAAAAGAACCCAAGCTCGGTCCCCATTCCCCAACTTGATGCTGCTAGAGTGGCTTTGAACTTGGCCCTAACCACCAAAGCCGAAAAATGGCTGCGCTGGAATAGAGCAAGATTCTACTATCAGGGTGATAACATTGGTTCTACGCTGGCCAAGAGATTGACACCTAAATTCCGATCCCCGGCACTCCCCAGAATCAGAATACAAGGAGGCTCTATGTCCCAGAATCCCCAGCACATTATGCGCGAATTCCACGACTTTTACACATCATTGTACAGTAGTGCTCATAGTCCATCCCCTGCAGAGGTTAACAAATTCCTAGATACCCTCCCGATCCCCTCACTAGAAGATAGACACAAATCTAGGATGGAATCGCCCATTTCAGCGGATGAGGTGTGCGCGGTGATTAAAAATTTGAAAACGCATTCGGCCCCTGGTCCGGACGGGTTTTCGATTCCCTACTATAAGGCGTTTGCCCCTACGCTTTCCCCGTACATGGCCCGTTTTTTCAACACTCTCCGAAGGGGGGGGAGTTTAGATTCCTCTCTCAATGAGGCTTACATCACTGTTCTCCCTAAGCCTAATAAAGATGCCAGTTCAGTCGGTAATTATAGACCAATCTCTCTTATCAATAATGATTTAAAGATTCTGACCAAGATCCTTGCGGACCGTCTGGCTTCCTTCATTAACTTATACATACACAAGGACCAAGTGGGATTCATTCCGGGTCGACAAGGTCCGGACCAAACTCGAAGGGCCATAGACATCATATCGCTGCTTAATTCGAACTGGGACGGGAAATCTACCAGACAGGGATGCCTCTTGTCTTTGGATCTCCAAAAAGCGTTTGACTCTGTACACTGGTCATATATTTTCACCACCCTACAACGTTGGGGATTTGGAGAGTCTTTTCTCAATGTCCTGTGTGCCCTGTACTCGTCCCCAACGGCCCAGGTACGTCTGCAGGGATTTTATTCGGAATCTTTCCCCATATCCAGAGGGACAAGACAGGGATGTCCGCTTTCCCCTTTAATTTTTGCAATAGCGATCGAATCCCTGGCCATAGCCATTAGGCATAACCCAAATATACAAGGTATCCATTGCGGTTCTATCCAACACAAATGTGCTTTATTTGCAGACGACATCCTTATGTTCGTCTCTTCCCCCCTGACCTCGTTGCCCAATATCTGTAGTCTCTTAGATGACTTTGGATCGATTTTGGGTCTCAGGGTTAATTATCAGAAATCTCAAGCTCTTAATGTGAATATTCCTGGCTCACTCATAGAAAGGCTTAGGGACAGCTTCAAGTTCACCTGGAGTGACTCATCAATATCGTATCTGGGGATTAAATTAACCACTAGGATTGATCTCCTCCATCAAGCTAATTACCCTTCGTTATTCCACAAATTGGAGGAGGATCTCATCGGGTGGACTGGGCTGTCCCTATCCTGGCTAGGTAGAATCAATGCTATAAAGATGACGCTGCTCCCTCACATTCTGTATTATTTCAGGGCTCTTCCCATCCCGGTGGATAGAGTACGCCTGCAACGCTTTCAAGCTAAAGTTATTAAATTTGTCTGGGGTAAGGGTGGACATAGATTTTCTAAATCTATTTTATTCCGATCCAAATCGGAAGGTGGTTTGGGTCTTCCAAACTTACGTCTATATCATCAAGCAGCCCAATTGGCACAGATGTCAGCTGTCTATTCTAGATGGGAACAGCCTTATTGGATACAGATAGAGAGACAAGCGGTACCTAGGCACACGCTAGACTTCTTGATGTGGAGCCCTAAAAAGATGAGACCTCCGATCCTTTCACCAACTCTCTCGCACTCCTTCGCAGTTTGGGATGGACTTAAACATAATTGCTCCCTAATTTCCCAATTAAAACCTTTATCTCACCTATTCCATAACCCAGACTTCCCTCCGGGCCTGAACATTAAAGCCTTTCAATGGTGGCTGGACAAGGGGCTATATAGAATAGGTCATTTCCTCAGACCAGTGGGCCCAATCTCTAAAGCCTACTGCACCAGCAAACTTGATATGCCCCCCCCACTGAAATATTTCGATTCACTCAGATCTCAAATTTCCTACACAAAAAATGCAAGTCCCTTCCCAGTGGTCCTCAGGTGACGTCTTATGAAACATGGTGCTGTCAGTCTGATGAGCAGAGGGGGGGGGGATTTCAGTCATTTATAAGGCACTGTCTTCCGCAAAGTCCAAGACATCTTACATGTCGGCCTGGGAAGAGGACCTTAACCAATCCTGGAGCATTGAGCAGTGGCATGGGGTGTTCCTGAAATCCTTCAGAGGTATCCTTAACCCAAGTATGATAGAGGCTGGTGTCAAGGTGCTAACAAGATGGTACCTAGTCCCTTCGAGATTGGCCAAAATGTTCCCTTCCGCCTCCCCACTGTGCTTCAGGGGATGCGGCCTTCGAGGTGACATGATACACACGTGGTGGACATGCCCTAGAATACGGCAGTTCTGGTATAGGATCTTTACCTGGATATCCAGAGTCTCTGCAACACCGGTTCAGATGTCTCCTCTGGTGGCACTTCTTAATTTCCCTACAGAGGGAGCCTCCAGGAGTACGCAACGCCTCATCACTTTCATTTTATTCGGAGCTAAGCTCACTCTTGCCAAAGCCTGGAAGCAGCCCTATGTTTCCACTATACAGGCCAAAAGGAAAATTTCCTGGATTATGTTACAAGAAAAGACGGCAAGCGTACTCCTGGACCGCTCGGATAAATTCAGGGCCACTTGGGAACCATGGGCGCACTTCGTGGGAGTTTCTTTATCCACATAAATGCTCCCGGATTTAGACCCTGATTACGGTTCTGTTACCCCCAGGCGACTCCTGTAGGAAAATGCCACTTCCCTTTACCTTCTTTATATCTTTCTCCCTTCCTCTTCTTCTCCTTTTCTACTATTTTTAATTCTTCACCTTCTTCTAAGGAGCCTAGTGAGAGACGGTCTTTAGTGGACGCTTCATTGCGGAGTTGGGCCGGGCCAGCTGATTTCAGGGCCAGTTCCTGCACCGCAATGTGGATCTCAGTATTTTACACTCGGTTCACAGAAACCTGATTTACATACTTTCATCCAGTTGCACTGGGCTTCTGTGCCCGTTAGGGATGTTGTTCCATTCATCTCAGGATTACTGTTACATTATAGCCATGCTACATGTTTTGGTTACATATGATGGCTCACGTATATAATTTAATAACCCTTGTTGATTTACTCCTGGTCCTATCTGTCTTTATTTTTGGCAGGGGGATAGGGGCCCTCGGCCACAGCAAAGAGCCCTTATGGGGTGGCGGAGATCCCTCCCTCCTTCCATGACCATTATATTTTTTATGTATTTTCTTCCTTATTTGACTGGGATTTTGTTCAAATGCCTACGTTAGCTCAGGCCTATTAGAGGCAAATGTTTACCTCAGTTACATGAATGTGTACTTCCCATCATATGTATTTCGTGTTGGATTCGGGTCAGTATTATAATGCTCTGTATGCTTGCAAACTGGCTTGACATATTCAAACTTAGGACTGTCCATATTTCTATATTGTCTTTCACTATGTTTTAGTCATTTTCACGTTGACTTTGTTTACTGTTCTTGATGCAAAATAAAAATATTGAAACGAAAAAAAAAGGAAGTTCAATAGCCAGTAGCCAATAGCTTCCATCTCGTACTTGATTCAGAGCATGCGTCATTTATGGATTTGCTTTTTTTTGGGGAAATATTTAGAACATGTTCTATTTCTAGGCCCGTCAGAATTTTAGAAAAAAAAAAGTTGGATGAGGCATACACACGATCGGAATATACAATGAAAAGCTTCCGTCAGACTTTTTCTGTTGGACATACCACTCATGTGTATGCAGAATAACAGGTTTTCTTCTAAGATTGCCAAATACAGGGCAATCTTAGAAGAAAACTTGTTAGCCCTTGTACACACGGTTGGAGAATCCGTCGGAATGTGTCCTATCGGACCGTGTCGTCGGATAATCCGACTGTGTGTGGTATGCATCGGAATGATTCCGTCCGAATCTCCGTCGGACCCAATTTTCCAACATGTTGGAAATGTTTCCCGACCAACTGGGCCGGTTGGACCTAATCCGATCATGTGTAGAGCATTTTTATCGGACCAAGTGCCACGCATGCTCACATTCAAATTCCGACACGGAAGTGCTCGTTCAGGTAAAACTACTGCTCATAAGCGATATAGCACATTCGTCACGCTGCAATGTTAAAAATTCTTTCATCAAGCGCATTCTCTTGTTCTTTACAATGCTGCAAGAACGAACTTCTTTTGATGCTCATAGTCACACACACTTCTCCCGAACGGATTTCATTACTCTTTTTTAACCATTTCAGCAATACAATTTTAGTTTGCGTCACATCTACACAATTTTAGATTTGTTTTTTTATTTTTTGGATGTTTTTTTTGGGGGGGGGGGGATTCCCTAAAAATCTCCTTTAAAGACAGTTTGCTCATTTCTCCTTTTTTTTTTTTTTTTTTTTTTTTTTGTGTGTAAACTTACAACAACAACATTATTGTATTTTTTATATTTTCTTTTTTAATCTACAGGAGGTTGTTTAGTGTTGTTACCCCTTGTTATTTAGTTCACTTTGTATTTTTGAAATGTACCTGCCTGCTCACAAATAAACTGTACTTTTTTAAGGAAAACACATTACACAAGTATTTCATCAAACAAAAAAAAAATGTATTTTGTTCGCTAGAAACTAAAAATAGGAACGCTGGGGCTGGGCTCCTGTAGCTGGGGCAGGAGAAGGAGGGCGTTGGTCAACCTCCTGGCTGCCACTTGCCACAGCCTCCCCCCGACTGAGGTCATCCTGTGTATGAAAAGGGGACATAATTTTAGTTTTTTGCTCATCAATCACACCATTTTGTGCTCCTGGCTTTTGCTAATTGAATGTTACCAAATAGAACAGACTATCATTCTGACACCAGCATTTTTCTTTCCCGTCCTAATCATTTTTGGTCACTACTGTCTCTTGAGATGTAAACCACTTTGAGAAATCCCAACTTACTGATCAATAAGAACATCTAGTTAACATCATTAAATGTAACACAAGAAATATGTTCAACAATGCAATACCTGTCTCAAGCTGGGCCCCACCACATGGTACTGCCTGGAAGGCCCAGGTTGGACATCAGAAGCCTCAGCTGGGGGTGAAGGATGCCTTGGAGGAAGCCTGGAGAGTGGTGGCCTGAGTGGTGGCCTGGGTACCCCTTGGTCTACCAGAAAATGCAGCCTGTCAAAGTGCACCATCCTGGGGTAATAAACAGCATCTGTATCTCCTGCTCTCAAGGACTCCAGGTGCTTCTTTCTCTCCCTGAGATATGTCATCTTCATGGCCACAATTTTGCGATTCAGATAGGTCATGTCTGCCATGGGGACCATGGTCCGCAACAAAGCAAACAGTTTCTCCAGTGCTGCGTTCCTCTTTGATCTGTCATTATAAAACTTGTTGTGGAACTGCCACAGGCAGGGCATCTCCATGTACAGTTCTATGAATAGCCCCATAAAGTTGGCATTTGTGAATAGATCCATATTGTCTGAAAGACACAACACAAGACAAACCCTCAAATACTAATAATGCAATTAAAATCCCTCCTAATCTTGTCCCAACATCGGCCTAGATAGAAGCAGTCTAGTCTAGTGAAGAAAAAATGTTACCTTCGTTTCCACGTTCGTCACGTCCGTGCCTCACACTCTCCTCCCAGATCGTACGGACGATACACACGTGTTGCGTTTTATATACAGTGCGCATGCGTGAAACTCCGCCCGCCCCTGACGTTCTTTCCAGACTATTCCCCGCCCCTTCACTTCCCACGCAGTGGGGAGAGCACATGGCGGAGAGAACACAGGTGTGCACTAATAGTTCCACTAACGAGGAGGAGGGTGAGGAAAGCCCGGAGCCTGAAACGTCCCGATCCAGAAAGACAAGATTTAAGGCCTCAAATATGTCTTTTGGAGAGATGTTGGAGATGGTCGACATATTGAACAGGACCGACTATGATGGGAAGTATGGACCTTACCCAAACCCAAATATCAGAAAGGCCAAGATCATGAATAAAGTTGTGAAGAGTCTTCTGAAGAATTTTGGGGTACGCCGATACAAGGATCAACTGAGAAAATGCTGGTCAGACCTGAAACTGAGGGAGCATGAGCAGTACCTAAGGATCAAGCGTGTTCTTAAAAAAAGTAAGTAGTTGTCGTGTGTTCATATGATTATTCTTGCTTGCATACATGCTCCATGTGCTTTGATGTCATGTTGTGCATTTTAAAATGGCCACTTTCAAGGTCATGGTTTTGTTCGTTCGTATGAAACATCATTCTGCAGGGAAGTATTCCAGCTTAACAAAGTGTCCCCAATAATGTTCTCACCTTGTAACTCGGCCCAAAAACACAATTGTACAACACTTCCAAGCAATGTTTCGTATTCCTATTTCTGCCCTCTGTGTGCTAATTAATCTTTGTTTACATTCTCATAGGGGAGAGAAGACTCGGCAAGTATGAGGACACCAGGGACCACATCCCTCCCAAAGAAGGCCAACTTCCAAAAGCAGAAACAGAGGAGCAGGAGCAGGAGCAGGAGGAGGAGGAGGAAGGAGAGATTGTGGAGGTTGGACAAATTGTCACCACAACAGGTGAGTGTCGGAGAACACAGCTTCCGGTAAGCTCATCAATGTATATCACCATATTTGGATTACAAGGTGTGTTTGTTTGCTTTTTTTTGTAGGTGATGTGGAAGAAGATTCCCGTTTTACCAGTGAAAGTGCCCAGATCTTGATCGGGGAGATAATGGGGTGCAATTGGGATTTGGAAATTGAACAACAAAACATCAATGATGTTAAAAATAAAATGAAGAACATCACTGATGTTTTGGGGAGAGTGTGAAAACTCAAAAACTAGATAGGGTTTTATGTTTGCTTTTTAACATAAAAATGTTGTATTTTGCAAAATTAAAAATTTGGAAGATGCACAGAGTGTGTAAACATTCGCTATCTCCCATCATGGGGGATCAATGTACATGTTTTGTGTAAAGTGTCTGAGATGAAGGGGTTGCAGCCCCAAAGCATGTACATTGATCCCCCATGATGAGAGATAGCACATGTTGACAGACTGTGTGCATCTTCCAAATGTGTTTTTTTTAGGGGTCACACCCCATGTGATGAAGGCAATATCAGCACAGTTTGTACATACTTATGTCTGATATTGTCTTCACTTTTCAAAGTTGAACTTTGTAAGTTCCTGTGTTCTGTATTTTATGGTTTGATACATGCCTGTTTACACAAAAAAAACAAGTTAAAAAAAAATATGATTAAACTCTGTTTTGGATACACAAAATCTCTTGGTTTGTTGTAAAAACCTTTAATAAACGCACATATGAATGTGCTTGTATTAAAAAGTTGAATTCTCAACAATGTGTGGCTTCCTTTTTCATTGGGCATAAAATGTATTTGTAGTCAAATTTGAGTTTGTGCTGAGAAGGAGTGCGATTTACTAAAGGCAACTCCACTTTGCACTCCAAGTGCAGTTTTAGGTGTACTTTTGCAGTGCACTTGTAGTGCATAATGGATGTGCCTTTAGTAAAAAGCACCCACAGTGAGGTGTAAATTTGGACAATCATGCCATTTTCCTGCCATGGTGTTGAAAATGAGCACGATTTTGATCAGTAATACTCTACATACAATAGTTAACAAAAAGAAGGTGTGTGTGTAGCAGACCCACAACATAATAAGATTATCTGAAGAAGAGACTGTCCCCTCATCTCGCTCTGAACTTGGGTTTGCACTGTTGGTGAAAAAGACACAACTTTAATAAAACTGGCAAAGTGGGATGGCACAGTCTGCCATTCCTGTGGCGTTGAAGGACACTGTGTAGATGCAGATTAGACACCCACATTTTTTGACAAAATTAGCATAACATTTTTTTTTAACAGAGTATTTAAAGCCTAAAGTATAAGGTCCCCTTATGAGAGTCATAACCCCCCCCACCCCCCCCCCCCATCTGATGGGCCCTTGCTAAAAAATGAGGGGGGATGTTTAGGACAGGTAACCCTCTCCACTTGATTGAGAGCTGAATGCCTAAATAATGTGTGATACTTTGGGAAGCCCCTCCTTAGTTACACTATTGGCAGCCCACTGGACAGGTAAGAAGTGTCATAATAACAAAATGGAAGGACATTTTGACATTCTGCTATTACATAGCAAGAAAATTAATGTGTTAAAAAAATAAAAATAGCATTTGAAAGTATTGAGGCAGGCCCTTACACTACATGCTTTGGTGAATTTGTCCATACATGTGATCATGAAAAAGGTATTTAGAGTGTGTATTGGGTTGGGTCAAGTCATCAGATAGAGGATTGCTATCAGCTGAGTTAGCAGTTGGGGAGAGGGGGGTTATTAATGAGTTTGGCACAACTCCAAAAATCAATCCACATCACATTTGTAGACATTTTAGGGGGTGTTTAGGGGAAAGCAATACTATGGAGCTGTCAAAAGACATTGTTAAGTGACTAGACTATAGTTTTAGGTTCCAAGAAGAGCATGGTGGGGAAGTTAGTGAGGCAAATATGCATGAGGACAAAGGGGCAGAGCATATGAATTAGAGCATATTGCAATGATGGTAATTAGGGAATGAGGAAAGAAATGCAAGACATTAGCACTCATGAAATACATAGAATGTGATGTTTAAGGAAAAAAATTAGCATAATATAGTCCTTCTGCAGGAGCTGAATGATGGCAGAACAGGTCTCTGGAATAATGATCCCCAGAGCCTGGGGGGAGATGCCTGTAGAGAACTTGAGGTCCAGAAGACTTCTCCCTGTCGCCAAGTAGCACAACGTGGCGATGAGCCTCTGCTCCGGAGTGATGGCTTGCCACATGCAGGTATCCTGCCTGGTGATATAAGGGGTCAGCAAAGCCAGCAGACGGTGAAAAACGGGGTCCGTCATCCTGAGAAAAATCCAGAAATGATCAGGATTATTCTCGCGGATCTCACGGAGCAAAGGCATGTGGGAGAACTGGTGACGCTGGCGCAACCAATTCTTGGTTCACAAACTCCTCCCCTCCCTGTTCATGGACCGGGCTTGTGTCAAAGTCAAAGTAAGAACCCCAACAAGAAGCCCCTGCACAGCACAAACTGTACGATGAGTACGTAGACGAAACATGTTTGGAGAATGGTCGACTAGTCAGAACGGACACCAGAAAACACCGATAAACAGCAAGGCCTGAAAGGAGGACCTGAATAGCAGAAGCAAGCAGACAATAAAAAATGCCTTTCAAAGCGTACTATACCAAGATATAGTCCACAATGATAAGCAAATACTTAATGACTGCACGCACTGATTATCAGATACGCAAAGACAAGCACAAACTGAAGAGCAGTAGCGATCTGAATCACTAATCTGAAAAGCGCGATTTGTCTCTCACCAAACTTCTACTAAAACACGAGATCAGTAGAAGGAGCCCAAAGGGTGCCGGACGTGGTGCTGAACTTCCTTTTTCTAGTCCCGCCGTACACGGCTTACGTCACCGCGTTCTTGGCAACCGTTAAATCAGACAACTTGGCCCAACCGTGTGTATGCAACAGTTTCGGACACAATCCGTCGGACTAAATCCGACGGATTTGGTTGGCAAAATCAATGACCGTGTGTACAGGGGCTTAGAGTCTGCAATTTGGCTCCATCCATCTTCCCATCAACTCTGACCAGCTACCCTGTCCCTGATGAAGAAAAGCTGATGTGTTCAGGGTGATGTGTAGTGTTATGCCCCGTACACACGATCGGACTTCGATCGTGTGTGGGCTCCAGTGGACTTTTTCTTCCCCAAAGTCTGGCGTACCTAGATTTAAAACATGTTTTAAATCTTTCCGCTGAAAGTCCGCCGGACCCAGCTCCTGTCGGGAAGTCCTCTCGTCTGTATGCTGGTCCGACGGACTTTCCAAATGAATGGACTTGCCCACACACAGACTAAAGTCCGTTCACTTTGAATGTGACTTCAGGTACGACAGGACTAGAGAAGGAAGTCAGTCAATGTCGCCGCTTTCATTGGCAAGATTGACACCTTGCGAGCCCCGTCCCCTGGTATGGGTTTTAGGGGGTTACCCCCCTACGCCAAAAAAGCGAATATCCATATCAGACCCTTATTCGAGCATGCAGCCCCGCCGGTCAGGAAAGGGGGTGTGGAGGGGCGAATGCCCTCAACATGGGGGGTGGGTGCCTGTGGCCCCACCACCCCAAAGCACCTTGTCCCCATGTTGATGAGGACAAGGGCCTCTTCCCAACAACCCTGGCTGTTGGTTGTCGGGGTTCTGCGGGTGGGGGGCTTATCAGAATCTGGGAGCCCCCTTTAATAAGGGGGCCCCCAGATCCTGGCCTCCCATCCTATGTGAATGAATATGGGGTACATCGTACCCCTACCCATTCACCTGGGGGAAAAAAAGTCAATAAAAAAGCACACTGCACAGGTTTTTAAAGTAGTTTATTAGGCAGCTCCGGGGGTCTTCTTCCAACTCTGGGGATCTTCTTCTGACTTTGGTGGTCTTCCAGTGTCTCTGCACTTTCTGGTTCTTCTCGCCTGGCTCCTCTGCTATTTTCTACTCTTTTGCCACTCTTTTGCCAGCGGAGGAGCCCGGCTTTCTCCTTCGCCGTCGCCATCTTCTTCTTCTTCTGACCTCACCCGCCTCTGACGCACCAGTTTAAGCATATTTTTTTTTTTTATTTTGGTTCGGGGTATATTTATTAAGCATTAATAAAATCACTGCTGCCGAAAAAAATGTAATTTTTAAAAAATTGTTTTGCATTGATACAAGTCCCATGGGGCAGGACCCACATCCCCAAACACTTTTTATGACAATACCATGCATATAAGCCTTTAAAATGAGCACTTTTGATTTTTCATGTTTGTGTCCCATAGACTTTAACAGTGTTTTTGTGGGGGGGGGATTGTTCGGCCCATCCCTATTCTGAAGGCAATTGGTTCCACCTGAGTAAAGGGGGCTGAATACAAATGCACACCACACTTTTCAGATATTTATTTGTAAAAGAAATGTCAAAACCATTTATCATTTTTCCTCCACTTCACTTTGTGGTGATCTGTCACATAAAATCCTAATAAAATACATTTACATTTTTGGTTGTAACATGGCAAAATGTGGAAAATGTCAAGAGTTATGAATACTTTTTCAAGGCACTGTACTTCTGGTAGATTTCCTCATGCACTATAGGAAAAGCAGATCATTTATCAAGCAATAGGATAAGGGAATATTGCGCAAAATAAAAATCACTATACAACACTATGGATAAGATAAAAATAAAATCAAACAATAATAAGTCTATATCTCCTCATGAAGTATACTAGTAAATAGGAGGTGCAAAAAATGCAAAAAAAGTGCACAAAAGTGCAAAAAAGTGTACAAAAATGTCCAAGATATTCCTTAAAAGTTAGTGAAATGTACATCAAAGAGTAAATAGGGACAAGACGGTCTGTAAGGGAAGTTTGGCTAACAGAAGTGCACCTGCACACAAGCACGGACACGGCAGTGTGCATGGGCGCATGCGTGGGCACCAACAGACGCGCACCAAAGCATCTAGTGCCAGTGTGCACGCGCGCACACATGCGCGTACACGTGCATGTCTGGGTGCCAAGTAGTTTATTTAAACGGAACACTGACACATGAGCCTCGCTGAGTGGTCTTTAGCTAGTACCTGTTACTAGGGATGAGCTTCGTGTTCGAGTCGAACGTATGTTCGACTCGAACATTGGCTGTTCGGCCGTTCGGCGAATTCCGAACGTTTGGGCCGTTCGCGTCAAAATTCGAGTGGCGCGTGCGGACCACAATGCACTGCGGTGGCGCAGTGCATTGCTGGCTCATGATTGGCCAAGCATGCACTGTGACCCCGCATGCTTGGCCAATCGCAGCGCCAGCAGCGAGGAGAGCCATGATTGGCCACGGGCGTCCTGCCTGTGGCCAATCATAGCTCAGGCTGTGTAGTGCACGCCCCACACTATATAAGGCCGCCTTTGAGGCGGCCTCGTGTAGTGTGTTAGCATCTGAAGCAGTGGGTGTTCTGTGTATCTTCAACACAGTACACACCAATCGTTTTTGGCTGATTTCCTATCTTGCTGCTGTGTAGTGGTTGTTGTCTGTGCCCTGATTGCAGTATACACCACTATATTCACCTCACCTATATAGCTAGTGATCTAGCTTTAACCACTTAACAACTGCCCATTGCCGATTAACGGCTTCAGGGCGGTTGTTTAACTATGAGAGGCCGTTAATTAACGGCCTCCCAGAATTCTGCTCTCGCGCGCCCCCTGGGGCGCGCACTCGAGAGCATCCGTGACCGCTGGGTCCACAGGACCCGGCGCATCACGGATCACGGTAAACGGCCGCTCGTCGCGGGCCGTTTACCACGTGATCGCTCCTTCAAATGACGGAGTGATCACTTGTAAACAAACCGGCGTCATGTTATGACGCCGGTTCCTCCCTCCCCTCTCTGTACCGATCGGTACAGCGGAGGGGAAAGAGATCGGTGTCAGCAGCGATGTGGGCTGCATCTGCAGTGCCCACATCGCTGCTCACCGAATTTAACCCCTCAATTCCCTGCCAATACTCTGCAATACCAGTGCATACTCTGCAGTACCCTGCCATTACTCTGCAGTACCCCGCCATTACTCTGCAGTACCCCGCCATTACTCTGCAGTGCAGTACCCTGCCATTACTCTGCAGTACCCTGCCATTACTCTGAAGTACCCCCCATTACTCTGCAGTACCCCCCAATACTCTGCAGTACCCCCCAATACTCTGCAGTACCCGCCATTACTCTGCAGTACCCCGCCATTACTCTGCAGTGCAGTACCCTGCCATTACTCTGGAGTACCCTGCCATTACTCTGCAGTACCCTACCATTACTCTGGAGTACCCCCCAATACTCTGCAGTACCCTGCTATTACTCTGTAGTACCCCGCCAATACCCCGCCAATACTCTGCAATACCCTGCCATAAATTGCCATACCCAGCCATACTCGGAGATACCCAGCCATACTCGGTGATACCCTGAAATACCCAGCCATAGACGCCCCCCACCCCTCACCGCCCTCCGGTGCTTCTACCAACTCGCCAGTACGATCAAAGCCAGAATCTTTTTTTATTTTTTATTTCAGGCTTCCCAGCCTAGAGGTGAGATGTGGGGTCATATTGACCCCCAGATTTCACTGTAAAGAGGACCTGTCACCCCATATTCCTATTACAAAGGATGTTTACATTCCTTGTAATAGGAATAAAAGTGATCAAAAATATATTTTTGGGGAAAAAAATGTCAAACTAAAATAAATAAAGTAAAATGAACAATAAAAAAAAAAAAAAATTTTTTAAAGCGCCCATGTCCCCATGTGCTCGCATGCAGAAGCGAACGCATGCGTAAGCCCCGCCCACATATGAAAACGGTGTTCAAACCACACATGTGAAGTATCGTCGAGAACGTTAGAGCGAGAGCAATAATTCTAGTCCTAGACCTCCTCTGCAACTCAAAACATGTAACCAGTAAAAAAAAATTTAAGCGTCGCCTATGGGGATTTTTTAAGTAGCGACGTTTGGCGCCATTCCACGGGCATGTGCAATTTTGGAGAGTGACATGTTTGATATCTATTTACTCAGCATAACTTCATCTTTCACTTTATGCAAACATTGGGCTAACTTTACTGTTTTTTTTGTTTGTTTTTTAAGCACAAAACTGTTTTTTCCCCCCAAAAAACGCGTTTGAAAAATTGCTGTGCAAATACCGTGTGAGATAAAAATTTGCAACGACCACCATTGTATTCTCCAGGGTCTTTTGGTATGCATATGCTGTGTGTGTGAAATAACCTGATAATATGACAATTTTGTGGAAAAAAAAAAAAAAAAAAAGGAAATAGGCCGTCAGTACTTCAGGTGTGATCAATTTTCAGATATTGGCACCATAGCTTGTGGACTCTATAACTTTCACAAAGACCAAATAATATCCACCAATTTGTACTTATTTTTACCAAAGATATGTAGTAGTATGAATTTTGGCCAAAATTTATGAAGAAAAAATTACTAATCTGCTAAATTTTATAACAGAAACGAAGAAAAATTCATTTTTTTGCAGAATTTTCGGTCTTTTTTCTTTTATAGCACAAAAAATAAAAAACTGAGAGGTGATTAAATACCACCAAAAGAAAGCTCTATTTGTGTGAAAAAAAGGACAAACATTTCCTATAGGTCCAGTGTTGCATGACTGAGTAATTGTCATTCAAAATGTGAGGGCACCGAAAGCTGAAAATTGGTCTGGTTATTAAGGGTGTTTAAGTGCCCAGTGGTCAAGTGGTTAATAATAGAGCTTGCAGTCAGTAGTGTTAGGAGAGTGCGTGCTGTCTGCGTGCTCTGTACCCAGTACATACCGCTATAATATAGGGCAGGCCCCTACTTTCAAACATCCAACTTACAAACATCTCCTACTTGCAAACGCAAGGAGACAGCAGCAAGTGAGATGAAAAAAGATGGACGACAAAACAAATTATACAGGGGTGATAACCCTTCCCTATGTTTTCCAAAAAGCTTAAAAATAGTTTGTTTGACTGGAGCTACACTTTAAAAATGTACCGGTTGAAAATTACAAACAGATTCAACTTAACACAACAAACCTACACAGTCCCTGTCTTGTTTGCACCGCCTGTATACTGCTGTTCTGAGTATATAGGGCCTGGGGGCCACACGCATTTCCTTTTTTTAATATGGGTACGGTGTTCCCCTTAATATGCGTACAAGACCCAAATAGGCTGGTAATGGGCAGGGAGGGCTACCCATGCCATTTTTCTGAATGATTTTCAACCATATTGCAGGAACCAGATATAACATTAAAACCGCAAGCAGTTTTAAATGGTGTTATTTCCGTTTAATGTCATTTTGTGCAGGGACTGTTCCAAACACGGGAAACACGTGGCACTTCACAGGCATACTACAGACACCCCCCAGGCACCATATTTAAAGGAATATTTCACCTTTTTTTTTCACTTTAATCGTCATTAAAATCAGTGCTCCCGCCAAAACGGCAGTTTTTAAAACTTTTTTTTGCAGTGACCCATGTCCCCTGAGGCAGGAGGCAGGTCCCCAAACCCTTTTTAGGACACTATCTTGCATATTAGCCGTTAAAATTAGCACTTTCCATTTCGAACGTTCGAGTCCCATAGACTTCAATGGGGTTCTAACGTTCGTTTCGAACGCGGGGGTCGTTCGCAAGTTCTGGTGCGAACCGAACCGGGGGGTGTTCGGCTCATCCCTACCTGTTACCTGTATCTGATCTGTTCTAGCGTTCCTGTGTTTGACCCAGCTTGTACCTGAACCTTCCCGTTGACTTCTGTCTGCCTTCCTGTGACCTCGGCTTGTGTTTGACATCGTTCCTGCTTCATGCTCCTGTAGTGCGCTGCCCAACTGTGTACCGAACCCGGCCTGTATCCTGCCCTTGATTCTGTCTCATGTTCCGGTACCTGATCTGCTCGGCTGTTAATGACCCCCTGACTTATGTTCCAACCATGACTCTGCCTGCTGATCCAGCAACACGGAAGTACAGTCCTCGGTGCCCATCCGGTGATTTGTTCCTGCCAAGACCCATCCTGAGCCACCTGCTACATCGGCCCTCATGCCACTCTGTGTCTTTCACTCCCTGTCATCTCTACCAGGGATGCTAGACAGGAGGTGCAAGAGAAGCCCTCTTTACAGCTCAGTCTCCACCAGGTACATGACAAGGTTCTTAATAATATTATTATAGGTGAATAAGGTAAACTTCTGCTGAGTTCACAGAATGATGGATCCAATGTATATGATATTGGGTGGGCTTAAGTAGATAAAGTGTCCATAAACCATCCACAGATTGCCTCTTAATACTTAATTCTCCCAGAGCTCTCACCTTAATTACAGAAGTAAATTTAAATCAAAAAGCCAAAGGTCTCCACTATTGTCTATTTGCCCATCTTTCAACTTCTACATGCGGCAGATGGAATCTTAAGTGTTCCTCCAATAGAAAGTGTGATCTAGTGAGCTGTCCCAATTCACTCCATTAACATCGTGCCTCAGTGTACACGGTTCTCCAGATGAAGTCACAAGAGGTGACGTAACGCGTAGGGATTGGCCAGAGTAGACTCACACCAGACGTGTTCTCTATTAGAAGTTCCACGTAGTGTATTATTTCACCAATTGATTTTAATTAAACAGTCAAAATAAACTTACAATCTCCAAGGAATAAAACAGCATGTGTTACAAACAGCCAGCAGGTCCAAGTGGTCAGCCCGACTTTGGGAAAGACGTCTTGTGTGAGGCCCTTCCTAATGCGTTTCTCCACAACAAGCACCGTCTGGAGATCATAGGCTCATGTGACCCATTCAATTCAATGGGAGTTTTAGGTCAGGGTCCAAGGAGTTAAAGCAGGCAGTGAGGAGGTAATACAATGCCTCCTTACTGCCTGTCAAATGCTCTTTGAAGAGTGATGTGAACACGCTCTTCAAAGAGAATTGCACATGTGAACAAGTCCTTATGGTGACACTATGACTATTGTGGTGATGATAAAGGACACTGACTGGTGTGGTGATGGGTAGGGACATTGACTGATGTGGCAATGATCACAAAAACTGTGACTCGTGCGTCGGTGAACAGGGACACTGAGACTGATGCAGGAGTGATTATGGACACTGTGACTGGTGAGGCGGTGATTTGTGACACTGTGGTCTGCACTGGTCTGGTGACATTATACTGCTGTGGAAGTGATTGGACAGTAGCTGGCTGCACTGGCATACAGTGATATCAAAGCAGCTAGCCATTGTACATGATCACTACCACAGCAGTACAATGTGACCATAGTGACATTTGTACTGCTCTGGGGGAGGGTGATCGTTTTTTGTTTGTTTCTTGCACTTGTTCTGGGGAAGGTATAAAAACAAATATATACTTTTTACATACAGTATACTGTCACCAAAGCAGTGAAGTGTCATCATACCGACTTTGTACCATTGTACTGCTCTGGGGATGGGGGGGTTATATATATAGTTATATATAGTTACATAGTAAGTCAAGTTGAAGAAAGACACTAGCCCATCTAGTTCGCCCAATTAAAAAAAAATTAAGCTGTGATTGCTTATACAGTCATTGCTTACTACTGTGATTGCTGTGATTGGCCATAGTGATAACGTGGTGATCGTTGCTCACACTAGCATCCCTAATAACCATTGATAGCTTGAAGCTGTCATGTATATTATTGTTAGTACTGTAATACAGGTAAATAAATGGGTAAATGTCTGGGCATTCATCCAACCACTTAAACAGTTGAGGTTCAGTCCAAACTTTTGTTTGGATCAAACCTTAAACTCATCCCTAATCTTAAATATCAAATATCCTTTTTTTTAAACTACCACTGCCAATCATGCAACAAAATCCTAATGGCAGTCCATTGCAATAGAAGTGTATTATATTTATCTGCCAGTGGCCTACCTACCCTTGTGCCATTCAAGAACTGTAACCTACACCATGATCTGAAGAATTTGATTATTCAGGAGGTTTCAAGTGCCTGTTTCTCCCGGAATGTTCTCGGAATGTACTGTACCGTGGTTCAATACTCTAACACCTACATCATTATAGAACACAGTAATGATGTAGGGATTGTAGAATGAAACCACTGCATGCAAGGGGACAAAGGCATCTGACTCTTAAAAACATTGAAAGCTGAACATTTTGGAGACTGTGGCACATACTGTAAATACTATAAATAGAGTGAATTAGGAAGACACATATTAATACTGTTGCAGAGAACTACCTACTTTTTTATTCAACTAACACTGTTCCTTTAAACATAAAATTTTACCTGGTTTATTAAAAGCTATTTTTGAATTGCATGTACATCTGACTGGCATAACATATATTGGTTCCAAGACAGTACAAATGTATTCAGATAAGAACGATTTGCCTGCCTGAAACCTAACATGTGCTATTATGGAGTAGGTCTGCTTGTAAAGGAAAATAGCCTCAAAAAAGGGAAGTGAGTTGACTAATGATGGCGGAAGAAAAGGAAAAAGTACAAGATTTTAATACTTTCTCAAAGTAAATAAGTCATCTCTAAGTAGGTATTTATAATTCCACAATCATAGCAAAATGAGTGTACATAAACAACTAGAAATAGTTACAAGAATGCATTATTTATACTGAGCAGACTTTCTTCAACAGTCAGTAATATGACCGAAAGACACAAGAATGTACAACCATACCAGAAGGAAGTGCTTATGGCAATATTGGAAAATCAACAAATATTCATATTTTATAAAACAAAATGAATAAAAACTATTCAATTCTATACCAGATGTCATACATTTCAATATTTTTTTGCTGTATCAAACCCTACTTAAAATGTCCTTTTAACATATAAACTAGAGATGCTGGAATGAAACGTTAACTTGTTTCATCACTGAACCATATTTAAATTAAATTAATCTCCTATGACAAGTCATCCGAAAATACCTGAATTAACAAGCACAATGCAATCAATAATTTGTATAATTATGACATCTGTTAGTGTTAAATAGCCCATTAGTGGAAATTAAAGAACAGCATAACAGGATCAGGAGCCGTTAAGAATCTGATAACGTGTTTAATTGAAATATGACAAGGACATGTTATGTGGATTAAATTAGGCTTTCTCATAAGAGGCTGTGCATGGGTAATTGACTTAGTAATGATTAACCTCCTCCAACTGCTATTGCCAAAAAAGAAAATTAAAAAAAGGTATGGAGAAAATGGTTTTAAATAATAAAAAACAGTTGGAATACATGTAATATATCTTTCAACTGTTAACTATCAGTAAGATGTTCCAAATACGAGCAAATTACAATATTTGTGATTTAATAATGCTAGAATGTGGTACCCTTTCATGTGATTTTTCAGAAAGGACAGTTGTAACAAGTAGATATTGTCAGCAATAGAGAAACTTTTGGTTTCATTAGGAACATTTTGCTTTACATTTTTCTTTATATAATAAGTTTTTTTGAGGGAGAGGACTTTTTTCTGTACTGTCCCTTTAAATAATTTTTTTCCTTTCCTAAAAATCTTATTAAAGTACCTTGGGTGTACATCATATGAAATGGTCCTTCTACACCTCCATGACCATTCAGACACTATTTATTGGTAACTAGTCTCTATGCTCTAGAAGTCATTTCTAGGTAAAAATTGCAAATAGTGTTTAAAGGAGAATTACAGCCAAAGCTTATTTGGCTGTACTTCTCCTGTGGATCACAAGAGTGCAGTTCGTTCTGCACTCCTGTGACCCATTTTTAGCAGAAGTCGGAATCCACCCACATGCCTGGACCAGGACCCGGCTCAGCCTCTCAGCTTGCCACTGAGAGACTGAGCCAGCCACTCCTAGCCCCTCCAAAGCCCAGGACTGGGGTAGAGTAGAGAGATCAACGGTGTTAGATTGCTCAGTTCTCAGTGTTAGAGCTGGCGGGGGACAGTTGCAGCATCGGATCAATGCTGCATCCACCTAGGTAAGTATAAATATACAAAAAAAAAAAGTCCATACTTCTGTTTTAAGCATTCAGTGCTTTGTAATGTATTGTTTCTTAGAATAGAACATTGTCTATAACAGGTGTTACCTACGGCTTTATAGAATTTTCTGAAATATTTAAGCAGGCATAGTGGAAGCAGACAATTGTATTGTTCATTTGATCAAGAGCCATCAAAGTAAATTAACATATTTGATTCTTTTTTGGTATCTGCACTCTTATTTATCTCACACTAACTTGGCCAAACAAAATAAGCATTTTAAAGTCAAACTCTAGCCTATGGTTTGAGTGTTTTGGGTAGATAGGAAGACAGTTAGAACCTATGTCAAGATTATATTGCTGTCTGACTCATTACTAGTATTTCATCTTAGGTCCTGCCTAGTGCCCACACAGGAAGTGAAAAGAATATTCCCAGTGGAGAAATAGACTGTGGTAAAAACCTATGAATGATAGTGTCTGTTTTGGTATTTTATAATTGTTGTTGTCGTTCACCTTTGCTTGTAGGAATTGGTGACTGTCTGCTTACCCATAACAATGTAATCTGTGTGTCAGGAGAATCAAAGTGTATTGTCATGGCTGAGGATCTGTGCATGTGCATAGTACAAACCACATTCCAATACACTAGGTTTTGGTTATGTACATGTGTGTATATGTTAATAAGCATTAGCGTGAACAAACATGCATGTCTGACTGGCATTGGAACCCATCTTTTTATTTAAAGAACAGCACACTAAAGAGAAGTTAGTGAGTGGTCGTAGCTTCTAAGACCTGTGACCTGACCTTTATTCTGCAGATCGGTGCTTGACATGGCTTGACTTCTGATTCCATTGTGTCCTGATTTCCTGTTGCTGACTCAGGCTTGTGTTCTGACTTCATCTTCTGCCTTCTGACTTGGTACCTCTATTGGCTGCCGGATATTGACCTCCGACTGGCTTCTGGCCCTGCTTCAGTCCTCCAATATGATACCGCTGCTACCCTGTGGTTGCTGATTCTGGCTCATCCTTACTATGGCTTACTTTTTGCATGTGAGGGCTCATTCAAGCCACATGTGTGCCTGCATTCTGCATCATAGTTAGTCTGCACAGTCACAGCATCCTAGCAGTAAACAGCTTGCCCTTGGATAATCCATTGTATCTGGACCCAATACAGGCATCCATTCCACTCCTTGTTACATCCTGTAACCAACTGAAAAGGGTATTGAACAGAAGTGAAGCCCTGTATTGTACTGTGTGTCTAGGTTGATGTGGTGAAACACTCTCAAAGGTTGCGTTCATGACATACTGGGCTCACAGGAAGTAGCTTGAATGATGCCAGCTACCATTTCATCCTGAAGAGAACCAGGCGCAGAGCAGAGAGCCTATAAGAGTCAGGAGGTTGTGCAGAAAGAGCTGCCTTTTTCATTTTAAAACATGCTGGGATATGTATTTTTTAGTTAATCAACTTAACCTGGTTGCCAATGTTCTTATTCATGCCATAACCCTCTATATACTGTAATCTCTCTACATCCCTCTGTACAAATCATTAGTAAGACCTCATCTTTATTATGCAGTTGGATTTTGACACCTCTTCACAAAAGGAATATCAAACTGGAGAAAGCACAGAGAAGAGCAACCACACTGATAAGAGGCGCGGAAGAGCTCAGACATGTGGAAAGACTGGCTGAACTGGATGTATTCTCTCTTGTAATTAAAGGGAGATATGATCAACATGTATAAATACATAAGTGTACCATATTAACTTTCAGGTCATTACAGAGTGGGCACTGATTGCCTGCTGGAGAGATAAGGAACCAACGTTTTCCCCACTGGAGCAACTTGGATCACATTTATTGGGGTTTATTGCCTCTCTCTGAATCAACTGTGGGTATAGGATAGTGAATACGGAGATTTTATATATTTTTTTCCAGATTTTTTTTTAACTTGATTAAAGTGGTTGTAAATCCTTATAAACCCCTTTGATCTACAGGTAAGCCTAGATTAAAGCTTACCTGTAGGTCCAAGAAATATCTCCTAAACCTACACGGTTTAGGAGATATTTGATAAAACACAGGCAATGCTGTCTACGGCGCATGCGCCGTAGACAGCGGCGCACAGGCGCACTGAGCTCGCCGCTGTCAACGGCGATATGCCGCGAGTGACGGCTCCCGTGCGCATGTGCGGGAGTGACGTTATCACGGCTTCGTCGAATGACAGTGGCGGAGCAGCGAGAGCCACCGAGAAGATGGATGCTCTGGACTACAGGGGACAGCGGTGACTTTGCTGGCTCCCGTGTCAGGTAAGTGACACATAATGGACTACTATGCGATGCATAGTAGTCCATTATGCTTTACCTTTGCAGGGAATCAAAGAGGAAGTAAACTCATCAGGGATTTACTTCCTCTTTAAATAAGAAAATATGTATACATATATATGTGTATATATATATGTGTATATACATATCTATATCTATCTATCTATCTATCTATCTATCTATCTATCTATCTATCTATCTATCTATCTATCTATCTATCTATCAATATATATATATATATATATATATATATATATATATATATATATATATATATATAACAGTAACAGTAAACACATTACAATGCTCTTCAGGAACAGGGAACATGGGGTGGGAGGGAATAAAGCAGAGAGAATCTTGTATTTTTTTTAAACAAATTCTAATGAATAAAAAAATATGATTTTTATCCACTTTCCTACTAGGCACGAACACTCCCTTCCTGCACAAGCCATTTTTCAGCTTTCAGCACTATCGCACTTTGAATGACAATTGCGCGGTCATGCTACACTGTAAGCAAACAAATGTTTTGACATTTTCTTCACACAAATAGAGCTTTCTTTTGGTGGTATTTAATCACTGCTGTTTTTTTTATTTTTTATTAAAAAAAAATTTGGGGAAAAAAGTTTTTTTTATTTTTTTCTGTCAGTAAATTTTGGAACTAAGTAATTTTTCGCCTTCACTGATGTGCGCTGATGAGGCGGCACCGATGGGCACTAATAGGTTGAACTGGTGGGCATTAATGAGATGGCACTTATGGGCACTGATGAGGTGGCACTGATGAGGAGGCACTAATATGCCACACTTATGGACACTGATAGGTGGCACTGATATGTGGCACTGATAAGTACTGTTAGGTGGCACTGATGGGCATTAATAGGCAGAACTGGTGGGCAATGATAAGTGGCAGTGGCGGATAGGCAGTACAGATGAGCACTGATGGGCATTGATGGGTGGCACTGATGGGCAACACTGATGGCCATTGATGGACAGCAGTGATGGGCAATGATGGGCAGCACTGATAGGCGGCACTGATTGCTAGCACTGACTGGCATGGCTAATGGGCACTGATTTGTGGCACTTGTGAGCAGCGTGGGCACTGATTGCTGCCACTGGTGGGCATTGATCACTGGCATTGGTGGGCACTGTATGCTGGCATTGGTGGGCATTTTATTTTTATACACTTTATTTCTATATTGTAATCAGGGCACTGATGATAAGTGCCCTGATTACTTCCCTAGCTGTACCCCTGTGAGGAGATACCACTGACACAGCCAATCACATGGTTAAAGAGCCGCGTATGCGGCTCTATACACAGATTGGGGTCGTGCCTTGTCCTAGCAGCGAGAGTGGCCATTCTGGGCCACCGTCACATGACGGCGGCCCAGAACAAGAGCTGCACCGCCCCCCTGTTATTTGACAGTGTGCGGCAGCAAGCAGTTAAGCAAATGTGAGATTGGAAGTTATAATCGCTTCAATTGTCCCATAGGATACTGCTTGTCTTTGTTTGGGTAACATCTATTTATTTTTTACTTGGTTTAGGAAACTGGAGTTTTTTACAGTAGGTAGACATGAGCATGGGCTTTTTGGTCATGCATGTATTACCTAAGTAAAGGTTATACTGTTGATATCTATCTATCTATCTATCTATCTATCTATCTATCTATCTATCTATCTATCTATCTATCTATCTATCGAGTTAAAATAGGAGCCTCACAGGATTTGAGACCAAGTTAAAAAAGGTGATCATCGATATTGGATAGTATTATGAGTGCTCCTACATTTACAGTATACTTACAAATAACATGTAGAGTATACTGTGCACACTGTCATGATATAGATCACAGTGGGTCTATCCTTTAAAATCTGCTGTAGACAGATACAAGTCACATCACAATATTACTAATTCTGTGCATTCCTTTTATTTGGTTTAAAAGCCTTTGGCATCTATTTCTTTCGCCATCAAGAATCATTGATTAGAACTTAGTTTTCTGATTGCACTTTTTAATTGGGATGTCATTATTACACTGATATACGGAATGTTCAATTGATTTCTCAGACCTATGGAAATAATAGGCTAGTTCTGCAAGATGAAAATCATAATAGATTATTGACTATGTATGGGTTTCCTGTTGAGGGACACATTTCCAGTGTCAAAATATTCAATATCTTTACTCTCATGCAAAAGGGCTTCATAATTAGATGTATATTAAAATTCTGTGTAATATTGATTAATCTATTAATGCCAGTGGTATGGCTACTGTCTTGAGTGACTTAATCTCTAAATGACCTAAACTCTGACCTTAATTTGTATGTACATGTTGGAGCTCGCCTGTACTGTATTAACAATTTCTCTAATTAATAAAACACCAGGGTATGAGAAATGCATGTAAAAAACTGACAATATAGATTTGCCATGCCTTAAAGAATGGCCCTTCTGTTTTTTAATAATTACAAGCAATAAACTCAACTCTTTTTACTAATACCATAATATATGCACAGTATAACTTTTTACCTGGCATAATCATATTCTATTCATATATTGTTTAGTATTTTTCATGTTTAACATGTAGATTTATTAGTTATTTTATGTAGTATAATTGGCAAATACCTATTTGGTGAGTTCCACTATCTCTTATGCGGAAAAAGCTCTGATGGTTTTCCTGTCGGAATTCTGACAGAATTCTGCTCAAACTGTCTTGCCTACACACAGTCACACCAAATTCCAACCGCCAACACGTACGACGGGACTAGAAAAAGGAAGTTCAATACTTAGTAGCTAATAGCTTCCATCTCGTAGTTGAATCTGAGCACACGATTGGAATTTCCGATAAAAAGGTTTTCCATCGGAAAAATTGAGAACATGCTATCAAATGTTTGCTGCCTAGAATTCGGCCAGCTAAATTCCGATGGAGTATACACACAGTCGCATTTTCCAATGAAAAGCTCTCATCGGTCTTTTGCTGGCCGAATTTCTTATCGTGTGTACGCGGCATTACAGAAAGTGCTTTTTTTTTGGATAGCCAGTGTTTTTAATCGTTTTCCTTCTAGAAAATGTCTATAAAATATCAAAAATGTATATTGTGCTGTTTGGGGAATTTTTATATTAATCGTTTTTTTTGTAAAAAGAAGCATTTTTAGAAAGTGTGTATTTATGACTTATGTAAAGCAACCCTGTCATATAAGCACACTAAAGAATGCTGCCAGGAAAAAAAGCTGCTTAATAATTGCCTGTCCCTACACAGTCCCTGTGCCTGGGCTATTGTTCCCCTGTATTCACAATATAAGACAGGCTAAAAAATTCTACAACTTCTGCCACATTGCAAGGTGTGTTGGATTCTTGAGCAATTTTATTTTGAAAGTAATAGACTGCACTTAGGGAAAGCGTGTCTAGGTGAGATTAGTGAGAGTACATTCTATGCAATCAGCAGTTTTGAATTTGATTTGTGGTAGTGAGGAAAAAAAAATCACTCAAGACAGCATCCTATAACACTGTTTGTGCTGAAGACCGCACTGGACTGACTGGATCAGTCATTGGTCGTGGGTGAGTTGTTATGTGGGCAAAGTAGGAAGTGGTTCTTTCTGTAGGCTACGCCCAGTTTTGGGTGATGGTAATGAAATCTCGTTGGGTTTGGGCTGCTGCCTTTTGGGTACAGCCTCTCCACATGTAGACTTGGAGAAGTAGGAAGCATTGGCTTGTATGTACTTGTCAATATTACAAATAAATACTTTTGATCCACTTTAAAATCTGCATTCTTTTGCGCACCGGTGATACTTCCTTCCTACCTCTCCAAGTTTAACACTATTTGAGAATACCTCTTTGAATCACATCAGTATTTTGTAAAATCATCAGGTTATAAACAAAAAAGAAACAGCTCTATAGCAACAGAGGCCTACTTTTATTTTCACTTGCATATTTTTACCAGACTGGAAGTGAAAGAAATTCTGCAACGTAGACATAAATGGTAATATGAAATCTGATGGAGGAGGGCTTACCTTTTCCCTATTCTTCAATATATATATTTTTTTCTTTCTTGGCTTGAGGTTCACTTTACGGAACTTGCTAGCAAATCTGTCTCAACAAGAAAAAATGATTCCTTAGCATAGCTCCTACATGCAATATGACAGTACCAAGCAGCAATAGAGGGAAGTGTAAGTTTTATACTGTATCCCCCTCCGCACTTAGTCACAATAAAGTAAAAAAAAAAACCTAAATCTAAATGCGAATATACAGTATATAAAGAAATCTATTGGTGTGCTGCTGCAATAACCCCCCCCCCCCCAAAAAAAAAATATATATATATATATATATATATAAACAGAGAATCAATTACAAACCTCAATGCAGTATATAGTATATATTTTTTAATGAAAAAAAAAAATATATATATATATATATATATACTTTTTATTGACAACCACACACAGAAAACTAAACCAGGGTGGATACATGGGAAGTCAGATACTAAATACACGGAACAAAAGGCAAACAGGAGCTCAGAGAACTAAGAAGTTGCTCAGACAATGCAAGCTTCACCAACCATGCATTATATAAGAAAAATAACTGGGAGGAAGTGATGGAATGGAAAGGAAATATAAATCAACAAAATAGCAGGTGATGTCCATAAGTGAGCACAAATAACACATGTGAAAGGAATAGAGGAAGCACTGCAGCTTGGAAGTAAGAATTAAACAGGCAGGAAAACTGCAGACTAACTTGTGTCAAGTAGAAAACAAATAAAGTAATTTTGCAGCACAGAATAGATATTGAAGTATATAAAGGTACAGTGTAATACCCACTTTCCTCAGGCAACCTTTGTCTTGAGATAAAAGATGTTAATTCAGAAAGTATTGCAATGCAAGAATAAACAGCACAGTTTTGTGTACTCAAAAATTGGTGCAGGGGCATTACTGACCGAGTTAAATGCAAAGTGTAAACATTGTGAATTTGGAAAGAAATAAAAGTCAGAAAAACCTGAGTGTAGGGATAAGTAAATTTACCCAGATTCCTTTGGAGTGAGTTCAGTGAACCCAGTGGGAAATCTGTGAACCCCAATATTGGTGCCAGACCCAGGCCTAATATGTACCAATGCAAACTAAACTTAAAAATAGCATTCTGCAGGGAGAAGGACTTTTCATGTGGTTTGAATGGCAACATTGTAAATACAAAAATCTCTCAAATATCATGTTTGGAGATGCTTAAAGGCTGCATGTAGTGTTATAGAACAGTGCAATCTAGACCTTTAAATTAAATGTACACATTGGAAAAATTGGAAAAATGGCACCAGGCTCTCCTAAAATTCCACCTAGACTCCTTTCCAGGCATGCAGTCTGAGTGACCAGGAAAGGGAGAGCAGAGAGTATGTGGCCTCCCTTCCTATATCAGACTAGGGCATGCCTTTCAACATTGGGGGGGGGGGGGGGGGTACCTTGCAAGGGGGAGTGAAAAGTCTCCTCCACTTGCAAGTTACCCAGTGTCTCAATGTTGAGGAACAAGAGCCTGTTCCCAACACCCAATGTCCCAAGAAGGATGTGGGGGTAATTGGGGGACTTTATAATAATTAGTAACTCTTATGCATCCCCACAAAGATTTAAATGTAAGTAAGCACAGCAACACTGTTGCAAAGTCCTAAATCACAAATACATCATCAATCACACTGTCCAGCTATTTACTGTAACTCCATCAACAATCATGGCATGCAGCAATGTAAGTCCTCAACAATCATGATGATCCAATGCCCGCCGATGTGTACTCACTCACTTAATGACAGATCCCCAGTACTGCTGTAATGGTAAAAATACTGCCAGGGTAACATCATTAACCAAATATGGTCATTATTGTTCTGTGGTAATGTAGGTACCTGGGGGGATGCCATTGAGCAAATATGGTAATATGCAAATATCTGTTTATATTACAGGGGCTGGGGATTTGGGTTAGCAAATAGCTGTATGTCACGGTCCCTACCATGTCTTTTAGATGGCCTGGCATGGTCACACCCCAAGTGGCTCTAGGTGGTATTGAACTAATGACTGTTTGTTCTTGCTCCTTTTTTCTTACCTCTGAGCCACACCTCAGTTCTATTCTGCTTGCTTTCCAGCCATGCCTAGTTTTGCATAAAGTACTGTGGGCAATTCTGTTTGCACCTGTCACTCTTGGATCAGCTGTGGCAGGTTACCTAATTAGCTGGGTATAAAACCCTGTCTCACTTTGAGGGCTGAGTCAGTTCATTGTCTCTTGTCTCCAAAGGTACCTGTGTTCCTGTTTTCAAGTTACAGTGTTCCAAGACTGACCCCGGCTTCTGACCCTGGCTTTTATATCGTTTATGCTGACTTCTGAAATCTCTGACTAAGGCTTTACCTGGACAATCCTTTGGCAAATTCCTGTCTAGCCCCCTTGCAGATTCACAGCCCAGGTAGCTTATCTCTTTGTTACCGTGGGCTGTGTGTATTTGCAAGGGTGAGCGTACATCTCTGCACCATGAACTACAACCTAGGTAAGCCCTCACACTGCAATAGCTTGGTGGGTGCATTAACACTGAAAGGGCTACGTGTCAGAAACCATGAATCAGAGAGAAGTACAGTTAAATCACACTTGTTTAATAATAATAATGTAGCGCTAACATTTCTGCCAGGCAATGTTAAATTATGGACAATGCTTTAAATTGGTATTTGGCATCATCTAGTGGCCTAAAGGTAGAAGGGATTTTGTCTATTTCTGTTGATGAACATAAGAGAAGCATTACAGGAAGTGATTCCATTATTTACATCATACAGGGACTGACCTACCCACAATGCTAACTAACCTACCCATGAACACTCAGAACTGAATTGCATGCTGGGTAGGATATAAAAAGCCCTGCGTGGCCATTTTCTTTCTCTTCTGGACGCATGGCCTGCATACAAGGTTCTGTAAGGAGGTGTTCCAGAGAGCGTGGCCTGCAACAATTGCGGAGCGGATTAACCAGCGACTCTGCCTCATACCTGTGTGCTGAAGAGACAGTGTGTCCTGATCGGAAAGGATCCAAAGACATCTAACAGAGCCATTCGGAGGGTCCCGGTCATCTTGCAGAACAGAAGCAACGTGACGGTGCTGGCTTAAAGCAGGACTGAGACAACCGGAGTGGAGGCTTCCTATTCTTCCACACCTGGTTTGATGAGAGGGCTGTCGACCATAATTCATAACACACTTTTACACACTTAGACTCAGACCACAGTGTCGCTGGGACCTGTAGTCCCGCATAGGAGGTCCCGCACTATTAGACTGAGTTCAAGCAGGCCTCAAGCCTATACTCCACTGAGAAATGATACTGTGTGATTTGGAGACAACTACACAGGAGGCAGTTAAGTGAGCTACATCACAAGAACAGTTTCAATACTCATTCTACACTATTATTTGTTTGTAAAACCCTTTGGATTACAATGTCCTCGCTACAATAGCTAGCAGAAGACAGAAGACCAAAGACTACATGTTTTATTGTAAGGCATTACGTTCAGTCACAATAAGAAAGGGCTGCGTTATAAAGCAGGGGGAGCTCCTTAGCCATTCTATTGTGTGGTGTTGATAACTTTGCATTTCTGTGTCTATTACGGTGTGCTGGAAGTGGGAAGGTGCCCAGAGTCAAGGCATTGCTACTCTGAGCATTGGTCCCACTTGGAGATGCACATACAGGGGTTGATCAAACAAACCTTTTATACTGAAGAAATTGTGAATATTCATTGCATTGCTGCATTACGTTTGTGTGGCAGTGTAGTTATTGTAACCACTGTTTATACCTGTTCTAGTAAAATTCTTGTGCTTGTGGTTAATCTCCTTCAGTAAACTTATTCTAATATTTACTTACAAAACAGTGCCGTGTCTTATTGCAAGCATGGAACCCAAAGTGTCAGAGGTAGGGGTAGCCCCAAAATGTCTGGGGTGGTCAGTGGGACCAACTTTGCAGCTCCCAAGGAAGTACTATAATACAATAAAAAGGTAAACAGAGTAAACATAGTCAAAATATAGCCAGAGTCAGGGAGCCAGAGATGAGCATAGGAGAACAGCAAGCAGGATCTGGAGCCAGAAGGAATGTCAGCCAATATCAAAGACATCACTAAAATTGCGGGACTCCTCCAGCAGGTAGGAGAGTGAAGAGGTGCACAGGACCTTGGCTACCTTCTGGAAGCATGACTAACTGCCTTGTTGCAACCAGGAGAGAACCTAAGCATGGAGACAATCATAATAGGGGTTGTGCCTCTGTAACTAAGGATAACCAATAACCAGCGGAAACTTAGGTGAGGAAATAACTTGGAATTGGATTATCTCATAGTGAAGAGCCTATATGGCCATGGACAATGGAACAGTCTTATGAGTCACATGGGCAGGCAGTAGAGCTTGAGAACCTCAATGGGTAGTGGAGTGACACGCAGCTGCAGCAGAATCAAGGGCTTTGATACAAAGGCAGCCTCAATGAACAGGCCTGCAGCCCCAGAGTCGATTAGAGCCTGTATCTCGATGGATGACTCAGCCCAAGGAAGGGTAACCCAAACCAGGGGCTTATCCTTCTGGATAACTGGGGACAAAACAATGTCACCTAAGGTCTGTCCATGACAGGACCTCAAGGTTTGGGCAATCCCTGGACGGGTAGGACAAGACTTCAAAAAGTGACCTGCCTGGCCACACTAAAGGCACAATCTCTCCTTCCTCCTAAGGGTTCTCTCATCCGCAGAGAAACACGTGAAACGTGAGTGCATGGGTTCATCCTCATAGACCGGCTCAGTACCAGGAGGTATGGGAGGGGAGGGAGGCAAGGGTGGGACTGAAAAGTTCAGAGACAAATGTACAGGAGGCTTCCACAAGAGCTCCTTAAAAGGAAGTATTTCTCTGAGTCTGGAGTCAATGAGGATGGCAAAACATGATCAACTTCTCTAGCTCAGTGGGTATATCTCAGGCTGCTATCTCATCCTTGATGGTATTCCGATAGACCATGAGAAAAAGAAGCCACGAGGGCCTCATTGTTCCAAACAACCTCTGCTGCCAGAGTACAGAATTCCATGGCGTAATCAGAAACAGTTCTCATACTCTGATGGACATGAGGCACTTGGCAGCAGTTATGACTAAATCCTTATAGGCTGAAACGCATCAACTGATTTAATCAGTGTTTGTTCACTGTGGCTATTCAATAAAATGAAGAAATTTTAAGAGCAACATCCGGAGTGCGAATCATTTTTCCTACAGTGGGAGATTCCAGGTGAGTCGCGTGAGCGTTTGTAATGCCATGGCAAACTGATCCATGCAGTGATCCTGCTAATCCAATCTGGAAAAATAATTACCAACAAGTAGATTGACTGCATATTCTGAATTCATGGTCTTCATCTACTGACAGAAACCATGAATCAGACTGAGATGGAAATAAAGTTAAATCACACTTGTTTATCTTCCCTTCTCTTGGTGAGAGAGGAACATTTTCTGTTTTCTTCTCAATTTAATTTTTTTTTTACTTTCTTTAGTTTTTTATGTTTTTTTTTTCATTTCTTTATGTTTATATTTATTTATTTCTAAATAATTTTATTTATATAATTTTTTTGATAAGGTTTGGTTTGGATCAGTTCCTGGTGGAACTTCCCGTTTTTCACCTCTTTGTGTATATATCATGTACCTCCTTGGTGGGGGTGTATGTATGTATATTTTTTTCGGTTGGGGGTGGAGTATTGTTTAAAAATATATATTTTTCTAAAAAATATATATTTTTAAAAAATATATATATTTTTTTTAATTTTTTTTCTCCCCTTTTTTTAGGAAGTTTTTTTTTTTTTTTAGCTTGTTTTTTTAAGTATATTATTTATGTATTTATTGTTATCATATTTTGAATTGATGCCCATATCTCATCAACTTATTGGCACCAAAGATTGTTTGCTGGAATTCTGTTGGTTATTTTATATATTTTTCATAATTATTAACATTTAAAAAAAAAAGTCATATGTTTTATTTTCCGGATGAAAATTTATTTGCGCTGTATCTTTTGTATGTATTTTTTGTACTATGGAAATGAATGTTATTAATTGTTTATCATGCTGTCTGAGCGACACTAAGGCTGCGCATCACTTGCTCCCTCTATTGGCTCTAGCTTTGCGATGATGTGATATAAGCGCCAACCATTAGTGACCTGATACGCTTCCTGAGGACGTTAACAACGAAACGTACGTCGGAGCGGTACCTGGTCATGTTTCTGACTCCACTTCTGGCCCTCTGGTTGTCGGTCTGATGGCCTGGAACGCGCGTTATGCTAGCGATTGTGGAAGGAATACGCTGATCGTTTTGGAGTGCGTGTCTTTTCTCTCAAGGCGAGCAGCCCCAGTGCTGGGTCAGGCACACGACCACGTAAGGCGCCATTTGGCTGTCTGTTTTTATACAATTTTTTTAATTAAAATCAGTATTACGCTATGGATCCTTTTGTATTTTTTTTATATATACCGCCTGAGTCTGTGAAGGGGGGATGTATTATCCTGTGTTATTTCCACCAGCATCTATATGAGCAGGCATTACCTGTACAGGCGCTGTTTGACTTACTTTTTAACTAAAGTGGTCAAACAAATCTGGTAAGCAGTTTGGACTTGTAGCTTCATGAGTGGTGTATTGCTGTTTTCTTGGTGGAGGGAGTCGCAAGCCCTTTTTGGATCTGCTGCTATACCACAATTTACAACACTTGTTATTGCACTTGAGTTATCCGAGAATTTCTATCAAGGAATTTAAAGACATGTTTATTGGGACTTTTTATGTGACTGATTCTATATTAGTCCCTATTGCATTTGATGTGTTTTTATTATGCTTTATTTGTATGGTGATTAGTTCAAAATTCTAACACTTTGCATAATGTTATTTGGGGTATTGATATAGATTGAATAATTTTTTACGTTTAGAATTATTTATTTAGAGCGCCCCTTAATTATTGTCACTATTCAGTAAGGTGTTTTTTTCACTTCACTTTATAGGGAGCAGCTTTTTTGTGCTTTTTTCTTTATTGTTTTTTTCTTTTTACATGGCGCGGAGTTTGCGCAGTTGAGGTTCAATTGCCTTTTTCTCAGCTGAATCTTGAGTATGCCATCCAGTTCTGGTCAACAGTCCTCAGGAAGGATGTGATGGAACTGTAGATAATCTAGAGGGGCACAAAGCTAGTAAGTGGGCTGGAGGATGTCAGTTATGAGGTATGACTACTCACATTATACTTGTTTTCTCTGGGGAAGAGATAATTGAAAGGAGACATGATCACAAAATACAAATATACAGTGCCTTGAAAAAGTATTCATACCCCTTGACATTTTTCACATTTTGTCATGTTACAACCAAAAAATTAAATGTATTTTAATGGAATTGTATGTGATAGGCCAACCTAAAGTGGCACATAATTGTGAAGTGGACAGAAAAATGGTTTTCTAAATGTTTTACAAATAAATATGTGAAAAATGTGGCGTGCATTTGTATTCAGCCCCCCTGAGTCAATACTTTGTAGAACCACCTTTCGCTACAATTACAGCTGCAAGTCTTTTTGGGGATGTCTCTATCAGCTTTTTCACTCATGTTTGCCCATTCTCCTTTGCAAAGTAGCTCAAGCTCTGGCAGATTTGATAGAGAGCTTCTGTGAACAGCAATTTTCAGGTCTTGCCCTGTATTTGGCTCCATTCATCTTCCTATCAACTCTGACCAGCTTCTCTGTCCCTACTAAAGAAAATCATTCCCACAACATGATGCTGCCACCACCATGTTTCACATTAGGGATGTTGTGTTCAGTGTGATGTGCAGTGTTAGTTTTCCGCCACACATAGCTTTTTGCTTTTAGGCCAAAAGCTTACAATTTGGTCTCATTTGACCGGATCACCTTCTTCTACATGTTTGCTCTATCCTTCACATGGCTTCCTGCAAACTACAAATGGGACTTCTAAAGGCTTTTTTTCAACAATGGCTTTCTTCTTGCCACTCTTTGATGAAGGCCAGATTTGTGGAGTGCACAACTAATTGTTGTCCTGTAGACATATTCTCCCACCTGAACTGGTACTCTGAATAATGCTCTCCTTGCTAGGCCTGTCAGTTTAGGTGGACAGCCATGTCTTGGTAGGTTTACAGTTGTGTCATACTCTTTTCATTTTCTGATGATGGATTAAATAGTGCTCCATGAGATGTTCAAAGCTTGGGATACATTTTTATAACCTAATCCTGCTTTAAACGTCTCCACAACTTTACCCTGGACCTGTCTGGTGTGTTCCTTGGCCTTCATGATGCTGTTTGTTCACTAAGGTTCTCTAACAAACCTCTGAGAGCTTCACAGAACAGCTGCATTTATACTAAGATTAAATTACACACAGACTATTTACTAATTAGATTACTTCTGGGCAATTGGTTCCACTAGATTTTAGTTAGGGGTATCAGAGTAAAGGGGGTTGAATACAAATGCACGCCACACTTTTACATATTTATTTGTAAAAAAATTTGAAAACCATTTATCATTTTCACAAATATGTGCCACTTTGTGTTGGTCTATCACATAAAATCACATAAAATCCCAATAAAATACATTTACATTTTGGTTGTAACATGACAAAATGTGGAAAATTTCAAGGGGTATGAATACTTTTTCAAGGCACTTTATAACTGATGATAACTAGCACAGGGGGGAAACTATTTAGTCTCAGGTCGCATCAGAAGACATGTGGCCACTCAATGAAGTTTTGATGAGAAGCAGTTTAACCTTAGACTGCGTTGGGTGGTTCCATTATGGTTAGAGTGGTAAGCATGTGAAAATCCCTTCCACAATTGGTGGTGTCAGTGGGAAGTGTCAATAATTTCAAAATACTTCATCTTAGTGAACACAATATACAGGGATATTGGAAGTGGTAGATACATAAATACGTACAAACATCCACACCCACACTGACTGTATGAACAAAAGCAAAGGAAAAGGCGACTCTGGATGTAGAGATAACATACACTTTAATTATAAAAACTTATTTAATACAAGCAACTCACATTTTGGATGTAATGTATGAGTATTCAGTCACTTTAAAAACTGAGCATGGATGTGGTCATCTGATAGTCCATCAAGCTGAGGCGCTGTAGCTGCTAGCGGCCAGGAAGTAGCACAGATGTCGGCCGTGGAGCGCAGTTCAAAGCAGAATGAAGTTGGAGCACAGGCGGAGAGAGATGACATCATGAGGTGGGCGCGACCGGTTTTGTGAGCGTACAGGCTAAGATCGTTTGACAGCCGTGCTCCAGACTTCATTCTGCTTTGAACTGCACTCCACGGCCAGTGACTGTGCCACTTCCTGGCCGCTAGCGGCTACAGAGCCTCAGCTTGACGGACTATCAGATGACCACATCCATGCCCAGCTTTTAAAGTGACTGAATACTCATACATCACATCCAAAATGTGAGTTGCTTGTATTAAATACGTTTTTATAATTAAAGTGTATATTACCTCTACACCCAGAGGCCTTTGCTTTTTTTCACAGACCTGGGAACATGGTTTCTGTTTTTTTCTGACTCCTGGTTTTAAATGCTTTCCTTTGTTCTACTGGACGGCAGCTTTATATTTATAAGTATATGGATCTTAACATAATACGGACTCTCATTCATATAATTAGATTTTTGGTTTCAATTGGTGAGAGACTGGTGGACATTGGGAAAAATCTTTGACCCTGTTTTTGCGCATTTACTTGTGTATTACACTGACTGTATGGACTGGAGTCTTTATTCAACCTTACCAGCTACCATATGTAACACAATGTGCACACAGAAAGATGATACATGGTTCAAAGATATAACTGTTAGCCCCTGTACACACGGTCGGAGATTTCAACTACCAAATCCGTTGGAGTAATTCCGACGGATTAATTCCGGAAGAGGTCCAGAAGTGATGTTGCATACACACGGTCGGACTAAATTGTCGGAAAATCTGATTGTACATAATGTGATGATGTTATTTCGTTAGACGGGACTACGTTCAGGCTAGTAGCCAATAGCTTTGGTCTAGGAATTTGATCTGAGCATGCGTGGCACTTTGTCCGTCGGAGTAGGCTACACATGATCGGAGTATGTCTGATAGGAGCATTTTGTCAGAAAATTTTACCGGCAAGTTGGAAAACTTGGTCCGTCGGATATTCCGACGGAAACAGTCCGATGCAGACCACACACAGTCCGAATATCCGACAAAACGGTCTGATAGGACACATTCCGTCGGAATCTCTGACCGTGTGTACAAGGGCTAAGAGGAATTGCACATAATGAACACTTACTTCACCGCTTAGTGTCTTAGAAACTGGGCTCACTAATATAATAAAATTGTAATACTCTGAACTTTACTCATTTTTAACCACTTGGGTACCGCGCTATTGCAAAATGACGGCAATAGCGCGGACCCACATTTCCGGGACTACGTCTATTGACGTCATCCCGGATACGAGCGGCCTGCGCGCCCCCTGAGGGGCGCGCGCGGCGCGCTCTGTGATCGGCGAGTCCGTGAGACTCGCCTGATCACCGATCCGTGTAAGGGGTCGATCCCGACCCCTTATCACGTGATCAGCTGTCAGCCAATGACAGCTGATCATGTGATAAAACGGAGCCGGTAATCGGCTAGTATTCCTCCTCGCGCTGACAGCGCGAGGAGAAAAAAAAAAAGCCGATCGCCGGCGGCCGTGTTCGGGACATCAGTCCCGATCACGGCCAGCAATTTAAACGGACACCTGCCCCCTGCCAGTGCCCACCTGCCACCCGCAGTGCCATCCTGAAATAAAGTAAGTGCCCCCCTGTCAGTGCCACCCAGCAGTGCCCATAGTGCCCACAGTGCCACCCAGCAGTGCCCACAGTGCCACCCACAGTGCCACCCAGCAGTGCCACCCACAGTGCCACCCAAAATCTGCCTCAAAGGTGCTGCACCCCAGTGCCGCCCATCAGTGCCCAGCAGTGCCGCCCATCAGTGCCCAGCAGTGCCGCCCATCAGTGCCCAGCAGTGCCACCTATCAGAGCCACCTATCAGTGCCACCTATCAGTGCCTATCAGTCCCATCTATCTGTGGTACCTATCAGTGCCCATCCGTGCCACCCATCCGTGCCACTTATCCGTGCCACCCATCCGTGCCATCTTATCTGTGCCCATCTTTGCCCATCAGTGCCGCCTTATCTGTGCCCATCGGTGCCGCCTTATCTGTGCCTATTAGTGCCGCCTTAACTATGCCTATCAGTGCCCACCAGTGCAGCCTATCAGTGCCCACCAGTGCAGCCTATCAGTGCCCACCAATGCAGCCCATCAGTGCCCACCAATGCAGCCTATCAGTGCCGCCTAATCAGCGCACTTCAATGAAGGAGAAAAATGACCCGTTTGCAAAATTTTATAACAAACTATTAAAACATGATTTTTTTTTTTTTTTTTTTGCATCTTTTTTTGTTTGTTTAGCAAAAAATAAAACTCCGAGCTGTAACTAAATACCACCAAAAGAAAGCTCTATTTGTGGGAAAAAAATGATAAAAATTTCATTTGGGTACAGTGTTGTATGCCCGCGCAATTGTCATTCAAAGTGCATCAGCGCTGAAAGCTGAAAATTGGTCTGGGACTGAGGGGGGTTTAAGTGCCCAGTAAGCAAGTGGTTAAAGGACATATACAATGTAAGTGAAGGTAAAAGGCCACTAAACTAACCTGCTGTTTTTTTTTTTTTTTTTTTTTTTATGGGAATACTACACGTATTCTGGAAAGTAAACACTATCACAACCTAAAGAAATGTGACGTGATCACAAAGGCCCAGTAATCAAAAATAAGTTTTGTTGAGAAAGGGGTTTACAAAATGATGTCTACAGAATCAATAAATCCTAAACAGCTACAAGCTGTAAGAGAAGAAATAAAAAAGAATGTCATTCTTATGTTACAATTGCCTGAGAATGGGTGGTCCAGGTGCTTTCCAATTTACAGGAATTTTTGCCACAATGTCATTCACTATAAATTGCTAATGATTTACATCACGTGAGAAAACTATAAAAGCAAAAGACTGCAGAGCTGTGAGGTCAAATCAGACCTACTATGTACACAGACATAGAGGAAATGTTTTATATGAAAATGGACCATACAACTAAAACTTGTATGTCACGTGACACAGCTAACTAATCATGCAAAGCAAACTGACTGTGGAAATCTTTAATTTGGAGAACACATACTTTTGTTAATTGTGTATAAATCCAAAAGTGCTACACCTTTTTGCAAAGCTTTTCATGTCATCTGCAGAATTACACACAGATTTCTGGTCTACCTTGAGGCAACGTAACATCAAAAGAATAGGTGGCAACCTGCAGCAGTTTTAGAACTTTAGCATACTGTATTATGTGTTTAATATACACATATCTACTATTTATGTTCAGTACTAAAAATATTTAAAAAGAATGCCCTAAATTTTTAGTCATGGAAATATTGCACTTGCCAAAAGGTAGAACCCCAGGCTGTTTTATTTTTTCAATGGGGTAACCTTAAAGGCTAAGTTCTCCTTCCCCCCCCCCCTAAAATCCAACTCCCTATGTACCAATATACCATTAATGTATCTCTGTTTCACAAAAATACAAGTTTTCTTTGATTTTGAAGACAAGGCCTACCTCATCCATGGCTGTAGTTTGCAGATCATTTCAGAGACTTCCTGGTATGTAAAGAGGACAGATAAGCCAGTATGACACAGGAAGGAGTTCACCAGCTGACCTCATTAGCACACTTTCACCCATCAAGTAAGTTTTCACAGCACCCATGGTATTTCTCCATGTGCGCATTTGTCTGGCTTTCCCAGCATTCCTTCAGATGGGCTCAGGGTGCATGCTAAATTCCTTGGGGTCACATGCAGCCCACGGGACACTCCTGATGTAGTAAAAGAGCCTGCCTGATTGGATACAGAGTGATTGAAATCAACAGGCAGCCCTATATGTGTCACTGAAAAAACGAGCCAAATAACATGCTACTCTAGATGTAAATGGGATGTGAAGGTGAAATTGGTGCGTTTACACAAGAACAATGAGGCTCCATTCACATCTGTATGTTTCCAAAAGCATGGCAAACAGCACAGAAAATGCTCGCTTTGCTATGCGTTTTAGAAATGCTGCAAATGTGCAACGTGTTTGTGTTGCCATCAAATGTTAAAGGCTCCCCAAGTGCGGCAGACGCACCGAAAACTGTGGTAAAGTACCATACTCCACGTCAAAAATTGTTCTGGAGCTTCTCAGGGGCGATTGTTGCATGTAGGGCAGCAAGTTCAAGTAAATAGACTGTACTATGCGTGACAAGTAAAAATGTTCCAAAACACCCAAAACAAACGCATGCGGAAATGTGAGTCTTTGCTACATGCGGGTGTGAACTTGAGTGTCCCTATCCACTCCCTCCTATGTACTTGTATAAAGATGGCCATACAAGATACAATCTCTGTACAATTTTCTTTAGATTTACCAGAACTGTGGAATAGAGGACACACCGGAACAATCAATTAAATTTGTATCAAATCAGACAGGCCCTTGTACTACATAGCTGATGGGAGATCTAAAGGAGATTGTATAGGGAGTAGGTGGAGGGTAGTATTGTAATGAGGGAGGTGTTGTCCAGAGTGGTGAACACACCCTATCTTCTGTGATACAACCGGAAGTGAGGGTTTCTGGGAGATGACCTAACAGGAAGTGAATGCTTCTTATACAAGCTACAGTAAGTGATGGAATCTGAAAAGCCATTCAAAGATACAAAAAGACTGACAAGGTTCTAAATATCATGTGCATGAGGTAATTGAGAGAAAGCACATTGGAGTTGCTGGGCCAGAAATGGCACTGGAAAATGCTTCTATTTATTATGAAAAGTGAAATTCTGTCTGAAAAGGTGAACTTATCCTTTAACTGCTTTGCTGAGAAAAAAGGGTATAATTTACAAAGCTGAATAGGTTAAGCTGAAATGATCTGTAAATTTCAATGAGTAAAGCCCCGTACACATGATCTGATTTTCTGGGAACAAAACCGAGGGCTTTTGTCCAAAGGCCCAAACTTGTCGTGCATACAATCAGCAAGGAATTGTCGGCCAACAAACATGACCGCAGTGGCGTACTACATGGTTTTTCAGCTCTTTAGCGCCACCCTTTGGGCTCCTTCTGCTAATTTTGTGCTAGTAGAAGTTTGGTGAGTGTTGATTTGCGCATTTCATTTCGTATTTTTCATTTAGCGCTTTTCATTTCGTGTTTTTCATTTTGTGATTTTCAGTTTGTTTCTGAACGGCCATTCGTCAACCAAACATGTTGCTGAATCAGAGGAGATAATGTCTTATTTATTATTGGCCTTGGAGTTATTGCTTTGACCCAAATCCAGTCCAGGAACAGGCGGATGAGGATTTCTTTGACCAAAAATTGGTTGCTTTATTAATCATGACCAATTATGTCATATGCCTTGGCTGCGGGAGCTCCAGGAGAATAATTGAGATGATTTTCGGAATTATCTCCAGATGACGTACCCCTGCTTTCAACAACTCTTGGAATTGCTGACCCCCTATATTAGGAAGCTGGACACATGATTTGATTTATTATATTTTCTATATTTTTGGATGCATAGAATGCACTTTTTGGTTAAGTTCTTTTGGCAGATAGCATGTGTAATTGTATTTGTTTTCTTTTTTAATGTACAATTAAAAAAAATTGTGGAGAATAATATGTGGCTATGTGTTTTACTTCAAATGACAGTTACATTTAAAAAAAATACAATGTAAAATTAACAAGGGACACCAACATAGTTGTATCTTTGATATTAAAAACTATGGGATAATGGTGTTGTGGTAAAACTTGCCCCAAAAAACCCCCCAAAAAACAAGCATAATAATAGTATTCTTGATATCACTAGAAAATAAAAGCCTTTGAAAATAAGTTCGGCAAAACTCCATCAGTATCACCAGCAAAGCAGCTTCATTATTACCCCATCAAAGAAGAAGAGAATGTGCGCTGCATTTTGAGATTTCATAATTTGTTAATTCTACATTACGAACGCGTTTTTCAAGACCAACTGCATATGGCTCATCCTTGCTTTTGAGCATGCGTGTTTGTACTTTGGACTTTTGTCCGACGGCCTTATGTACACATGCTTGGAAAAGTCAACAACAGATATTTGTCTGTGGAAAATCTATAAACCTGCCATCTAACATTTGACCACGAAATGTTGGTCAACAATTGTTTGATGGAGAGTACAAATGGTCGGATTTTCCACCAACAGCCTGTCATCACACAATTCCCGTTGGAAAATCCGATCGTTTGTACGAGGCTTTCGAGTTTTTACCATTTGCCCCTCCCGCTTGCTCTGTTTATACCAGTATTTTTCAATTAGAGAAGAAGCTAATGTTGAATTTGTCATGGATGCACCCTTTATTAAATGTTTATCTCTAAAACAGAAATTTTTGAAATTACACAACTTCTTCCACTGATGACAAGAAGATAATTATTTACTTTTGCATCAAATTTAGGTCTATTGTAATCTCCTAAAGAGCAGTTCAGAAAGCCAGTTGAGTTTAACTTTTTTATGTTTTGGATAGAGTGAGAAAAGGTTATAATCTCTCTTTTCTCTGTCTTATTTTGTATCCTTATTGGGAGATTTGCCCTCCCTTTCTGCCACCATGACACCAGAGCAAGAAATTAGGGGAATTATGTCACCAGTACACATAGTCAGGTACTCTGTCTCACAAAAGTGAGTATAACCTTCACATTTTTGTAAATATTTTATTATATTTTTTCATGTGACAACACTGAAGAAATTACACTTTGCTACAATGTAAAGTAGTGAGTGTACAGCTTGCATAACAGTGTAAATTTGCTATCCCCTCAAAATAACTCACTGGCAACAAAAGTGAATACACCCCTAGGTGAAAATGTCCAAATTGGGCCCAATTAGCCATTTTCCCTCCCCGGTGTCATGTGATTTATTAGGGTTACAAGGTCTCAGGTGTGAATGCGGAGCAGGTGTGTTAAATTTGGTGTTATCGCTCTCACTCTCTTATAGACTTATGAGTGCTGCCAGCATTGCTGCAGAGATTGAAGAGGTGGGGGGGGGGGGGGTCAGTCATACGCTGCACTCTGCATCAAATTGCCATCCCAGAATAAAGCCTCTTCTAAAGATGATGCACAAGAAAGCCCACAAACAGTTTGCTGAAGCCAAGCAGACTAAGGGCATGGATTACTGGAACCATGTCCTGTGGTCTGATGAGACCAAGATAAACTTATTTGGTTTAGATGGTGTGAAGCATGTGTGGCGGCAACCAGGTGAGGCGTACAAAGACAAGTGTGTCTTGCCTACAGTCAAGCATGGTGGTGTCATGGTCTGAGGCTGCATGAGTGCTGCCTGCACTGGGGAGCTACAGTTCATTGAGGGAACCATAAATGCCGACATGTACTGTGACATACTGAAGCAGAGCATGAAACCCCCACCCTTCAGAGACTGAGCCACAGGGCAGTATTCCAATATGATAATGACCCCAAACACACCTCCAAGATGACCACTGCCTTGCTAAAGAAGCTGAGGGTAGAGGTGATGGACTGGTCAAGCATTTCTCCAGACCTTGTCCCTATTGAGCATCTGTGGGGCATGTTCAAATGGAAGGTCTCTAACATCCACCAGCTTCGTAATGTCATCATGGAGCAGTGGAAGAGAACTCCAGTGACAACCTGTGAAGCTCTGCTGAACTCCATGCCCAAGAGGGTTAAGGTAGTGCTGGAAAATAATGGTGGCCACACAAAATATTGACACTTTGCACTCAATTTGGACATTTTCCCTCAGGGTGTACTCACTTTTGTTGCCAGCAGTTTAAACATTAATGACTGTGTATTTTACACTATTATACAAGCTGCACACTCACTACTTTACATTGTAGCAAAGTGTAATTTATTCATTGTTGTCACATGAAAAGCTATAAAAAAAAATATTAACAGAAATGTGATCGCTTATGTGAGATACTGTATAAAATCCTGCCAGAAGTTGTAACCTTTCCTCCACTCTACCTACATTTTTTGCAGCTCACTCTGTTCCCATTGGAATTCCCATTAATGCCTGTCCCCCTGACCTCGTGTCAACCTGGCAAAAGGTGAGAAGTAATTTCCTCAACAGAGACAACAATTAAAAACCCAATAGAGGTTCTTACCCTTCTTGACTCTATCCATAAATAATAATAATAAAAAAAGATTTTTTCCTGGGCTCAAGGATTACGTTACATATTGTGAGCAATTCGGAACACTCCATCTAATCTGCACCTCTCAATCCCCAGTTCCTGAAGTAATCTTATAATTTCTAGAAGTTTACAAAAAAGGTTATATAAGTAAGCCATAAAAAGGTAAAGAGACTGGCATTTCATCAATGATCATAACATACATTTGAATAAGGGTGTCACTTGGCATTATTTCTACCAGCCAAAGCATTGAGTTTTGTGTTAGTTTTCCAATGTCACAAAAAAGACATCTTAAAGTTTATTTTAATCAAAAGAAGTACTTATGCAGCCATAAATATTTGGTTAACCATTCACAACTAGTCATCCCGGCTTGCCCAGACCTGCCTTGGGCAGCTACTGCACAGTCAAAGAGCTGCTAAATTATCACAATCCCGCAGTTCCCCTGGCACTCTGATGGATACATCTGTACTTTTATGAACGCCTCGCCATCTTCACGCATCACTGATTTATATCTCTTTTCAGCTACATAATCCCTTCCCTGATATGACAAAAGTTCCCTGTATTTTACACTTTTTTTTAATTAAACCAGAACTGCAGCGTGACCTTTTTCTGTATTTATTGTTCTGACCACATGAGACAAAAATGGAACGACGGCTGGAACAAAACCTCACAATCATAAACAGTATTGAAAACATTGTTTACGCTTCTATTGCTGTGAACAGCAGACTGCCCCTATGACTAATAGAAGACTGCAGCCAAAATGATGTGGTCACACACCGTCACCATAGCACAGCCTGGTGCAGCGAAAAAATGTTATATATCTTTTGTGAGAAGGTCTGACGGAGATTACAAGAATTCATAATAGGTGCTTATTTCATTATATTGGGACAGTTCCAGGAAGAGAGAAATTGATAATTGCTGAGAACAAGTCTGGATTTCACTCTGTGAAATACTAAGTTGGTTGTTTAAAGTTTAAACTCTCCTTTAAAAAGGAATGGGACATTGGTACATTTTATTAGACTCGTGACAGTTGTATATTTTATTGAACTATTTAGTCAATTGTAACTTCATTTTATCTCAATTCTAACAAAAGTTAACCAACTTAAAGAAATATCTTCTATTTTCTATAAACTCATGAAATATATATACTTGCAAACAATGTATGATTTGTGAAATATAAATAAATTAAATTTTCTTAGTCACTTGACCAATCCATTTGCTGCTGTGTACTTCACTCAAAGTCCCATCTCTCTCCTCTCCTTATAAACTACTGACAGGGATGGAGGCTGGCGTCCCTTTGATGCTGGCCTCATTTAAAGTCCCAAAATGCACTTTTCCTATATTGATATTTGAATCAAGCCGCGTACACACGGGCGGACGGTGCGCCTCTGGTTGGATGTCTGGTCCCGTCGATCGGTCCGTTTGTGTTCACCCCCACTGGCTGTGGTTTGACTGTGGGTCTCCTCCCCCATCCTGCCCCCTTTTGACGTAGGAGGGGTGGGGAGATGGTCCCTGCTCACCGGAGCCTCGTAATAAGGGTCGGACGGATGGCGTCCTCGTGGCGCCGCATTGCCGACCGAATTTGATCTCTAGGCGTGCACAATGTGGGGATGGCCAGGCGCTAATCGCCGGACGGCTGAGCCGTCTAGGTGACTGCTTTTCCTCCCTCCACTGTTGCATGCACCTGCGTGGCTCTGGTGACGGGACGTAGATGGTGCGTCTGCCCAGGCATCTCCCGTTGTAGGTTCACACATTCCACCTTTCTCTTTCACTAGTATGATCACACTTACGTGGATTGACTACAGTCCTTTTCAGTCGACATAGGTACACTACATGTTTTCTTTTCTTTTTTCATTTTAATTGTTCCCCCTTTTTTTTTTCTTGCACCATCCATCCATCACTACTGCAACACTTGTTTACAATTCATATTTTTATATTTTATTTCACTTAGGTCCCCCTTGGGGTTTCTTTCAATCATTAAGTTTACATCACACCCATTGCACTCACCGACTCTGGAGGTGTTCTTGGCGGTTGTGACCATCCATGCAGGCTACTGTGCTACCTGGGGGCCTCACATTGCGGTCTTTTTTTGGTGATCCTCGATGCCACCCAGATGGTGTGCGGATGCAAATGTAAGTTGGATGCACAGTTTTTTTTTTCCTCCATATGGGCCAACACCCATTTTAGCTCCTTTTTTTTACTATTTCTCCTTTTATTATTTTTTGCTATTTTCCTTTTTTAGATCTATTCCATGGTACCTGCTCCTGATGAGCGGCTATAGTGCAGTGAAACGCGTAGAGCCTTGAATCATTACCTTCTTTTTATTGCAATAATGGAATATCAAGTTTTTATATAATCTGAATTTTTGGTTAATTTATTTACTAGCTAAGGTCTCAAAACTACTCAATACATGTTTATTTATTTATTGAACTGTGATTTATACTGTACGAGGCATGTTGCCCCAAGTATTTTTTAGAGGCCTGTTGCCCAAAATACTTGCAAACAATGTATGATTTGTGAAATATAAATAAATTAAATTTTCTTAGTCACTTGACCAATCCATTTACTGCTGTGTACTTCACTCAAAGTCCCATCTCTCTCCTCTCCTTATAAACTACTGACAGGGATGGAGGCTGGCGTCCCTTTGATGCTGGCCTCATTTAAAGTCCCAAAATGCACGTTTCCTATATTGAGAGATATATATATATATATATGTATGTATGTGTATATATATATATATATATATATATATATATATATATATATATATATATATATACATTTATACATTACATTACATTACATTACACAGTATATGTAGAGAGAGCAGGTGAAAGATTAAGTATTTGGCTAAATTCGGTCCCTTTATTGCTTTGTCATGCACACATTTAAAGATCTCTAAACCCAAGAGGTGATTTTCAAATATACCTACTGTATAATGGAAATAGTTTTGATGGGTACCCAGTACAATTATATACCCCAAGAGTTAAGGGCTGTACACACAAGTCGAATATCAGGTGGCATCAGCCAGTTTAATATAAACCGGCTGGCATTCTGCCCATGTGTGCTACAGCCAGTCCAATAGAAGCCAGCTATTTGGCAGCCCTATGTCTGAGGGGCATGACTGAAAAAGGTCTTTTGATTGGCACCTAATGGCTGAGAATACTTACTGGTGTGTTCTGGCAGGGGGCGGGGGGGGCAGTCCCACTTGTCTTGGATACACATGGTCACACAAATGTTGGCCAACAATTACAAACGTAGTGACGTACAAGATGTACGTGACATCTCCATTACGAATGCTAGTTTTTACAAGACCGAGAGCTTCCGGTTCATACTTGATTCTGAGCATGCGTGAACTTTTGTGCAACAGACTTGTGTACACATAATTGGAAAGTCTGACAACAAAGTATTGTTGGCGGGAAAATTTGAGAATCCGCTTGCCAACATTGGTTGGCGGAAAGTCCAACAATAAATGTTCGATGGAGCATACACACGGTCGGACTTACATCCAACAAGCTCACATCCAAAATTTGTTGTTGGAAAATCCGATCCTGTATAGGGCATTAGTGTGTACCAGGCTTTAGGTAGGAATGGTTGAATTTGGCAGGTTTGATTCACCAAGGGTTCAGTAAATCCTTTTTGGAATTTGGCAAACCAGAACTTTTTTTTAGAAGTCTATGAGAGGTGAATACTGAAAATTTTGGTTATTGCTAGGGCTAAAAGGCAGAGTTATGTAAAAAGGAACGGGAAATGGGGCACTGCTATAGTGGATATGTAAAAATTACAGCAGAGAGAGGACAAACATGCATCAATAATTTTATTTCCCAAAGGTTTTAAAGTAGAATTCCAAGTTAAACCTGACTATTCTTGAAAATGTTCCCTCCCTCCTCCTTAAGCCAATGCTGACTAACCTGTGTAAGAAAGATGTACTGTATATAGTTACCTATTTTCTATCCCATCTGGTCATGTGATCTAGCTCCACTGTGTCAGTTAGCAGTGGCTGCAGGGCAGTAGAGGGAGCACCAACCATGGATGGGCCATAGGAGCCTAAGGGTGATGTCACCACTCCATTCATTCCCAGCCATTGTTGAGTGTTCTCTCCTCTCTCCTGCAGCTACACTGTCTGACACAAAGAATCATGTGATCAGACAATAGCTGACTGAAAATAGGTACAGTAATGCCCCGTACACACGGTCAAACTTTTCGACGTAAAATGTTTGACCCAACATCCATCAGAAAAAATCCATGGATTTTGTTGTTGGAATGTCCGATTAATGTCCGATCGTGTGTACGGGGCATAAGTGTTTAAATTTTTACATCAGCATAGTTGTTAGGAGGGAGAGTTTATAAGACTAGTTAGGTTTAGCCTGAAATTCAACTTAATTCATTAAAATGCTTGTAATCATATAAATATATTCCATTTAAGCAGAACTCATTTAAAAATGCAATGACAATTTGTATATATTGTATATAGGAAGTAGTTGTAGCTTAGGACGCACATGCTAGTTCAATATTACAAGCTACATACTCCAAAGTTGGCTCCTCAAGGTGCACAAATTTTAACATAGGTCCCTCTATAGACTCCAGAGGAACCTTGTGCCTTGAGCCTATGTCACCCACCTAAAATTACTGGAGACCATAGCATAGCATAGCGGGCTTCCCTCACCCCACTGGGCTTACTTGCAACACCTCGCTTAGAGGCTCCCTTAGACTCTGGCTCCATCACCCTTCTACTCCCACATGGCCATGGATCTGACGGTCCACCTATGTTTCCTCTTCTTCACAACAATACTATCCCCCACACAGTGGAATAATTTGCTCAATACTATATATTCATGTATCCATTTGTTCTCCACATTTCCACAGACACAAACCGATCTATCTGGTTACTTTTGGTTCAGGTGAGCAAGTGCTCATCTGATATCGGTAGATAGTTTCACAACCCCTTCCCTTTCTTAACTTTCCCATACCCTTCCTTTCTGCGCTGGTCACCTTCCCTCCCCCCTGATAGTCTGATCGGACCTTCCAAGGCACTCCATTCTACCTGGCATTGTCTGTTGCGTCCCCCAGGGCCCTGCTGCATTTACAACATCTAGGCTCCCCTTCTGACCTCCACAAATGGCTACTCCACAGAAGGATCGTAGTCACCCAAAGATCAAACTAATTTCGCTCAATGTAAAAGGCATGAATACTCCAGAGAAACAGACCCAAATACTACTACATATGCAAAGAAATAAAGCTGACGTTCTGTTTCTACAGGAAACACACTTTAGAGCTGACACGATTCCGAAAGTACATAACCATTACTTCAACACTGCACACCACTCCGCCAATCACGACTCGAAATCTAAAGGGGTGTCTATCCTACTGGCCAAGCACTGTCCATTTCAACTACTTGATAGATTGTCTGATCCCAAGGGTATATTTCTCTTTCTAAAGGGCATGTATAGTGGCAAGAAAATTACATTGGCTAACATCTATGCCCCAAATTCTCAGCAGGTATCATTCTTCCGTGATATCACGCAATCATTAATGTCCTTCTCGGAGGGAACTTTGATCCTCGGAGGGGACTTCAACGTATCGTTAAATCCACTCCTTGATACCTCTAATGGCGAGTCTTCCCTCCCTTATGCTGCGCTCCGCTCCATCAAACTCATTTACAATCTCTCCTCCTGCATGACACCTGGCGTACCCTCAATCCTAATGGCAAGGACTATACCTCCTCCCCCCCTCATAACAAGTACTCAAGATTAGATTATTTTTTCCTTACTCAACAAGACCTCCACCTCATACACCAAGTATCTATTGACCCCATGTTCCTTTCTGATCACCATATGATATCCTTGACGACTTCCCTCCCGGACTTGACTACCCGTTCACAGATTTAGGGACAAGACCAGTCATTACTCACAGACCCGACTGTCCTTGAAACTGTTAAGACCTGTATCCAACAATATTTAGTGGAAAACAAGCCCGCAGACACCTCACCGTTGACGAACTGGGAGGCGCACAAATGTGTGGTACTAGGCACCCTTATGGCAGCAATGGCAAAACGCAAAAAAGAAAGACAGAAACGATACATAGAGTTGACAAATAAAATTCTTCAGCTTGAGAAAGCGCACAAGCACTCACAAGCTCTTCAGTCCCTGAACGCGCTCATTCAAGCCAGAAGCGAGATGCTAGATCTAATAAACACACAAATACGATGAAAATACATCTTATCACAAAAGTATTTCTATGAATACGGCAATAAAGCTGGTAAGGGTCTTGCCAGAGTGTTGCAAGAGAAAAAGGCAGTGTCGAACATTGCATTCACTGACCGACTCGTCAGGTCGGAAATCGACTTTGACTCCCGACATCGCCTCACAGTTTGTTCGGTTTTATGAGAAACTTTATAATCTAACCCCTACTGACCGAAACCCTAATGATTTAGAGAGACAGGACTTGATCAAAGATTTTTAGCAACAATATAGCCCCACACGTATCTCAGAAGACACCTACCAAATCCTTGCCGAACCCCTCTCTACAGAAGAAGCTGACAGAGCCCTAGCCCAAATGAAAGTGGGTAAAAGTCCGGGACCTGATGGTCTGACTACAGGCTACTACAAAACATTCAAAGAGAGCCTCACTAGCCACTTTGTCTCAGCCTTCACGACTTGCACGACAAGACAAACACCCCCGAGAGACCTACTGACCTCCCACATCACTGTCATTCCTAAGCCAGGTAAAGATTCCACCCAGGTCGCCAGTTACAGACCTATTTATTTACTAAACGTCAAATTAAAATGGTTCGCAAAAATACTGGCATACTTAAAATGAATGTTTTACCGAGGATCTTATACTTACTACAGACGGTCCCTATCAAATTACCAAAGGCTTTCTTCTCGACTTACCGCAAAATATGCACTGACTTTATCTGGGGCAAATCTAGACCTAGATTAAGTTATGCGAAACTCACTAATCCTATACTGAAGGGAGGCTTAGGCATACCAGATGTACGCAAATACCAACAGGCATATCACCTAACCAGGGTCGTAGATTGGAACATTCATTCCAAGTCAAAAGACTGGGTTCAACTGGAAGATTGTATCACATCCCTCCCAATAGCCCAAACCCCTTGGGTTGCATAAGCCCACATCCCGTCAAGCGTTAAGGACCATCCATTGATACACCCGACGCTTTGTACTTTTCGTGAAACGGGCCACAAACACGGGATCTCCTCCATATTAGGTCCTATGACTCCACTTAGATTGAACCCAGACTTTGCCCCTGGTATGCATGAAGAGTTCCTAGCGAACAAGTGGCCACATACCACTGTACAAGTAAGATAATTGGACGATGGAGATCACCTGCGTTCCCATACAGAACTCTCGGCCCTATCAAAGACAGGAATGTTCCCCTTCTGGACTTATGTGCAAACACAACATGTTCTCTTTGCCCATCCCCCACAATCACAATGGTCAAGACCACTCACCCCCTTTGAAGTGCTTTGCTCGCAAACTGAACCACAAAGACACCTCATATCTAGCACATATGCATTACTATTCAAGGACCTTGACCCAAACCATGGCTGGGCCAAAAGTAAGTGAGAACAAGACCTATCTAAGCATATTACTCAATCAGATTGGGATACCATATATACATTTACTCACAAAGGGTCTCTAAACATTAACGCTCAAGAAAACGCATACAAGATAATGTCTACATGGTACAGAACACCGCTTAAATGACACCGGATATTCCCAAATCTTTCCCCCCACTGCTGGAGGTGTAACTCCGGGATTGGCTCATTTTTGCACATTTGGTGGACGTGTCCCAATCTCCAGATGTTTTGGACTGAAGTCCACAAACTAGTAAAACACATAACCACGTACGACCTTACATTCACACCCGATCAGTTTCTTTTAAATCTACCCTTTATTCCAAAGAGGTCATATTTCTGCTCGTTAGCTATGCATTTGGTTAACGCAGCTAAAATGAGCATCCCTGCCAAATGCCACTCTTCCGAACCACCGACCATAATGGAGTGGCTGAGACGTATCTGCAAAATAGCGGAAATGGAAGACCTGATCCATCAAGCTCAAGATAAACCCGCCAAATTTGCCACTACATGGGCTTGCTGGCTTCATTTTATCTCTACTTCGGAATATAAACAGCTCCTACAGTAGGGGGCACTTGGAGGGCGGGGCAGATGGGGACAGCCTAATAAAACCCAGCCTTATCCTACCCTTCCCCCACTCACCTGGGATTCGATCCATCTTCCTTTCCTCTATTTCGGAAGTTCAATCATACTGGTCTTACTATTAGCCAAACTTATAACCCCTAATACAGCCTCTAGATATACCGGCCATGGCCTATGAGAATCATATTGTTCCATCAGCATGATACCAGGTACCTATAACAAGTTTCTTTCACAAATCCTATTATACAGAACTTCATTGTTACAAAATGATCTACCCAATGGAGAATCTGAGTATCACCCCTACCTAGCCCCATCCTCTTCTGAATGCTAGAGAATGACTGCTCGCAGATGCATCTGTCGATAAGACGCTAGTTATAAAGTCCTAATAGAGATGTGAAATTTATGGGTGATCTTCTGTTGAAAAATCGCGGCATCACCCGCCTTATATGTTAGGATCCGGTATTTTTACCCTTGTTCAAACATTCCTAGTATGATGTTTATTTTGTATTGTGTCAAACTGTTACTAAACTCTTTTGGAAACCAATGTTGGTTGGGGTGTACCCCTCTCCTGGTCGCAGTTAGACCCCAATGGGGCAACTGGGTAGAGGGTTGGACCTCTCAGGTCACAATTACATAGCGATAGTTATAAGTACAATGTGTACTTTAAGATGTCATCTTGCTGACTGTTCTGTACTTAAGCGTTTGACTTCTGTTCTACTTACATTTGTATGATTTTAAAACTCAATAAAAATTATTTTGACAAAAAAAATTGCATTAGTCCGAAAATCCAAATTAATTAAGGTCGAATCTGTCATTGAAGGCTTATGGTGTCTGTCGAATGTTCAAAGAAGATTCGACGGAGCAGCTAAACGGTATGACTCTGTATAGTTTAGCTGCTCCGTTGAATCTTCTTAGAACTTTCGACAGACACCATAAGCCAAAGATTCAACGTTTGTATGTTTTTCGCTGCTTTGTCGAATCTTTGTTGTTCGTGTTGAATGAATATAGTTCAAACAGAAAATGGACTGATGATAGTGATCACTGATCAGACAGGTAACAAGATAGGGTATATAGAATCTCAATGAAAATAAGTAAATAAGATTGCGCTATGAACAGATATAATGCCTATACACTGCAAAACTGAAAGAAAAACAGGTGAGAATAAAAATGAGATAAAAAGTAAACTCGAGAGGTTGAAGCTGCCTGTGCTTAGAATCTACCCCTTAAAATAAAGGGGTAGGTCAGAGATAAAGTATGAATTAAGCTGTGGCGCTAAAACCTTTTCTAACAAATATCCTGGTGTCAAAAAGGTGTGTAGAGATCTAATCCGTGTAATAAATAGATGGCCCTGTTTATTGCCCCGGAAAATAATATAAATAAATACTGTGAATTGATGTGAAATGTGTGGTCTCCTGAGGACCACCTTATAGGTGGTACCTACCAAATATTATATATATACTTCTTATAAATGCGTGTTGTGTAGAAAAGACAATTTTTTCCTATTGGCATGCAACTCAAAAAGTACACATGTGTTATAACCAAAGAATAGTGAAAATATTTCATAAAAATGTAAATAAATAAACCATATATGCTAAGTGAGAGAGATCATATGCAAACCACAAGCCACTATATTAGTGGTCTGTAAACTGTGCTCTATATTATGAGTCCCAAGAGTGACAGTCCAAGAACAGCAAAAACAAAAAGAATTCTTTCAATGCCCAAACAAATTTTTTCAAATCGCATCACACAGTTGCTCGAAAAAACGCATAAAGTCTCTTCAAGTAAAAAGGGTAGACCAAAGTGACTAGTGCAGAAAGGTTAGGAACAATCTTCTCATACTGCTATACAGGCAGCAACGCCAGCGCAGCCATTTCAAAGGCGAATTGTTTTATGAAATATTGTGAGTAGTTTGGATTTTAGATAAATAAATCGTTAACAAACAGTGTTGCACTATGGTTGTACTTCTGTTTCCTCCCTCATGCACTTGCTAAACGGACTATTTGCGGAAGTAAAAGGGCGAACATTCCCCCAGCACAGCAGGAGCAGAGCCCAAGGAAAGCTGCACAGTGGCTTATACTGTGACTGCTCGGCTAACCCTTTCAGGGTTCTCTGTCTGGTGAGCGCAATTATTTCTCTGACACTGAGTGGCGCACCGGAGAAGATTGTTCCTAACCTTTCTGCACTAGTCACTTTGGTCTACCCTTTTTACTTGAAGAGACTTTATGCGTTTTTTCGAGCAACTGTGTGATGCGATTTGAAAAAATTTGTTTGGGCATTGAAAGAATTCTTTTTGTTTTTGCTGTTCTTGGACTGTCACTCTTGGGACTCATAATATAGAGCACAGTTTACAGACCACTAATATAGTGGCTTGTGGTTTGCATATGATCTCTCTCACTTAGCATATATGGTTTATTTATTTACATTTTTATGAAATATTTTCACTATTCTTTGGTTATAACACATGTGTACTTTTTGAGTTGCATGCCAATAGGAAAAAATTGTCTTTTCTACACAACACGCATTTATAAGAAGTATATATATAATATTTGGTAGGTACCACCTATAAGGTGGTCCTCAGGAGACCACACATTTCACATCAATTCACAGTATTTATTTATATTATTTTCCGGGGCAATAAACAGGGCCATCTATTTATTACACGGATTAGATCTCTACACACCTTTTTGACACCAGGATATTTGTTAGAAAAGGTTTTAGCGCCACAGCTTAATTCATACTTTATATAGAATCTCAATCTATAATATAGAATCTATAATAATAAATCCCCCCCCCCCCACAACACAGGCAGCCTCTGAGGCTATCACAACACTAGCAACACTAGTATCACTAGTATCACTATCAGGTTCACAACACTAACACAATAGCAGCAGATTATTATGAAAATGTTAAGTTGAACTGTAGCTTTCTTCACTACTTGTTCTGCTGCTGTGCTTATGCTTAATTGCTAAATAATTTAGGTTCTCTGACAAACGGACCAGCTAAGATTGACTGTCTTCTGAAATGATTCAGTGTGTGTCTCTCTCTGCTAGCAATCGTAAGTGAAAGTAAGTTGGCTTTATGTGTGTACTTAGTTCTAGATATTTTACTGCTCCTCCTCTTTGGTTACAATCAGCCAATAACATTCATCATCATCATCATTTTTATTTTACTTCCCCTACCCTATTCTAGCAGCGATCTTTTCTCTCTCTGTTGAATCTTTTCTCTCTATGTCAAATCTTTTCTCTCTATGTAGAATAATCCTGGACTAATAGTTTAGGCACATTCGACCACAAGTTCGATAGACACAGATTGTTATTGTCAGCATCATGTCGAATCTCCTATCTATATTGAACTTTTGTCACAACGAAAATGAAAATAAAGCATTTGTTTCTGTTGGATCTTTCATTTTTCGTATTCTGCACTTTCGTTATCATTTATTAAAATGATAACGAAAATACCTGAAATTCGGATGAAAATGCATTCGGACGAAAACGAACGCACATGTCTAAATGTTAGAAGCTGATTGTCTACCATGCACAGCTGCACCATATTTTGCACTCTGAGGTAAGGCTCCATTCACATCTAGGCATCCAGGATTGCAGGTGGAATCACTGCAATTCTGTCCACGATCATGAATCATGCTAAATTGCAGGATGCGCTTGAGATTCCCGCCACTTCCAATGGCACCCAGTACGATTTTGCTTCGATTATCACCCCATGAATCACGGTAAAATCGTACAAACAGAAACGCGGGTTGCCTGTTCCCGAAAAGAAGTTCCGGAACTTCTTTTGGATGACAGACGATCTGCAATTCTGTTTGTGCGCTTTTACCACGATTTGTGGAGCAAAAATCATGACAAAATTGCGGTGTGATTGAGGTGCCATTGGAAGTGATGGGGACCGCAAGCACATCCCACAATTTGCTGTGATTAGGGATCATTTTACACCAGCAATCTGCAACGCCTAGATGTGAACAGAGCCTAAAACAACCCCAATGAGTCTAACAAGAGCTCATTCCTGCCTCAACATTGTTATATAACATTTATGTTCTGACAGCATAAGACAAATTACAGGTGACTTATGACTATAACACCTAAATATCCCTGCAATCTTCTTTAAGGGAAAAGGTATTAAGATCTATGATAGATTATATAACTTATCAAAACAAAAAGATACTCTCATATAAATTCATATACATATCCATTATTATCTTGGCATACACAATTACCCTCCCTTATATCTAGATTGTAAGCTCTAACAAGCAGGGCCCTCTGATCCCTCCTGTATTGAACTGTATTGTAATTGTACTGTCTTCCCCAATGTTGTAAATAGCTGTGCAAACTGTTGGTGCTATATAAATCCTGTATAATAATAATAATTACATAACAGATATGTCACCAATACATGTTAAAAACAGTGCAGATTCCTTAAACCTTCAAATCTCCCAGGAGGAACCCACAAGAGACAAAATGCATATGCCCAACAGGTCTAAGAAACAGCCAACCAGGCGGAAACCTAATAGGTATAAATATAAATATAGAGAAATCCCCCATTTTTTACTGTATAGCCATATATATATATATATACAGTGCCTTGCGAAAGTATTCGGCCCCTTTGAACTTTTCAACCTTTTGCCACATTTCAGGCTTCAAACATAAAGATATAAAATGTATATTTTTTGTGAAGAATCACCAACAAGTGGGACACAATTGTGAAGTGGAACGAAATCTATTGTATTTTTGAAACTTTTTTAACTAATGAAAAAATGAAAAGTGGGGCGTGCAAAATTATTCGGCCCCCTTGCGTTAATACTTTGTAGAGCCACCTTTTGCTGCGATTACAGCTGCAAGTCGCTTGGGTATGTCTCTATCAGTTTTGCACATCGAGAGACTGAAATTCTTGCCCATTCTTCCTTGCAAAACAGCTCGAGCTCAGTGAGGTTGGATGGAGAGCGTTTGTGAACAGCAGTTTTCAGCTCTTTCCACAGATTCTCGATTGGATTCAGGTCTGGACTTTGACTTGGCCATTCTAACACCTGGATACGTTTATTTGTGAACCATTCCTTTGTAGATTTTGCTGTATGTTTGGGATCATTGTCTTGTTGGAAGATAAATCTCCGTCCCAGTTTCAGGTCTTTTGCAGACTCCAACAGGTTTTCATCCAGAATGGTCCTGTATTTGGCTGCATCCATCTTCCCCTCAATTTTAACCATCTTCCCTGTCCCTGCTGAAGAAAAGCAGGCCCAAACCATGATGCTGCCACCACCATGTTTGACAGTGGGGATGGTGTGTTGAGGGTGATGAGCTGTGTTGCTTTTACGCCAAACATATCGTTTTGCATTGTGGGCAAAAAGTTGGATTTTGGTTTCATCTGACCAGAGCACCTTCTTCCACATGTTTGGTGTGTCTCCCAGGTGGCTTGTGGCAAACTTTAGAGGAGACTTTTTATGGATATCTTTGAGAAATGGCTTTCTTCTTGCCACTCTTCCATAAAGGCCAGATTTGTGCAGTGTACGACTGATTGTTGTCCTATGGACAGACTCTCCCACCTCAGCTGTAGTTCTCTGCAGTTCATCCAGAGTGATCATGGGCCTCTTGGCTGCATCTCTGATCAGTCTTCTCCTTGTCTGAGCTGAAAGTTTAGAGGGACGGCCAGGTCTTGGTAGATTTGCAGTGGTCTGATACTCCTTCCATTTCAAAATGATTGCTTGCACAGTGCTCCTTGGGATGTTTAAAGCTTGGGAAATCTTTTTGTATCCCAATCCGACTTTAAACTTCTCCACAACAGTATTACGGACCTGCCTGGTGTGTTCCTTGGTCTTCACGATGCTCTCTGCGCTTTCAACAGAACCCTGAGACTATCACAGAGCAGGTGCATTTACTTTCAATATTTCTTTATTGATTTTCAGTATTTGAAACAAGATAAACAATTATAACAGCTTATCAGATGTTCCGACTAGAGAAAACAAATAGAGATCATATACAGTAGAGTAAAGTAACACATACCTAGTCAATTATGCAAACTAGTTAAAATAGAATTGGGTATAGATACTAGAACAAGAGAGTAGAAATGTAATATCTCCAGTCGGGGGGAAAGGGGGCAAGAGTACAGATAGGAGAGCACCAGTTAGGAAATATAATGGATACATCAGGGGGGAATGGTTACAAAGGAAAGTACATCAGTCGGACAATAATATTGATAAGGAATAGCAAGTAGGAACTAAAATTATGCAGTTACCGTACATTTCGGGTGCGAAAGCCAAATACGCCATTCAGAGAAAAACTTTTTCATACTTAATTGTTTTCGAGCTATTATCTTTTCCATCTCACATTGAAAGTTTAGGTCTGCAATTGTGTGTGTGAGAGAAGGAGAAGAAGAGGCTTTCCAAAGTTTAGTTATGTTCAATTTCGCTGCAAGGAGTAGGTGAATAATCACAACTCGTGTATGTGTTGGAAATTTGTCAACGCCGAGGTGTAGAAGAGCCAATGAAGGGTCGGGGAGTGTAGGGATTTGTGACAGGTTGGATATCAAGGCAAAAATTTGTTTCCAGAAGGAGCTCAAAGATTTGCAAAACCATAGGATGTGTGCTATGGTACCGGTACTTCCACATGATCTCCAACAGGAAGAAGGATGATCTGGGAAAAATTTAGAGAGACGATAAGGTGTGAGATACCATCTATGGAGTGTTTTTTGATAAGATTCCCAATGATTAGAGCAGCGGGAGGCTGTGTAAGTGTATCTAAAGGCACGTGTCCACATGTCAGGTGTGACCTTAGTATTTAGTTCGTCCATCCATCTGGATAGAGACGGTATTTGCGAGTAAGGCCGATTATCATTCAGAATAGAGTACATCAATGAAATACCGCGTTTAGGGTATGTTGAATTGGTGTAAAAGTTGTGGAGTTTCTCAGGGAAAGTCAGTACTGTAGAAAGGTTGGCTTGGCGAAGGAGGTGTGTGATCCTAATATATGTGAAGGTTTCATCGTCGGGAAGGCCAAATTCGTTTTGGAGAGTAGTGAAGGTTTTCAAGTTGTGGTTAGTGTGGTATAGATCTGATAAAGTAGATATTTTACGTTTCAACCAGTTGCTGAAATTTATGTTAGGTATTTGTGACAGTATCGATCTAAGTGGAATTTGTAGTAGATGACACGGTTGATCTAAGATTTTCATCTGGGTGACTTTTTTCCAGACTGTTAAAGAGGCCATTATGGCTGGGGATTTATGAGTTGAAGGAAGAGGGAAGCCTGTCGAAATAGTGATCAGAGATTCATGTAGAGTATTAGGATGGAATGACAAGGATTCTAAAACAGACCAAGCCTTATTAGGATTTGGATGCCACCAATAGTATAGTTGGTCTAAAATGGAGGCGTAATAATAGTTCTGAATATTAGGAAGGCTGGTCCCTCCTTTTCTGTGATGCCTGGTTAGGATATATTGGGCACATCTAGGTGGTTTATTGTCCCATACAAATCTGGAGATTTGTTTTTGAATGGAGGTGAAGAAGGAGTGGGGTATTGGTGATATTACAGTCCTAAAAAGATAAAGTAGCTTAGGGAGAATTAGCATTTTAAAGGATGCTATACGACCTAGTTTGGAGAGACCAGTTGTGCGCAGTTGATTCAACATTTGGGGTAGCCGTTTTTGGAAGGCACGATAATTGAGGTCATAGAGTTGGGACAGAGTAGGGGCTAAATTTATTCCGAGATATGGGAGGGAGCTTTTAGTCCAGGAGTAGGGGAGATTACTCTCTAAGAGAGATTGTTGTCCATGTAAGAGATTAAGTGGAAGGAGTAAGGATTTAGAAGTATTAAGTTTGTAAAAGGAGGCCGAGCTAAATTGGCTAATGATGTCTTGGATTGCAGGCATGGAGATAGTTGGGTTCGTGACCATTAAAATGACATCATCAGCAAAGAGGCTGATTTTATGTTCAGTGTCGTTATGTATAATTCCTGAGATGCGCTTGTCTTCTCTAATCTTTGCCGCAAGGGGTTCCATTATCAGGGCAAAGATGAGAGGGGAGAGCGGGCATCCTTGGCGAGTACCATTAGAAATCTTAAAGGGATTAGAAAGAGTACCATTAGTCAGTACTCTGGCTGAAGGGTTTGAGTATAATGAGAGTATGGCCGCTTGGAACCATCCTGTGATGCCAAATTTGGATAGTACTTCTCTGAGGAAGCCCCAATGTACCCTGTCGAACGCCTTCTCTGCGTCTAGCGACAACATCAGAGAAGGCGTTCGAGTTTGGGTGACTTGGTGAATCAGGTTAAGGACCCATCTAGTGGCGTCCGGGGCTTGTCTGTCTGGCATAAAGCCAACTTGATCAGGGTGTACAAGGTCGGGAAGGTAGTCTACAAGTCTGGAAGCAATTATTTTAGCAAATAATTTTATATCAGTGTTGAGGAGAGAGATAGGTCTGTAATTTTTTGTGGAGGTGTGGTCCTTTTCCGGTTTGGGGATAGTGGTGATGGTGGAACGCAGCATATCTACCGGTAGAGAACCAGAGGTGGCAGCAAAGTTGAAGAGGTCCGTAAGAAGGGGAGCAATAATGGAGGCAAATGATTTATAGAATTCATTAGTGTATCCATCTTCACCTGGAGATTTGTGAAGCGGAAGGGAGTTGATGGCCTTTAAGGTTTCATCCAGGGAGAATGGTCGAGAGAGTTCCTCCAATTGGTTGCTATTTATAGTCGGAAGATCAAGTGAGGATAGAAAGTCTTGGATAATTTGGTCATTTGGTTGGGGAGTATCTGCATCTTTGGACAGGTTGTAGAGAGAAGAATAATAGTCGCTAAAGGCATTAGCTATATCCTGAGGATTTGTCAAGAGTGTGTTGGAGGTAGGGTGCCTGAGGGAACTTATCTCATTTTTAAGGCATTGGGCTTTGACCTGTCTGGCTAGTAGAGCGCCAGCTTTATTGCCTAAAGCGTAGTATTTGGCCTTGGTCAATTTGAGGTTGTGTTCAAATTTGGAAAGTAAAAGGGATCGGAGTTTCTGTCTCTGTTCTAGGAGCTCAGCAGTTAATTTTTGGGAGGGGTTCTTTTTATTTTGATGTTCCAGGAGAGTAATTTGGCGGAGGACCTCGTCAACTTGCTTAGACCTCTGGTATTTAACATTGCTATGTAGCTTAATTAGAATGCCACGCATGTAAGCTTTATAGGCTGACCACAGTACAAACTTATCAGTATTCGGTTGATCATTGGTTTGGAAATACAGTTGGTGTTCAGTAGTGAGAAGTTGAATAACCTTGGGATCCGAGAGGAGAGAAGAATCAAGTCTCCACAATCGAGCAGTGTTAAGTCTGCAGTTTCCCACAAAGAGGGAGACAGGTGCGTGGTCCGACCACGTGATACTGCCAATCTCAGATTTCGTTATATCTTGCAAAGTGAGTTTATCAACAACAAAGAAGTCAATTCTGGAATAGGAAAGTTGGGATGAGGAGAAGTAGGAGAAGTCCCGTTCATTGCTGTGGTGGCATCTCCAAGGATCATAAAGGTCGTTTGCATGAAGAAAGGGATTTAGGGTGGAGCGTTGGGTTTTAGGCGTAGAGGTAGTGTCTAAAGAGGAATCCCCAATAATGTTAAAGTCTCCGCCCATGAGGAGCCTCCCCTTTCGAATTTGCGTGACTTTTTTATATAATCGGTTATGGAATCGTAGTTGATGTGTATTTGGACCGTATACATTTACCAGGGTGTAGGTAATTTGGTTAATGTCACAGATGATAATTAGGAATCTGCCTTGTGGATCGACAATTGATTGATGTAGCGTAAACTGTACAGTGTTTCGTATAGCAGTGAGGACACCATTTCTCTTCTTCGGCCCTGAGGCTAAGATAATATGGTCATAGTTTTTCATCTTGAGTGTAGTAGATTTTGCAGCAGCAAAATGAGTCTCTTGTACTAAGAGGATGTCAGCCTTTTGGTTGGTAGCCTCTTTAACCAGTTGCCGACCGCCGCACGACGATGTACGTCGACAGCATGGCACGGGCAGGCATATGGGCGTACATGTACGTCCCTTGCCTCCCGCGGGTCGGGGGCCCGATCGGGCCCCCGCCCGGTGCCTGCGGCGGTCGGTTTTCGTCCGGGAGCGATCCGGGACGAGGGGGCGGCCATTCATTCATGGCCACCCCCTCGCGATCGCTCCCGACGAATAGGAATCCCCCGTGACATCACTTCCTCTCCTGTAATGTAAACACAGGAGAGGAAGTGATGTATTCTCTCCTCCGTGTCGGTATTTTTCGTTCCGACACGGAGGAGAGCGGATCGGTGAGTTGCACCAACACTCTACACACACAGTAGAACATGCCAGGCACACTCACACCCCCCCGATCACCCCCGCAATTACCCCTGCCCCCCAGTCACAGTGACACCAATGTCATTTTTTTTTTTTTGCATTGGTGTCATTTGTGACTGTAATAACTGTTAGGGCAGTTAGGGTTAGCCCCCTTTAGTTCTAATGTACCCCCCTAACCCCCCCAATAAAGGTTTAACCCCGTGATCACCCCCCGTCGCCAGTGTCACTAAGGCTGGGTTCACATTGCAGCGGTTTATGAGAACGAATGTGATTCGCACCGCACTGCAGTGCAAATCACATCCGATCTCTGTGCGATTCGAGTTCAGCCATTCGCCGCACCCGCCACACCCGCCGCACCCGCCGCAAATTCGCACGGGACCCTTTTTTTGGCCCGCAGCAGAATCGGATCGCATGGGTGTTCACACCATGCGATCCGAGTTTGCAGATCGCACTGCGATATGCGAACTGATCTGGGGGTGTCAGTAACATTTCACTGACACTCCCAGCAGTCCGCATAGGGCAGTGTGAACTGCCGCCGGGAGGCATGCGATGCGGGAACCCGCCGCGGATTCGCGGCGTTTCCGCATCGCTCCAGTGTGAACCCAGCCTAATAAGCGATCATTTTTCTGATCGCCGTATTAGTGTCACAGGTGACGCTAGTTAGGCAGGTAGGTATTTAGGTTCGCCGCAGCTTTTTATAGCGCCAGGGACCCCCATATACTACCGCATAAAGCCCCCTGATTGCCCCCTAGTTAACCCTTTCACCAGTGATCACCATATAACTGTTACAGGTGACGCTGGTTGGTTAGTTATTTTTTTATAGTTTCAGGGCACCCGCCATTTATTACCTAGTCTCACTAGTGTACCCCTAAATTTAGGGGTGTCTACTTTCCAAAATGGGGTCATTTGGGGGGGGTTTGTGCCATCTTGGCATTTTATGGCCTTCAAAACTGTAACGCCCTTAGAAAGCCTGAAGGCGGTGCTTGGTTTTCGGGGCCCCGTACGCGGCTAGGCTCCCAAAAAGTCCCACATATGTGGTATCCCCGTTCTCAGGAGAAGCAGCAGAATTTAGTTTGGGGTGTCATTTCACATATGCCCATGGCATGCGTGAGCAATATATCATTTAGTGACAACTTTGTGAAAAAAAAAAAAAAAGTTTGTAATTTTCCCGCAACTTGTGGCAAAATATAAAATATTCCATGGACTCAACATGCCTCTCAGCAAATAGCTTGGGGTGTCTACTTTCTAAAATGGGGTCATTTGTGGGGGTTTTGTGCCATCTTGGCATTTTATGGCCTTCAAAACTGTAATAGGTAGTGAGAAGTGAACTCAAAAATTTACGCCCTTAGAAAGCCTGAAGGCGGTGCTTGGTTTTCGGGGCCCCGTACGCGGCTAGGCTCCCAAAAAGTCCCACATATGTGGTATCCCCGTACTCAGGAGAAGCAGCAGAATTTATTTTGGGGTGTCATTTCACATATGCCCATGGCATGCATGAGCAATATATAATTTAGTGACAACTTTGTGAAAAAAAAAAAAAAAAAAAAAAAGTTTGTAATTTTCCCGCAACTTGTGGCAAAATATAAAATATTCCATGAACTCAACATGCCTCTCAGCAAATAGCTTGGGGTGTCTACTTTCTAAAATGGGGTCATTTGTGGGGGTTTTGTGCCATCTTGGCATTTTATGGCCTTCAAAACTGTAATAGGTAGTGAGAAGTGAACTCAAAAATTTACGCCCTTAGAAAGCCTGAAGGCGGTGCTTGGTTTTCGGGGCCCCGTACGCGGCTAGGCTCCCAAAAAGTCCCACATATGTGGTATCCCCGTACTCAGGAGAAGCAGCAGAATTTATTTTGGGGTGTCATTTCACATATGCCCATAGCATGTGTGAGCAATATATCATTTAGTGACAACTTTGTGTAAAAAAAAAAAAAAAAAAATTTTTTTTTGTCATTATTCAATCGCTTGAGGCAAAAAAATAAAATATTCAATGGGCTCAACATGCCTCTTATCAATTTCCTTAGGGGGTCTACTTTCCAAAATGGGGTCATTTGGGGGGGTTTTGTACTGCCCTGCCATTTTAGCACCTCAAGAAATGAGATAGGCAGTCGTAAACTAAAAGCTGCGTAAATTCCAGAAAACGTACCTTAGTTTGTAGATGTGACAACTTTTGCGCAAACCAATAAATATACAATTATTGACTTTTTTTTTACCAAAGACATGTGGCTGAATAAATTTTGGCCTAAATGTATGACTAAAATTGAGTTTATTGGATTTTTCTAATAACGAAAAATAAGAAAATATCATTTTTTTTCAAAATTTGCGGTCTTTTTACATTTATATCGCAAAAAATAAAAATCGCAGAGGCAATCAAATACCATCAAAAGAAAGCTCTATTTGTGGGAAGAAAAGGACGCAAATTTTGTTTGGGTACAACATTGCATGACCGCGCAATTACCAGTTAAAGCAGCGCAGTGCCAAAGTGTAAAAAGACCTCTGGTCATTTACCAGCAAAAGGGTCCGGTCTGAAAGTGGTTAATGAGTGCAGATCTTTTTTGAGGGGAGTTTAAGCCCCTAGCGTTAATAGAGACTAGTTTGAAAGCCATTCTTAGGATTGGATAGAAGTGTGGATGTCCATAGAAACAGCAGGGTAGTAAAATATGTTGGGCTGTTTTGCCAGTCCGGCTATGTGAGGAGTATGCTGTATGTTATAGTGCTAGGTGCCTGATGTAACTTGTTTGGGGAAGTGGAAGAAGGGTAACTGGTGCTGGGTATGGATGAGGGATAGGGGTTAAAAAATGAGAGCCCAGTAACAAAAAAGGGTCTGAGCTCAATGTGCAGACACTACTGCAAAAAAGAAAGTGGGGTAGAGAGATCTTACGTCCACAACGTGGGACAGGGATCTCTGAACAGGCAGGCAAGTGCTGGATAGGAATGCTGCAGTTAGCCAGCCATAATTGTTTTGTAGAGAAGGGTAAATTTTACGCTGGATGTCCATCAGAAGGGTCTCCTCCGGTTTCCATAAGAGTCGGCATTTGGGCAGAAGGGATCGGCGAGTCTTCTGGGATGATACGCCATTGTTTCAGGAGAGAAAGCCCCATAGGGAGGGTACGCACTGCATGGGTTTTGTTTTGATGCGTAATAAGAAGCTTAGTAGGGAAGCCCCATTTATAGGGTATATTATGATTTCGAAGTGCTTTTGTGATGGTCGCCAGCTGTCTGCAATTATCCATCGTTGCTTTAGAGAGATCCGCATACAATGCAATGTTAGTGAAGGGGTCAGGGAGATTCGTTGCTCGTTTGGCTGCGTTTAGGATTCTGTCTTTGACAGAAAAAAAGTGGATGCGCGCCAATACATCCCTAGGAGTGGAGTCAGGAAGATGTGATGGCTTGGGGAGTCTATGTGCTCTGTCGATTTCCAGATCACAGGCAGTCAGGTCAGGTAGAAGAGCCTGCATCAAAGCTTGTATAAATTGTATGAGTTCGGATTGTTGGATCGATTCTGGGACATTGCGGAATTTAATATTGTTCCTTCTGGAACGATCTTCCAAATCTGCGATTTTAAGGTTGATTGCTTGTAGTTCATCTTCATGGTCTGCAAAGCCGTCAACCAAATCATTATGTGCAGTGAGCATGTCTCCCAATTTATTCTCTATATGTGTGATAGCATTGTCATGTTGATTCACTACAATAGAGAGGGATGAGACTGCTGAGGATATATCAGAGTATAGTGTCTGCCTCAGTGAGAGCAGCATGTTCTTCATGGTGCTTTCTAACAGAGGTTGATCTGAGGCAGGGAAAGTCTCCAGCACTGAGGCCTGTTGTGGTGAGGGGAGGGAGAGCAAGCTGGGAGCTGAGGGAGGTTGTAATGGCTCTTCCGTCCTGAGCCTGGACTTAGCAGGGCTGGAAGTTGTAGGAGAGTTAGGTGGGGAACACTCACCCTGTGCGGTGTGAAGACTCTGGGGTCCCGAAGGCAGCAGTGAGCTCTGAGGCGTCTGTGAGGAGGAGGACCGCGCTGAGGAATCTCGGCCGCCGCCGCCGCCGCCATTTTGGCTGCTCAGCGCTTCAGGTGAGGGGAAATAGTCCGTTCGTTTTTTAGGCAGAGAGGATCTCTTTCTTCGTTTAAGCATGTCCGCTTACTGTGTGGAGCCTTCGGATGCTCTGTGAATGTTTTTCCCCTTCTCAATAGTCGTTTAGACTGTCGCTGTGGCTGGGTTTCTGCGGAGCAGAGGAATCAGTCAGCCATCAGCACGAGCCGGCAAACCACGCCCCAGCAGGTGCATTTATACAGAGACTTGATTACACACAGGTGGATTCTATTTATCACCATCAGTCATTTAGGACAACATTGGATCATTCAGAGATCCTCGCTGAACTTCTGGAGTGAGTTTGCTGCACTGAAAGTAAAGGTGCCGAATAATTTTGCACGCACCACTTTTCAGTTTTTTATTTGCTAAAAAGTTTGGATTTGAGTTTGAGTTTGGATAACAATCCCAGACTAAATTATTTAATAAAACTGAAACAATATAGACTAAACAATACTATAAGAGCCCACCCAGAGTGGCTAAAAATAATACATGTAAACAAAAAGGGTTCTAAGCCCAATTCAGGCCACTTTCCCCCCTTCCTGCCCAAGCCAATTTTCAGCTTACAGCACTGTCACCGTTTAAATGACAATTGCGCGGTCATGCTACAATGTACCCAAACAATTTTTATCAGTATGTTCCCACAAATATAGCTTTCTTTTGGTGGTATTTGATCACCTCTGAGGTTTTTATTTTTTGCTAAACAAATACATAAATACCAAAAATTTTGAAAAAAAAACGTCTTCGTTTGTTATAAAATTTTGTAAATAAGTACATTTTCTCCTTCACTGGTGGGCACTGATGAGGCTGCACGGACAGGCACTGATAAGTTTGCACTGATGAGCACAGATGAGGTGGCACCAATGAGGGGGCACTGATGAGGTGGCACTGATATGCGACACTGATGGCATTGATAGGCAAAAAACTCATAGGAGGCACAGATGGGCACTCATAGGCAGCACAGATGGGCACTCATAGGTGACACAGATGGGCACTCATAGGTGGCACTGATGGGCACTGATAGGCAGCATTGACAGGCACTGATAGTTGGGCACTGATGGGCACAGATGGGCACTGATAGGTGACACTGATGGACACGGATGAGTGGCACTGATTTACACTGATAGATGACAGCAAAGGGCATCACTGCTATTAAGGGAACTGGCAGGTATTGCTGGTGGGCATTGATTGGAATTATGTGTGGCCACACATTGCCACCCATGGCCACCAGAGATGCCATACCTGGTGGTCATCAGTGGTGGCCATCCCGTTATTAGAACAATACCACAGCAAAATTATATTTCTAAAGGAAAAAAAGTCATTTAAAACTGCTTGCGGCTGTCATGAATTGTCTGATCCCAGCAATATAGATAAATATCATTGAAAAAAACAGCATGGTTTCCCCCCAGACCATTACCAGCCCCTTTGGGTCTGGTATGAATATTAAGGGGAACCCCACACCAAATTAAAGAAAAAATGTGTGGGGGTCTCCCAAAAATCTATACCAGGCCCTTCAGACCTGGTATGGATATTAAGGGGAACCCTGCACCAATTTTTTTTTTTAAATGGCGTAGGGGTCGCCCAAAAATCCAGACCAGGCCCCTTAGGTCTGGTATGGATTTTAAGGGGAACCCTGCGTCGTAATTTTTTTAAAAAATGTGTGGGGTCCCCCCCCAAAATCCATACCAGACCCTTATCTGAGCACGCAATCTGGCAGGTGGCAGGAAAAGGGGGGATGAGAGAATGCCCCCCCTCCTGAACTCTACTAGGCTACAAAATCTGAGCTTCCATGGGAGGCTCCCGCAGACTGAAGCGTCTTCACAATGACAGTTGTTATATAGCGGAGGGTGGGGCCACTCGGGGACGTAGATGGGTGACCACGCCCCCTCTGATGCCACGTGATGTCAGTGGAAGGCGGGGTCATCTGTTTACATCACTGTGGAGTTTTTTTTTTCAGGTCGTCAGACGCTGTGACCAAAGATGAATGGACATTGTGGGACAGTTTTTTTTTTAAATAAAGGACTTGTCCCAAATTGTCTACTGTCATTTTTACAATTTTGACACTTTTTTGGGTGAATGTGTAGGGTTACAATGTACCTGATACCCATTCACATGGGGAGGGTGGGATCCAGGGGTCCTCTTGTTAAAGGGGTCTTCCAGATTTCAATAAGACCCCCGCTCGCAGACCCCTGCAACCACTGGGCAAGGGTTGCGGGGATAAGGACCTTGTCTCCATCAATATGGGGACAAGGTGCTTTGGGGGACCCCAAAGCACCCTCCCCATGTTGAGGGCATGTGGCCTGGTACAGTTTAGGGGGGGCGCTCTCTCATCCCCCTTTTTCCTGCGGCCTGCCAGGTCTCGTGCTCGCATAAGGGTCTGGTATGGATATTGGGGGACTCCTGTGGCATTTTTTACAAAATTTTGCCACAGGGTTCCCATTAAAATCCATACCAGACATGAAGAGTCTGGTATTGATTTTTGGGGGACCTCTACGCCATTTTTTTTATTTAGTGCAGGGTTCCCCTTAATATTCATACCAGACCTGTGGATTTTGGGGGGACCCCCGCACATTTTTTTTAAATTTTGGTGTGGGGTGGGGTTCCCATGCTGTTTTTTTTCAATGATTTTTATCTATATTGCCGGGATCCGACAATTCATTGCAGCTGCAAGCAGGTTTAAATTGGATTTTTTTTCCTTTAGAAATGTAATTTTGCTGTGGTATTTTTCTAAACATGGGAAAGATGCGCTACTTTACAGGCATACTAAGGACAACCCCCAGAAATGATATTTAAAGAAATATTGTTTCACTTTAGGCCATATTAATATCACTGCTCCTGAAAAAACTGCCATTTTAAAAACACTTTTTTGCATTGATATATCTCCCCTGGGGTAGGACTCGGGTCCCCATACACTTTTTATGGCAATAACTGGCATATAAGCCTTTAAAATGAGCACTTTTGATATTTCATGTTTGTGTCCCATAGACTTTAAGGGTGTTCACTTGTTCGTACAACTTTTTTGCCTGTTTGCACGTTCTGGTGCGAACCGAACTGGGGGGTGATCAGCTCATCCCTAATGATGAAGTACTGAAGCTTTGTAGGGGCCTGGCATTGGGCTGCAAAAGCCAAGTATTAGAGGCTGTTAAAGGCATGTGCACATACCTCTAGGTATATCTGCAGGTTTTTTTTTTAGTTTTGATGACTTTCTAAAGAAGAGTTTATTTACAATAACAATTGTTTTTTACAAATACAATAAATAAACTTGCATTTTAGTCCAGAGTATGTAACATATAGCATAGTTTATAGAAAACAAGGTCAAACATATTTATTAAAGACTATATCTGATGTATGTAACGTGCAATATCATGTATAAGTTGTCAGCAGTCAGCAGTGTGTGAAATACAAGATAGAGAGCATAGTGGTCTAGTGCATGCAACAAACAAAATAGAGTATAGAGTGCAGTGGTAAGAATACAGTACATTTCTCAGGATTATTTAACTTACAGCACAATGTATAGAGTGCTCTGGTCAAAAAATTGCAATGTACAGAAAACTGTATAGAGTGGAGCAGTCAGGAGCATGTGCTACCCTTTTATGTACTACTTTACATGTTAATGTACTACCATTTTTACATCAGTGGTCAATGGGATGAAAAAGTACCCCCAAAAATCTGGGTTAGTAGAAGGAAGACTGTCTCAGGGTAAATGTCAGGAGGAAGGAAATTTGCCCTAGCATTGATGTGGCGGGAAGTAAAAAATTGCCACTCTGTTAGGGTCCTTCACCGGGCCAGTCGAACACCGATAGCATTAACTGGAAGAAAATGCCTTCTTTAGACCTGGTTCAAATTGCAGCAATTTGGCATGTGATTTAACATGTCAAATCACATGCCAAATCAGGGGATATTGCCGGCAATGGCACCATCTGAATCGATGTGATGCCGCATTCATGGTGCAGCACCGATTCCCAAAAGTAGTTTCTGCACTAAGTCGGGACTGAAATGTGGGAATGAAATTGTGCAAGATCAGCTGAACGCACACCATTTCATCCCCACTGTCAGTGTGAACCTGGGCTTAGATGAGAATATTTTTTCCCTAGAGCCCCACCAGGATTCTTTACAGAATTTGAGTATAAGTTCCAATGCTTGCAAGTAGGTTGGTAAGACATTATGTCCTATGGAAAATGCTCTAACTGTCCTTTCATTAAAAAGATCCCTGATTACAGCAATATAGTTTCTTCTCAATTTACATTTTTACAAATAGTATAAGCAGGAATATGCCATGATTTAACACATTGCCAGAAATCACACCCATAACACACTGGTGGGATTAGATCTGAGCTGCTCTGGGAACCATTCAAAATCTTCTAATCAAAACTGGACTCTGTGGTAAAGTGTAATGCCCTGTACACACTGTCGGACAAAATCCGTCTGATTTTTTCCCGACGGATTTTGGTCCAAACTTGTCTTGCATACAAACGGTCGCACAAAGTTGTTGGAAAATCCGATCGTTCTGAACACAGTGACGTAGAACACGTACAACGGGACTATAAATGGGACAGTAGCCAATAGCTTTCATCTCGTAATTTATTCTGAGCATGCACTTTGTCCATCAGAATTGTCTACACACGATCGGAAGTTAAATGATCAGATTTTGTTGTCGGAAAATTTAAGATCCAGCTCTCAAATTTAGTGTGTCGGAAATTCCAATGGAAAAAGTCTGAAGAAGCCCACACACGATCGGATTTTCCGACAACACGATCCGATTGCACATTTTCCGTCAGAAAGTCCGACTGTGTGTACAGGGTATAAGTCTAGCCAATACTTTTTTATTTTAGTTTTTGATAAAGCGGGGAAGGGTTAAATCTACAAAAGTCACACAGATAGCAATAAAAATCTAATGAGGGCTCTAGCTTCCCCCTACTCTACTTTAAAAAAATAAAAATAAATCTGTCTGTGCTACTGCTGTTCTTCCTTACCCACTTAATCTAAAATAAACAAAATGTTTAAGTTATTGATAATAGCCATTTTTTCTCTCCTAGATTAGGTATAATTATTGATCTGCTGGCAAGGTTTAACTTTCCAAGCAGGGTTTGCTTATTTAGGGGGAGGTGGGGGCTCTCTTTTGCAAAAAATGTACAAAACAAAAAGTGGGTAAAAGTGTGGGTTTGATAACTAACGTTTTTCTCCAGACATTTTTTTTTTTACATTTAGTGAAACATATTGGGAAGAAGAGATATCTTTCACTACTTAAATAAACCTTTCTAGTGCAAGGTTCACATTTTACTTGAACTGACTTTCAATGGCCAGTTATGTTTAGAAAAATGAAAGGAATATACATTTCCCCCTATACCTGTACCCTCTATGGTAACAGTATAATTATTTCAGTACAGTGTACCTTATGTTAAATATCTCTTTAAAGAACACATTCTAATTTTAAATAATATGCCTTTCATATAATTGTAGTGTGCTGGGTTTTAGGGTGTCTAATTCATATGGTGTCAAATGTATATGGTGCTTTCTAAAGAAAACAAAACTAAAATGATGACACTTAGTATAGAAATTTGTTTAAAATATACCCAATCTGACAACTAGCTTAGACTGTAATATTGCTACTGGTTTAGTTCCACAATACATGTTAGAAAATGAATGTTTAAATGATACTGCCTTCAGGTAGGTCGTGAACCACAGTGCCACTGATCATCATGAAAGACAACTTGTTACAATATTATTGATGCTTAGTAAATTTACAGGAAGTGAAGTTTCCTAAATCTACACTATAACAGGAACCATTTGCCACAAATGTTAGATCTTTCTAATGTCTTTCTAACTAGAAACAGGTTATTGGAATGTTGAGCCTCAAGCTATAGCAAATGGCCCTACTTCCAGACGTCATTAGACTATTTACAGCATGCTGCATAGAAGAGCTTGACACCACACTAATAAAGCTTAAAAGAATTTATTTTTGCATTTATGATATTTACAAAATGTCACTAACTCCTTATTCGCCATAATGACCTATAATTTTAGTTTTCATAATATAAATATATAACCTAATTTGTACTCCAATTAAATTGTACTTATAAAATCTTAAAATCCTAACAAATTAACATATTTTACATTTTTAGATTTTCTTTCTGTCTTTCTATCTTTTACCTGCGTCTAATAATTTTTTTTTTTTAAATAGTTAATAGTTGGTCTATTCTCAGAATGCATTATATATATATATATATATATATATATATATATAGTATGTGTATATATATATACATATATATATATATATATATATATATATATATATATATATATATATATATATATATATATATATATATATATATATATATATATACATATATATATATATATATATATATATATATATATATATATATATATATATATATATATATATATATATATATATATATACATATACATATATATATATATATATATATATATATATATATATATATATACACATATATATATATATATATATATATATATATAGAGCAAGACAAGTGGAGAATTGAGGCCAAAAGAGGGTAAAAAGAATATAGGAAGTAAGAGATATGGAAGAAATGGGCAAAAACTGAGTCTCCAGATGGAGGGCTACTGCCAAAATGGGCAGCCAAGGCCAAGTAGGGGATGAGGTAGGGCATTTCAGAGGTTGAGCCCCCGGGCCACGGGAACTACCCAGACAGCCCTGTGCCAAAAGCGACTCCAAAAGTAAAAGTTCTAATAGGAAAAAAAAAACAAAAAATGTACTTCTGTTATGCATAATATATAATGAAAATTACAAGAATACAAGGGTAAAATATTCCAAACTTCAGTGTTAAACAAAACCAGAATGATCTGCCCCCCTTCCATGCAATAAGATGGAAAGGATGGCCCCACTTGAAGGTGATCCCCAATTCGCCAAATTTCTCCAGTAAGGGCTTCATACAACAGTGCATCTGTAGGGTCCTCCGGGATACATCTGGTAGGAGAAGGATCTATGCACAATCAAAGTTCATGTGCCCCTTGTGCCATGCCCATTGAAATATGTCTTCTTTAACAGAGTAATTGTGCAGGCAGCAGAGGACATCTCTGGGTCTGTCTTCAGTGGGACCCATGGGTCCTATGGTCCTGTGGACCCTATCAATGACAATGGTGATCTAAGGGGAGCACTCCAAGAAATTGTTGAATATAGCAGTTACAGTCGTCTTGAGGTCTGCCTGTCAAATGGCTTCTGGTAGGCCACAAATTCTAATGTTGTGCCTGTGATTGTGATTTTACAGATCATCTAATAGCAGATGCAGCTGTGCAACTTGGTCTGAAACCTCTTTATGTGTACCTTGTAAACTAGAAATTTCTTGATGGAGAGCAGCAGTCAGTTTCTAGTGTGGTGACTTGTGAGGCCACATCAGCTACCTTAAGTCCTGTGAGCTCCCCTTGAAGTGCTGCCTTAACTCTGGAGGCTAGTAAAATAAAGTCCTCTCTAGTGGGCAATTTTTATGATGGTGCTTTGCCTGGTCTGGGGTGGATGTGACTGGCTGAACCGGGACCAGGTATCGCTCCATGTAGACAGCGGCAGTCTCGGGAGCTCAGGGAAGACACCTAGGCAGACACGTAGGCAGCGGCAGCCTCAGGACTGCGGTATTCCTTCCCTGACTGTCTAGGCAGTATGAAGAGACAATAATGGGAGGTAAGTCTGTTTGATTGAGCTACTGAAGAGCCTGCTGACAGGAGCTCAGGGAAGACACATCTTCACGCTTCCAAGCCAAGACCACGCCCCCATATATCTATATATCTGATATGCCTGTTTTAGCAATAGATAAACAAATATCAAAATGAATCAACCAAGTTGTTTAATCAATCATCATCATGTCATTATTATTATTATTGTTATTATTATTTGCATTATTTTATAATAATGGCCTTGCCTTTAAACTCAGTATTTTATATGGGGATCCTATATTGTATGTCCTATGAACATTTCTGTGAAGCTTTCTTTTTTTCCACAAAAGCCTGTTACCATCACAAGAAATACAATTTCAATGACAACAAGCTTTTAATGCATCCCAGGGCAACAGGGCAATTTAAGTACAGAAACAGTTCGAGTTTGGTTTCAGAACACCCGTTTCAAGACAAATCATGACTATGTAAAAATAAATATATAACACAAGTTTAAAAAGTTAGCTGTATGTTGTGAATTTACAATGATTACATTTTGAGAATTGCCACCATATCTCAAGAAGTGCCTGAATAAGGTTGCATACAATATTTAAATTAGGATTTAATTATTTTTTTTAAATGACATTAAATGTTAAACCTTACATTTGATTTTAGTGTATAGGCTTTGAACTACAATAACGACTATAAATCACCTAATGTTTTCTATATCTCCTGAAATTATAATTGTATAAACTTGCACAGTTATTAAGAGAGTGTCCTTATTGACCTTGACCTTCTTTTTTTTAAATTTAATTTATATCATGTAGAATGCAGCAAGAATGCTGTATGCTGCTTTTCATATGCTCCTTTTCAAGATGGGTACTTTTGTGAGCAGGAATGGGAAAAACATGAAAGTGAGAACTACTGTATAGCTGGGAGATCTCACACCTGGATCTAGAAGACATATTTAAGATGTGGATATAACTTAGCCCACCAGACTCCACCTGTAACTGGAATGCCATATTCAGGTGATCTGGTACCTTAATATCTTGCCAATAAACATTTTATGGTAATTTTAGCAATTGTATCTGTAACAATCTTAACAGAAATAACTTAACTACTGGACTTTTAGTTCAAATAAAATGCATATTTTTATTTCCTAGAGGAATTACTGTAGCTACGTCCTAAAGCTATGCTTTGTTTCAATTAATTAAATAATGTTTTGCACTTTAGACAAAACAGAGGAAAAATAGTTAGCACATTGTTAATTATGAAAATATGGCACATAGATCATTAATGCCCCTTAAGATATATATCTTTTGGCTAAAAAACAAATGTGTCTGATTGAGCTTTGATGAAATGAATTCGCATATGCTGCTGTCTGTAATCTTTTCTTTTTGTTTTAATGTTAATTGGTTCCAGCCTGTCTATTTTAAGCTACTTCCAGAATTCTTATCTAATAGGCTCCATTTTTTTCTACAAAAATAAAATGACCATGAAACTATTAGCTTGGAGGAAAACGTTATTTCTAGGGTTCAGAATAATTAAAATCATTAAAGTCATTTTTAGTATTTTTGTTATGTCACAAAACTATAATGGATGGTTTGGAGTGATGCACAGATGGGCATATATACTATGTTTAAAAAAATAGTCTTTCAGTGAGCCCACTCAAGGAATCACATCATCATCCATCTTACCCAATCAATTTAATAAGGCATCCAAAGTGGTATAACCAAAATACATATAATAAATGGTAACATATTAGAGGCAATTTACTACTTGACTGCAAGAAAGGCCTGTTGCATACAGATGTAGTAGTGTATAGCTGTTATGGTTCCACTTCCGGGAGAGCCTGCAGTTATGAATATGATAGCATTTTCAAAAATAAATTTAATTTGTCAATTCATTTTAAAGTTGTATTCAGATTAAAGCCATTATTTTCCAAATCCAGGAAATCAATGTAATGGTCACTAGCACAGTTTGTGAAAGGCTAAATAAACTTTAATATTGTAGCTTATCATTACTTAGATATAGTAACTGTTTTAGTTTTCTTTTTTCTTTTGTTTCTTTATTTCTACCTGGCAATCTTGTAAAAAAATGTACTTCTGCCCTATGGTGGCTACATTGACTCATCCACTATATATATCATATGAGCAATGATTGTTACCCAGTTTACTGGAAAGTAAAGGAAAGTAAGACTGTTGTGCTTTCATTTCAATACATAGAAAGTGACAAGACACTGGGGGTGATTTACTAAGAAGAAGACACTGCATCAGTTCATACATTAATTGGTGTGCCGAAAAAGTAACACATTGAAGTGCAAATAACAATAATAAATACCTGAATATGTAAACTATGTAAAATAGCGCACGCCCAGTACGATTGGTTAATTTAATCACATTGGATGTGTCTTGTTAGACAATTAGTAGGTGTTCTCAGTTAATTAACCCTACTACTAACCCTAATACGTTACAAAGAACAGAGAAGAGTTTCTAAACCCAATACAAATGTATTTTCCGATCTTGATCTTTAAAGGTGACCATACACTTTAATCAGTTAGATCTTAAATAAATTCGATTTAGTGCAAGAGCCTGTTTGATTTCCTAGAATTAATTGTTCAAGTGCATCTTCCTATTACCTATTTTGCCTAAAAATACGAGTTGTACAGAGTTTTGCCAATCTGATTGCATAGTACATGACCAACTTAAGTGACAAATTTGGAATCTTAGATGTGCCATGACCCACTTGTATTTTCCAAACGATATTTATTGCGCATTATACAAGGCACATGAAAAAACACCTTTTTTCAAGACATGCTAGAGTGATCAGGAATCTTCAAACTACAGCTCTCCAGCTGTTGTGGAACTACACATCCCATGAGGCATTGTAAAACGCTGACATTCAAAGGCATGATGGGAATTGTAGTTACTGAACAACTGGAGGGCCATAGTTTGAAGACCTCTGTGCTAGACCATTATTATGCCTCCCGAATTGGGAGTGTGGCATCTACATAACTTCTCTCTGCTGGTAGACACAAGAACCTACATCTATAGATCTATCTATATATAGATAGATATATCTATATATACACACACAGAAGCAGGAAGCAATATACATTGGCCCACAAGTGAATCTGAACACAAGAAGTAGATGTGTGTTTTGAGGCTAAATCATTTAAAAATACACACATAACCCACATAAACACCACCCCATGTAAAAATAAATAAATAGTTATCTTAATTTTCAAGGATCATCTCTTTCGTAGAGAACAGTGAGGGGGGCATGGTGGTGGGAAAAATTAGCAGCAGTACAAGCAACTTCCTGGGGGGGGGGGGGGGGCGTGATGTCATTCCCTGGTGCTAGCCACCACTTCTGGGAACCAGATATGTGCCATGGGTACATACCTCTGCGCACACAGCAGTCGCTCATCTAGCTGCAGGAACCCAATTTTTATGGAAATTAATAGTAAAGCAGATTTCCAGGACTGGACTAACAAATCTTTATAGTGAAAGGCAACATGCATCACACTTGAACTTAGGAATGTGTCTTTGCAAAGTTCAGCTAAATGAAATCCTTTCTTATTTTTACTTGGGGATAGAGTGCAGAGGGATTAGAAGTCTTATCAGTTTGGGGATGCCTACAACCCTGATAGGGTGAAGACACCTCCCAAATGTTGCCAGTTTGTCCTTCAAATGTCTCTCCTTGGGGGCACATGGTTCAATCTAAATAGTTTCCCAATTAGGTAAATTGCACTTTAGCATTTTTCTCTGTACACCCCAAATTATTACGCATTTTGGACTTTTGGGGTTTATTTACAAAAGGCAAATCCACTTTGCACTACAAGAGATCTAAGGGGGACATGCAAGGAAAATAAAAAACAGCATAAAATTGCCAGTGCTTCCCCTCAGATTTACAGTTTTGCAGAGTGAATTTGCCTTTAACCGGTTCCCGACCAGCGCACGACGATGTACGTCGACAGAATGGCACGGGCAGGCATATTGGCGTACAGGTACGTCCAATCTTCAATGCCGCCCTGCCATCGGGAGCGTGCCGCCGGCGGCGCGCTCCCACGCTGGTTGGGCCCCCTGTGAGTCCAGTCGCGGGACCCGCGGACTCGATCGCCGCGGGCATACCCGCGATCGTCTCACGGGACGGCTGAATGGAGGAAATGCCGTGTAAACAGCATTTCTCCATTCTGCCTAGCAACTAGTGACGCTGATCTCTGCTCCATGTGATTGGAGCAGAGATCAGTGTTCACTAAATGAAAGCCCAACCCCCCCACAGTTAGTAACACACCCCTAGGAACTCCTTACCCCTACACTGCCACCCACTGGTTAACCCCTTCACTGCCAGTGTCATTTACACAGGAATCACTGCATTTATATAGCAGTGATTACTGTATAAATGACAATGGTCCCAAAAATGTGTCAAAAATGTCCGATGGGTCCCCCACAATGTCGCAGTCACAATAAAAATCGCTGATCGCCGCCATTACTAGTAAAAAAAATAATAATAAAAAATTATTAATAAAAATGCTATAAAACTATCCCTATTTTGTAAATGCTATAACTTTTGCGCAAACCAAAAATATGTAGAAGAATACGTATTGGCCTAAACTGAGGGAAAAAAATGTTTTTTTTTTATATATTTTTGGGGGATATTTATTATAACAAAAAGTAAAAAATAATGCGTTTTTTTCAAAATTGTCACTCTATTTTTGTTTATAGCTCAAAAAATAAAAACCGCAGAGGTGATCAAATACCACCAAAAAAAAGCTCTATTTGTGGGAAAAAAAGGACATCAATTTTGTTTGGGAGTCACGTCGCACGACCGCGCAATGATCAGTTAAAGCGACGCAGTGCCGAATCGCAAAAAGTGGTCTGGTCTTTGACCAGCAAAATGGTCCGGTCTGTAAGTGGTTAATAGACCCACAAATACCTACAAAACAAAGTGCTAGAGTGCAATTTGACTAATGGGGACACTAGTTAGATTGATCTGTGTGTCCCCAAGGAAAGACATTGGTAGGGTTTTACCCTCAATTCCTGTTTGGCTATATGACAGGAAGAGAAGCCAATTTTTCAGAAAAGGGACACAAAGCCCAACCTAAAAAAGGCAAGCAGGGGTTCTAACACTCACTTGGTTTCCCTCAACTGCCCACAACATTATTAAGAAATCACATAAAACATAAAAATTTGCTGCAAATTTTATTGGTCAACAAAACAGGACCTGGAAAAGAGCAAGGAAAGCAAAAACACATGTAAGTTAATAACAGAAACTGGTTTTGAGGTCTGACTATTTTCAGAGGAAATGAACAGGAGTTAAAATGACTGCACCCACAAACAGAACAGTCTCTTAAGGATTTAAATATTTTAGTCACAACATCTTGAGGAAGATTTTGCAAAATAATGCAGCATAGACAAAATCAAAGTGAAACTAACAACCTACAAAACAACAAACAATGACAACATTAAAAATATTTCAGAGAAAATTACCCCCCCCCCCCCCAAAAAAAAGAAACAAAGCTAAAATATACTTGCTCTAAAACACATCTGTTTTTCAAAGACATAACAAACATATTACAAAGAGAAAATACATGTGTTACAAACTCTTTCAGAACACCCAAATGTACTCTCTTGACTGACGCGCACACGCACGTGTAAAGAATAAGGTAAAGAATACTATCTGCAAGCTTTATATAACATAGGTTTGTGTGCCAATGAGGCAATTGAAAACACATGCACAATCCATGAGACACACAAAATGAAAGTTCACCCAATGTAGAGACAGAACTTAAAAGTGGGTACACCTGTTATGGATGTCCTTAAATTACTAACCAAAAAAACACACTCTCTGAGCATGCCCAGTTCACACACAAAAAGCATAAAAAAAGTCCCAGACCAACCCAAATGCATTTCACACACCAAAAGCCACAGCAAAAAAAACAAAGTCCATGAGCATGTCCAGAACAACCCAAATGCAGCTAGCACAAAATAAGCACATCATCCAGACACATGATGTGTGTCAAAAAAAAATTATTGATTGTATGCTTATTATAATCTGGAAGTACCCTTTAATAAGGGGCCTCCCAGATCTGGGACCCCCATGTGAATGAGTATAGGGTACAGACAGTTTTTGACAATTCTTTTATTAAAAAGATTTAAAAAAAAGTCCTCCAATGTTGATCCATCATCAATTATGGCACCGATGCCACTGGTGACCCAAAAAAGAAAAAGACGCTCCATCGTCAACTAAGGCAAACCGCTGAATGCCTGGCTTGCCATTTGACAGTTCTTATATAGGTAAGAGGCAGAGCCAACTAGCGACGTCACTTAGCTGATGGTGGAGCTACCTCAGCGGATCTACATTGAAGGACATTGCTTTTTATTTTTAAAAAAGAAATTGTGAAAAACTACCTCCTGTTTTTATTTGTTTTTACAGTTTTTGGTGAATGGGTAGGGGTACTATATACCCCATGCTCATTCACATGGGGTGGCGGGCAGAACTCAGGGGCTCCCTTATTAAAGGGTGTTTCCAGATTTTCATAAGTCCCCTGCCCACAGACCCCAACAACCACCATCCAAGATTTTCAGAAACAGGCCTTGTCCCCATCAACAAAGAACCCCCCATGTTGAGAGCATGTGGCCTGATATGATTGGGGGGGGGCTCGCGCATGCAGGTGTGAAATGCATTGAAGCACAAGCCATCCCTTCAGTATTTCCAATTGGTGGAATGCATGCTGGCCCTGGGAAGTAAGCAACAGTGCAGAATATACCAGATAGGAAGCTGCACATACTCAATGCCCACTTTCCTTCTATGGCATGTGAGTGCATATATTTTAAAATTTGCTTAGCCCGGTTTTAATAAAACATACTACACTATACACTTCCCTCCGTTCTGGGGCATTTTTGTTGTAGTGCATAGATTGAGAGAGAGGAAAGAGGTAACTGCTGGAAGATATTGCCTTGATTCCCTGAGGAGTGGATTTGGCTAGTATATGCTTGATGGTCACTCTGTTGGCTGAAGGGTTCTGGTGAGTGCATATTTGTGTAGCAGAAATAAATGGGATCATTTTTGAGAGGCAGAAACTGACACCAATGGGGCAGAGGTCAGGCAGAGATCCCAGGTAAAAAAACGTTTTGGAAAACAGCGCTGTCCAAACGGTAACTCAATTAATCAAACCAAGGCATGAGCCGGTGAAAGCAAAATCTAAAAGTGATAATGTAAATAATAACAGTATAAATTCCTGCTGCAACCCAATGTGAGATACCCACACTAGACACAAACCCAAAAAAATAAGGCTGCGCTAAAACTTATACATTACAGTATTAACAATGTGACGTGTTAAATTCTAGTGTTAAACAATGTATACTATCAAGAAAAATTGTGTATAAAAACATCAAACTTGAAGTACATAAAAAGTCCAAAGAGAGGGAAGAACGAAGGTATGGAGTAAGTCCCTTGAAGTGATTCTTTACAAACACCCTTCAGATGTATAGCAGGTGCGCCCAAAGAGGAAGTTCTATCCACCACCTATTTCAATGAGGCTTACCAGCTGCCAAGATCTCTTTTTAAGGAGATCGTACAGGCATGAAGAAAAAACGATCGTTCCTGGTCTCCCCGATGGGTTCTGCTGGCGTCTCCACCTCTTATATCTCTTTCTTACAACGTCTCACATTCCACCGAATTTTTAGATAAGACAAGAAAGAAAGGCTCCCATAGCGTAATTCCGCATAAAAATTTATTACGAACGAAATAAAAGTAAAACAAACTCACAAATTCCAGTTGAGTACAAGCGTAAGTACAATCACGAGCCGGCCGGCTCTCTCTTATTAACACTGCCCGTCCTTCCTGGTCAACGGGGAATGGCGGTAACGTCAGCACGCCGCTCACCCTACGTCGTTTCGTCAAAAGTGACTTCTTCCTGGGGTACGGGCGGCGCGCTGACCCACCGCCTAAATACTCACTAGCTACAGAACGTAACCGCCCACTTCCGAGCTCCTGGCTACAGCTCCTAATCAGCCATTTTAGAAATGGGCAAAATTGATCGTTCGCCCTGATCATTAAAAGAAACTAAATGAACTAAAATACACAAACGCTATAAGGAATCGGACACAAACCGTTTCACAAATAGGTTCATACTCATTTGATCTTTTTTGTGAATTAAAAAATATTAAAAATAAACTAAACTAAAGAACACTCTAGAGAATCAGAACTAACCTGTTCTCTGAATGGGATCATATCTGATGGTATAATCCGGTCGCATACCTACCCATTAGGAGAGCACGATCGGACAAGGTCAACCCCCCCTTACCTGAACGCACAGTTCTAGTAACTGCACCCAGAACATTGGAGGGCCCGCCATCATTCCACGACCTTACTTTTCCACATGGGCAAAGGACACTGTCAGATCATCAGACCATCAGGCCATTTCTTAAGTCTAAAAATTTCATAAAACTCTATAAAGAAGGAAAGGAACATTCTCATATACAGGACATTATTCCAATTAGGCCTTATATAGCAAAGGCCATTGGGAAAAACCTCAAATAAGCTACATAAATCACAAATAATAAAAACATCCCCAAGTGAGCTTAGTTAACCCAAACCCACAGGGGGGGACTACTATCCCATACTTTATTATGGGTCGCCCACCAATTATGGTAGACCTCTTAAGAAAGGGTGGTCAAATATTAATATTATTTCATATCACCTAATATCTAACATTTTAATCGATGCTAGGCCCTAAAGGATCGGGGGTTCTATGATGTCTCAATATTTAGATGAGAGAGACCATAGAGCCCTCCTCACCACCCACCTAAAAAGATGAATGGAACCCGTTCCCAGGGTGACCTAAAACATTATAAAGGGTGGCCAGAACCACTCTACCAAGTCTTACTGGTCAGTACTAAAGCGGGATATACCCCTCACATCACCTCAAAGGGGATGATTTCGGATAGATGGAAATAATCCCGCAAGGTCAATAATTAATTGCTATACTTCAGAATGGGCACCCCCAGTGATTTGTCAAAAAGGTGGATAATTCCAAAATTCTCTAATCTTATCAGGACCGAAAATACGGAACAAGCCCAGGAATTCAGAAGTAGTTCACATTAAAGGGGTCTAGCCATTATCTATAAAGGCGTTCACGTCAACATCCACATTGAGACCGTATGGAGTATAACACCGTGTTTTATATATCCACATCATTTCTAGTCTAGACAAATCACGCACCAGGGAGCTCCCCCTCCAATGTGCACTAAACTTGTCTATACCCAGAAATAGGGTGTTTGCTGGGTTTACGGCCACGATGTAAATCATAATGTTTGGATACTGAGTGAAATTTATACCCATTTTTAATGTTTGTGATATGCTCACCCAAGCGTACTTGCATAGCTCGCTTGGTTCTCCCTATATATTGGAGCCCGCAAGGGCATTGCAAAAGGTATACAACGCCCTTAGAGCTGCACGTTATAAAGGGATCCCAGGTCTCCCCATCAATGGTAGTCATATCCTTTTCCCAGCCCCACCTGCAAGGTAGTTTAGAGGAATCTTGTATAGCATTAAGGAGAATATAATAGCTTCTGGAAATCATTCCCTTTTTATCACTTCCATAAGAACCTCCTGCATTAATGTATGGTCAGTTAACTTAAGTTGTGCACATCTTGATTGTGTCTGTAGGGAGTGTCTCAGTTGTAAAAATTTGAAAAAGTGGTTACGTGGGATGGCAATCTCTGCCTGCATCTCCATAAAGGATTTGAGGGTTGACCCATTATATAGCTGTGATATAAGGCGTAGTCCTGCTCCTTCCCAATCTCTAAACCCCTTGAGTTTCAATATATCCCAATAGTTCAGATTGCACAATAATGGAGTATATGTTAAACAGATGCTAGGAATTCCTAGCATCTGTTTAACATATGATCATAAAGTCTTGAATAGGGTTACTGTGGGGGCCCCAGGGTCCAAATGCATGAATCCCACCTCCAGGCACGTGAGGGCAGAGACATCATCTCCTGATGGGATCATAAGTCTGCGAATAGGGTCTGCTAAATCCACAATTCCCCAGCCCCCCAACTTTTGTAGCTAGGAAGGTAGTAGGCTCCAGAATGAGGGACTGACAGTCCCCCCTGATCTTTGCTATACTGTAGTGTTGACAGACTAATCTGACCTATCTTTTTACGCCAAATCAGTTCTCTAAATTGGGAGTCTATCCTGGAAAACCATTGTCGGGGAATCCAGACTGGAGATTTATTGAATACATATAACAATTGTGGTGCCCATACCATTTTGATGAGGTTAATACTCCCCAACACTGATAATGGAAGTTTACACCAAATAGTACTTTTTCACAAAATTTACAGTGTTAGATTTAGATTAAGTTCAATATATTGAGATGAGTCGGGGGTAACCTGAATGCCCAGATAGCAAAAGAGGGTACCACTTGCACCATTTCCACGCATTTAGGGAGGGGGGTGGTTATAGGGTCTAGAGGCATCAGTACAGACTTGTTCCAGTTAATGCAAAAACCTGATAATGAGCCAAAGGCCTCAATAAGGGTCATGATGGTCTTCAAAGTGCCATGAGTATCTCCCAAGTAAAGTAGGGTATAATCAGCGTACATAAACACCACATAAGCACATGTGTTGCATCTGAACCCGGTTATATTGGTCTCCTCGCGTATCCGTGATGCAAGAGTTTCCAAAGCTACAGTATCTTAACCCACTTGATAGAATTAGCACCCAGGCTCATATGTTCCAACACCTTCCACATTTAAGGCCACTCAACACTGTCGAAGGCCTTAGTTGCGTCTAATGAAAAAATGGCTTGGTTAACAGGATTATCCACAGGCAATTATACGTTTAGGAAAAGCCTCCGAAGGTTCTGGGCCATGAATTAGCTTCAGCCTTCTGATTTCCGCACCATACTCAATCCAATCACACCCCATTCTCTTTCCCTTTGGGACTGCCTTAAGTCCAGTCACACCCTCCAATCACCCTATAACCCTATGTTATCCTTCCTCCACAACCCATCTTTTAATTCTTTTTTATCCAGCCTGGACCTCTCCATTCTCATTCCTGGCTTGGTCTTCAGCAAACCTCATTTGTGCACATAAACTTATGACCACCTCTGGAATCAAGCCATTCCCCTCTCTTAGTGAATCACATAATCTACCTTCCTCTAAATTCTTCGGGTATCTTTTAATTAAACTCTTCCTTACACCTCTGATACCTAGGGACTCCTCCGTCCCCTCCATGTTCCTCTTTGTACAAGCCTGCAAAAGTGATCCTCATAGGCGAGGCCTAATCACCGCTCTCTATTCTCACTTCCTACGTACCGGCTCTTCCTCAACCCTTCCTTATTTTGCTAAGTGGGAAAGAGACTAATGCCGCGTACACACGACCAGACTTTTCGAGGGACTAGGTCCGACGGTCTTTCAGACGGACTTTCGGTGGAGTTCCGACGGACTTTCCGAATGAATGGACTTGGCCACACACAATCACACCAAAGTCCGACAGATTCTAATGTGATGACGTACGACTGGACTAGAATAAGGAAGTTCATAGCCATTAGCCAATAGTGGCCCTAGCGTCGGTTTTTGTCCGTCGGACTAGCATACACACGAAAGGATTTCTGGCGGAGTTCAGGTGGAAAAATTTAAAACATGTTCTATTTCTAAAGTCCGATGGATTTTTGGCAAGCAAAGGTCCGATGGAGCCCAATAGCGGAATATTCTGGCACTATAAATTGATTACAAAGTCCTAACTGGCTGGTATTTGGCCCCCGCCAGGATCGCTAAGTATGTTCCCCATTATCCTCCCAACTGTTTCAGTGGCTGCTTGGCACAAGGCAGCTTCCTACACATCTGGTGGGCATGTCCGGTAGTTCACGTCTTCTGGTCTGATCTGTTTAACATACTCGCTACACTTTTTGCCACATCCATAACCCTGGACCCAGCCATTACACTTTTAAATTTAAAACCCCTGGAATAGAACCAGTGCCAATTTCAACTCCTCCTGTAGATCACAACGGCAGCCAAAAAAAATTACTATTGCAAGGAAGACCCCCGCCCATATGTATTCTTGCGGTTAAAAAATAAATTTATGCAAGCCATGATACATCCTAAAATAGAAGCAGTTGTTATGGACAGGGCAGGTAAATACGTAGCCCCCCTGGGCACCTTGGGTGACACATTACCTCCCACCTAACTTTGACGAATCCCTAATGTGCCCATGATCAGCAACTTTTTAGATTTTTCTCAATATTACATCTCAGGTCTCCTCTAGAGGTACCTAGGGTCCTCCACCCCATCCTCCCCTCTCTCGGCTTTCCCGCTTTCCTATATTTCTTCTTGCTCTTCTTTCCTAACTGCCCTCTCCTCTGCTAGCCTACAGACTATGGTAGTCAATATTGCTAATCTGAGACATAGCCTAAATACACTATAGCAGAACACTTCCTCTCCTCCTTCTCTTTCCTTCTCCTTTTTTACATGTTATGCCCTGTACACACGATCTGACTTCCCGAGAACAAAACTGTGGATTTTTGTTTGAAGCTGGGTGGCTCAAACTTGTCTTGCATACATGCGGTCACACAAATGTTGGCCAACAATTATGAACATAGTGACGTACAAGACGTATGGTGAGCCAATAAAAAGGAAGTTCAATAGTCATATGCCACCCTTTGGGCTCCTTCTGTGTTTTGTGAGCATTGATTCTGTGCATGCATGGACTTTTTTGCGATGGACTTGTTTACATATGATTGGAAAGTCCAACAACAAAATTTGTTGACGGAAAATTTGAGAACCTGCTAGCCAACATTTGTTGGCAGAAAGTCCGACAACAAATGTTTGATGGAGCATATACAGGGTCGGACTTTCTGCCAACAAGCTCACATCCAACATTTGTTGCCGGAAAATCTGATCGTGTGTACGATAAGGCTATATTATTCATGATTTGATGGGGTAAATTTACCCTTCTCTTCCCTATGTAGCAAAGTGTCAAACCCCAATCTACGGCAGTACTAACTCCATTATAGCCATGCTATGAGAAAACCCTCCTTCAGTTTATCCTTAACGTTTAAGTATGGCATATATACCTTCAACTTGTGTGACTTTACCTGACTGTCTTTAAAGTTCTTCTATGTTATAGCCATAATTTATATCCGTCCATCCAGATCTTCTTACTGCAACAATGTATAGCTACCATTGGGGTATTCACATGTTTCTAGTCCTTTTTTTTTTACCATTGTTTGTACCACTTATACCTCTCAATAAAATCTTTGAACAAGTAAAAAATTGTATTTCTTCATGAATTTAGTCCAATATGCATTCTGCTACATGTTTTTGGCAAAAAAAAATCCCAATACGCATATATTGATTGGTTTACGCAAACGTTATAGCATCTACAAACTATGGCATATATTTATGAAATTTTCTTTTATATTAGTAATGGTGGTGATAAGCGGCTTATAGCGGGAAATTCAGACGGAAAATGTCCGATCGGATCGTGTTGTCAGATAATCCGATCGTGTGTGCACTCCATCGGAATGTTCGACCAACAAAGTTTGAGAGCTGGATATAAAATTTTCCGACAACATGATCCAATCGGACTTTGTCCGATCGTTTGTAGAGAATTCCGATCGGACAAAGTGCCACGCATGCTCAGATCAAATTAGGAGACCAAAGCTATTGGCTACTAGCCTGAATGTAGTTCCGTTGCAACGAACTAACGTCATCATGTTCCGAACTATCGGATTTTCTGACAACTTTGTCCGACCGTGTGTATGCAACACCAGTTTCGGAAAAAATACGACGGATTTTGTTGTCGGAATGTCCGGCCGTGTGTACAAGGGCATCGGGTGCTCCTCCCCAGTGGGGACAGACTAAGCAATAGAAACCTGTGGCTTTAACACTTCCACATTCAATCTAAACATCTTTGGGCATTGGGTACACTTTAAGATTCTAAAATATTAAAATATCAATAGTTTTTAAGTGGATTTATCCTTTAATGAGAAACGTGAATTTCTAAAAGACAAACATGCTAGAAAAATGAGTACTTAATTTAAAATGTTTCAGTGACAGATTTAATGATCTGATTCACATTCATGCCAAGAACATGACAAACAATTAATACATATTGTGTTGAGTGACCACACAGTGATTTCCTCAAGTTCAACTTAATAATAATAAATTTTTAATTTTATCTTCTGTATAAAGTATTCTACAAGGACAGGTCTTAAATCTACAAGTCAAGTGTTTAATCAAAACATGCAGTCTATCACACTTTTTATGTATTTTTTCTTCTCTTATTTTAATAGTCTCTATGGTAACAGACATTTTCTTGGAAAGAATTTGTGAGTAGCTTATATGTTGAACGAGATCAGAAAATAGTGGTTATATGAACTTGGCATACGTTTCCAGAAGTTAGTGAGTGTTGCTAGTGCATATTAAAAAAGATTTGGCAAGAGACTTGTGTAAACTGTGCACAATCAGGCCAAAGAAGCTTCATAGAGCATCTGGAAGCCTGAGTGTATAACTGACACATGTTTAGTTGCTTGGAATGTGAGTTTGTGTATTGGACTAGTTGCTTTTGGGTTCATTTTACTATAAGAAAAAAATAATCAGCATTTATGAGGCTAGAGGAGGTACAGTATATGTTAAAATTAAGACATACAAGCAGGAGCTACATTTTTCACTACTGGTTGTTAAAAGCTTTTACAATCCTGATTGGTTCCTCTGTCAGGTTTTATTGAACCAAAACCTGACAGGGCAACCTATCAGCACTGCTGAAGAAAGTTTTATGTCACATACACACAATCGTTTTTTTCATCAGAAAAAGATATGACGGCTTTTCCCACAGGATTCTGCTCAAGTTTGCCTTGCATACACACTGTCATGCAAAAGTTCGCTGAAATTACGACCGTCAAGAATGCGGTGACGTACATGACTATGACGAGCCAAGAAAATTGAGTTCAATGTTTCCGAGCATTTGTCTAATTGTTTGCGAGCATGCGTAGGAATTTTGCACATCGGAATTGCTACAGCCGATCGCATTTTCGGATAGGAAGTTTTCCCGACCGAAAAATTGAGAGCATGCTCTCAATCTTTTGCTGGCTGGAATTACGCCAGCAAAAGACTGATGGAGCATACACACGGTCACATTTTCCAACTAACAACTCTCTGTTTTTTGTGGGGCGAAATTCCGATCATGTGTATGCAGCATAACAGTACTCATCTTCCCATATACTTATATATAATCAATTAAATAGTGTTTCAAGTGTAAGTGCAACAGAAATCAAAAACAGAAAAATCTGCAAAAGGGACATACCTGACAGTCAGTAGGATGTGTCCCTTGTGTTGATTCTATTTCTGTTAGCAGTAATGCTCCAGCCTGCATTCCTGGAACCACACTGCTGTAATCTTTGGGTGCTGTAGGAATTAATAGAACTAATGGACTGTTATGGTTGAAAGTTGTCGGGGGCGCATGCGCGGAGCTCACCATGGCGGACGTTCTCCTCTAGAGCTCCGTACTCGCCGCCACGATACCGGACAATAAGGAGCACTTACCACCCTGCAATCGGTTCACTTGCTAGCGGAAAGCCTCGGGCTTCAGCACGCCACCCCTCCGGGATGGTTTTAACAGGCCAACGGGGAAAAAACAAGTCAAAACCCATCAAGGAAGCCCTCGAGCGCGCCTCCACCAAAATGGCGGCGAAGGCCCTCGCTGCCTCGCAGCAGCGCGCCCTTTCACAGCACCAGGGAAGCAGTGATGAGGAGGAAAGCGAAATAGACCCTCCGGCATCCCCAACTTTACAAGCCCCAGGTATGTCACAGACTGATTTCCTAGCACACATGGAACATATGCTCAAAAAAGCGCTTAAAACTACATCTGACCAGATTACTGAACGACTGACTCGGGAGATACGAGATCTAGGTCAGCGGACAGCCGACCTGGAAACAAGAGCAGACGATACCGAGCTAACTCTTCGTGAATTAGCCCAGGAACAAGCAGCCCTCAGAGATGAGAACGCTACCTTACTCTCCCACCTTGAAGATACTGAAAACCGTTCGCGTAGATCGAACCTTCGTTTAAGAGGGATCCCCGAAAGTATTGACGACCTTCAATCCTTTTCCACTGCTCTCTTTCAAGAACTGGCTCCCTCCATTCCGATCGAATGGTTGGAATTCGATCGTGTCCATAGGGCACTTACTCGTCGTCAAGCCGATGGCCCTCCACGAGACATAATAATAAAACTTCATTTCTTCCGAACGAAGGAGCAACTTATAGCTGCAGCCCGTAATAAGGATGCGCTCCAATTTCAAGGCCACGCATATCAGTTGTTCACAGATCTGGCCCCGCTGACCATAGCAAAACGACGTGCCATGAAGCCTCAATTACAAATCCTCCAACAACATCAGATCAAGTATGCCTGGCGATTTCCGTTCGCACTCCATTTTTCTTACCAAGGCCAACAGCATACCTGTTCTACACCAGATATGCTCCAAGGCCTTCTTGAGAGTCTTAACCTAGCAACACCACCTCCGATCGTTCCAGCTGAAACTTCGTTACCTCGCACCCCAGCCCGAGCAGCCTTACACCCTTATGTGACCACCCCAAGGAGAAGTCAGCAAGACCTCTTGGGCCCACCAACACTCCGACGAGGCACTCCAAAGCACCCCTCCGGTTTGGGCTTTCCTAGACCTAAGGTGTTCGTCCCCCGCTGAATTTCTTAGACCCCACTTTTTTTTTTTACTATGCCCTGGTAGCCACCAGGTTCTGATTTTTCTACCGGCATATTTCTAAGTCTGCATCGGTCTCTAACGAACACCGCATTGGTGTCTTTCCTGTTAAACCTTTATGCTCGAGAGACCATGGGCCCTCCCTCGAAAAATGTTTCATCTAAAGTCCCGAACTGTAAGAGAATTAGATGAAGACTTTTGGTCCTGTTGTTTGTTTTTTGTTTTTATTTTTTTTAACTTTTCCCTGTACTGGTGAGGGATCATTCCCCCCCCCCCTTTTTTTTTTTTTTTTTTTTTTATATATACTCTATTGCCTGTTTGATCCCTTCAATAACAACTTTTATATTTGCTATTGATCCTGAGCGACCCTGTTCACCTCCCAACACTTGATACTCACCTTAAAGACTGCTTATCATGGTTGAACTCACTGCAGTTATCGAATATGGCATAAGTAATTGAACATGTATCCTTACCCCTCCTCCCCCTCTTGTTTTTTCTCCCCCTCTCCTACCCCCCCTCCCCCTTCCCCCCCCATCCCCCTTCTGACCCTCACCCTCCCTACCCTCCCTAATTCCTGAATGATCATTTTCCTCCCCCTCCGTTCTCATCTTGGCTCCACGCCCCCCCCTAACTGATCCTCCTTAAGCCCTGGTGACCTACACCCGAGGTTATATACATGCAGATTTATCTTAGAACCGTGTTATAGCTTTGTTGTATTGTTCTTACGGCTAATGTTTATATTTGTCTGTCTGGTTTGTGGCAGTGAGCTGTCACTGCTCCCCCCATGATGGTGCAACCTCCTGTTGACTGGTTGGTTTGTGAACTGGTCGTTGCACCCACTGATTGGGCGCACCGGAATTTTCTGGTCCGCACAATACCCTCTCCCCCTACTCACAACTACTCTTTACTCTTTTCTTCCTTCCCGATTTCTTCGGCTAACTCTTCACCTCTTCACTCTTCCTCTCCTCTTTGCTGTGGTGGATCGGCTCGCGCGGACCCGGGGTTACTACCTTATGCTTTGCTTTTTTTTTGGTCCCCATGGCCCCCTTGAATATTTTGTCCCTAAATGTGAAAGGGCTTAACTCTCCCAACAAACGTGTTAAGGCCTTCAGGACATTCATCTCGCTGAAAGCTAGTGTAGTAGCTTTGCAAGAAACTCACTTTGCTGCCAAGTCCACCCCCAAATTCTTTCATACCAAATTTCCCCAAGTTTACACCGCCTCCGCCACTTCTAAACATAGGGGAGTCCTCTTGGCATTTCATCATTCCCTTCTTTTTTCCCCAACCTCTGAAATCAGGGACCCTGAGGGCCGCTACCTGATTGTTTCAGGTCACATACAGGACACGGAGGTCACCTTTGTATCTTACTACGCCCCTAACACAAACCCCAATCCCTTTTTTTCACACCTGTTACGAGTAATTAAAGATCACAGTAAAGGAGCTTTGTTCCTTTGTGGTGACACTAACCTTGCCCTACATCCTCACTTGGACAAAACCCCTTACACATCTGAACATTTCTCCCCGTCGCAACAATTGCGCACACAATTTAGACAAGCAGCCCTTGTGGACACATGGAGGGAATGTAATCCTCTTAAGCGGAATTATACCTTCTATTCAAATCCCCACAAATCTTTTTCTAGAATTGACCACATTTTTATTAAGGTATCTTCTACACCCACTCTCTTACATTCTCACATCCAGCCGATCACATGGTCAGACCACTGTGCGGTGATCACGACCTTAACCTCAATGCTCCCGCGTAGCACTGACAGGACTTGGTCCTTGAATGAAACCCTACTATCCAATCAATCCTACTGTCTTGATATCCAAGTAGCACTAAATGAATACGTATCCACTAACACCACACCGGGTATATCCCCTACTCTGCTTTGGGAAGCTCACAAACCAGTCATACGTGGCACCTGCATCTCGGTATCTTCCCATCTCAATAGAGATAGGCGACATAGAATACAACACTTGGAGGAAGATCTTCAGCGTCACTTTCTCCAATTCCAAGCTACCCCATCAGAAGCCAATAGACTAACCCTGGAAAAAACAAAGCTCGCCTTTGACTTACTGTTAGCTGAGGATGCAGATAAAGCAATACGTAAATCGGCCCACACGGTATACACTAAGGCAAACAAACCTGACACGTTCCTAGCCATGCGATTGCGACAACCTGAAAGGTCTTTTAAACCCATTAGACTAAAACTAAATCGAGGTGGCCTGACCAGTAACCTTATCAAAATTCTATCTGAGTTCAAATCACGACTGTCTAAGTTATACGAACCCGGAACCGCCTTCTCTAGTTCCCGAGCTGACTCACTCCTACAAGTGGTATCTCTTCCCCATTTATCAGCTACTAACCGTGAGTCAATAGATGCCCCCATTTCTATGACAGAGATCCTTGCGGCCATCAAATCCCTGAAACCCCATAAAAGACCTGGCCCCGACGGGCTCCCGGCGACCTATTATAAGAAATTTGCGCATACGCTCTCCCCCCTTCTTACTAATTCATTTAACTCTCTTCTCCAGCAGCAATCTCTTGGCAGAGATACCTTAACGGCTATTATCTCAATGATTCCTAAACCAAACACAGACAACACCCTATGGTCTAACTTTAGGCCAATATCGTTACTTAATGTCGACATTAAGATTCTTGCCAAAGTCCTTGCACTTCGTCTGAATCCCCTGATAGGGAAACTAATACATAAAGATCAGGTAGGATTTATCCCCCGTAGACAAGCCAGCGATAACATCAGAAGGGTCATTCTTCTTCAGCATCTTGCTAAATCTCGGAATATCCCCATGCATTTGCTCTCACTAGACATACGCAAAGCGTTCGACACGGTATCATGGCCGTATCTACAATATATCCTACGTTACTGGGGTTTCGGTCCCCACTTTCTAAGCTGGATAACGGCCTTATATACTCAACCTCGAGCTTATGTTCAGTATGCGGGTTTCCGGTCTGAATTCTTCCCTATCCACCGGGGGACGAGGCAGGGTTGCCCCCTCTCCCCCATACTATTTGCATTAGCTATAGAGCCCTTGGCAGCGTTGATTAGAGCTGACCCAAATATTAAGGGGTTAGAAGTAGCATCTACCACCCATAAAATCTGTCTGTTTGCAGATGATGCTCTCCTATTTATAACTTCCCCCCACACTACCTTTCCTAATTTATGTAAAGTATTGGACAATTTTGCGGGGATATCGGGACTGGAAGTCAGCCAATCCAAATCTAAAGCCCTTGATGTATCTCTGTCTGCAGGAGAGCGTGATAGGTTACGCAATAACTTTCCTTTTCAATGGTCCTCAACCTCAATTCCCTATTTAGGCATACACCTGACAGCTAATCCCTCCCATCTATTCCAACACAACTATCTACCCCTGCTCCGAAAGTTGACAAATCTTTTGGCCGCCTGGCAACCGCTCTGTGTTTCGTGGCTAGGTCGGGTCGTGGCAGTCAAATGACGGTGCTACCTAAATTACTCTATTTATACCGTGTCCTTCCAACCCCAATACCACCCTATTATCATCGCCTTGTACAAAGCAAAATTTTCAAATACATATGGGGGCCAATTAGACCCAGAATCTCTAAGTCTACGCTCTATCGTCACAAAGCTCAGGGTGGATTGGGCGTACCAAATTTCCGCTATTACTACTATGCGGCCCAGCTAGCCCAGCTCACTCTATATCATGCCAAAACTGAAATACCGATTTGGGTTAGTCTTGAGGCCATAGATGCTCACCCTATTACTATAACCAATCTTCTATGGCTACCCTCCTCGCAAAGAGGTAAACTTACCAACCCGATAACCCAGCACTCAATTAAAGTTTGGGACATGAACCACAAACTTTTTCACCTTAAATCACAACATTTACCGTTGCTCTCTATCTTTGGACACCCCCTGTTTGGCCCAGCCTACTCCGAGCCGGGCATATTTGAGGCCTGGTCTCGGGCAGGCCTGGACCGAATTTGTGATCTTACAAAGTATGGCACGATCAAACCCTTCCCTACCCTACAAGCTCAATTCCGACTCCCCAATAAGGAATGCTTTCGATATTTACAAATTTCCCATTTTGTAAACTCGCTACCTAAATTTGATAATGTACAAGAATATATGTCACCCTACGAAAAAATATGCGACTCTGACCCACATGCGCCGGGCATTATTTCTCAGTTGTATTCTCATTTCACCTCCCTGTCTGCTCCCCTCCCACCCTATACCTCAAAATGGTCTGCAGACCTTAATATAGACTACAACGATGATATATGGTCGCAAATATGGACCAATACTTGTAAAGCCTCTCAAAATGTTGTTGCCTCTGAGGCAAATTTTAAAGTTCTCATGCGGTGGTATTTGGTCCCCATTAGGATAGCTAAATTTGTCCCGGGTTATCCTGCCTCTTGTTTTAGAGGCTGTGCTGATGCAGGCACTCATTTGCATATCTGGGGGACATGTCCTATTGTTCAAAGTTTCTGGACAGCTATATTCCAGATAGCATCCTTACTTCTGGGATGCCCTATACCACCCGATCCATCTCTAGCCTTACTTAATCTTGCACCCCACAATTGCACTCGAAACCAATTGTCCCTATTTCTCCAACTTACAACGGCAGCAAAGCAAACGATTGCTAGGGCTTGGAAGACGCCTATACTCCCTGTACCCGAAGTTAAAAATAGGGTCACGCAAGCAATGATTCACTGTAAAATTGAGGCGAAAATTCTAGATCGCATGCCCCGATTTCGTAAGATCTGGCAGCCATGGATCACACACTTTCTACCCCCTGGCCTAGACTCCGACCTTATAGGTATCTAAACTTCATCATATTAAAGAGACCCTCATTATACATGCCCGGGGCCCGTGCGGGCCGGTCGATCCACAGCCTTTCTCTCCTTCTCTACTTCCCTCTCTTCTCTTTTCCTTCCTTTATTTCTTTGCTTGTTCCTAGTCTAACTTCTATCACTATCCTATCCCCCTATCGCCGAAAATCGCGGCACTCGCAGTAACTGTACTCTACGCTAACGTATAGATCTTAGCCCAGGGAGTCACCTTCTTTACCTCCCCTGGTGATCCCGGATTATATGACACTTGACTGTTTAAGGCTGAATATATATTTTATTAACCATTTTGCAATAGAAGTAATTGAGGGTACAGAACAAAGAAAAAGGGGGGAAGTGGGGGGTATTGGTAAACAATTACAACCACTCAAATGGTACATATCGTATGAACATTTAAATGCGAATAACAGTGTAGAAAGGTTGCAATCACTATCCTGAGCGTGTAACATATCCAAGTGGTTGGACTTATCATGCTGTATAACCCATAGGTAGGTAGGGAGGGAGGGGGTAGAGGGTATGAGGGAGGGTAAGGTTATACAGTTCAGATTGAAATCATGTTTACAACTATATGCTAGGTAGGATAGCATAACGTACCTGACAATGAGTAGGTATACTGCACATGTCACCAATAACAACCAGTAAACCACATTGTTAGGCACAAAAGAACAGGGGAGAGGGGGGGGGGGGGTGAGTACTGCAGGAAAAGAGGGAGAGGAAGAAGGGAAAGAAAAGAAGGAAAAAAGAGGGGGGAAAGGGGAGTGCACAGCAGAGTCTGTTAATGAAAAGAAGATGATCAAAACATGTATCAAAATAGTTGGCATATATAAAGGATAAAAGCACTACATTCGCCCAGCTCAGATGTAGAAACCATTGTGTATGTTCTTCCCGTGTTACCTGTGGCCCTCACGACGTCACCACTCTCCGCTCATGCGTGGCGGAAGGATTGTTCAAGTGGTCTTGAGATTATTAAGAAATAATTCCGTCTGAGACTGGTGCCGCCATACAGACCACAACATGGTAAACTTATCATAGGTATCGTCCGCCTTCGCCTGCAACTCCTCCATGAGCATGATGTCATTAAGGTTATCCACCCAAATTGAAATAGAGGGAGCGGATTCTCTCTTCCAGTATAAAGAAATGGTGTGGCGGGCTGCCGAAAGAAAGAATCTCAAAAGACTGCCCTTCTGGGACCGAATTGTCCCTGGAAGAATGGATAGAAGAGCAGACAAAGGCGAAGGAGATAACGAGGTCTGATATACATTATTATAAATTTCGAATATTTTATTCCAAAATGGACGAACTTTATCACAGTCCCACCAAGTATGAATATACGAACCCTGTGCTCCGTGACAGCGCCAACACATGTTTGTGGTTGATGGGAACATCCTGTGTACCGAGACCGGGACCCTGTACCACCTCGAAAGCAATTTATAGTTCTTCTCTTGGGAAAACCCTGACCTGGAGGAATGATGTGTGTGGGTAAAGGAGGTAGTCCACTGTGTTGGAGATATCTCTAAATTCAGGTCTCTAGACCATTTACTCGTATATGCAGGGAGGGCGTCATATGAGCGAGATTGAATATCTTTGTAAATTAACGATAGAGTGTGTTTTGGGGTTTGGGCTAATTTGCAGAGATCCTCAAACAACGTGAGTGGTCTATGTGTTCTACCCGAGAGGTGAAGGTCTCTGCAGAGCTGGTTTAATGAAATTGTGGTCAGCCAGTCCGACGGGGTGGCTGTCTGTGGGTCAGGAGGGGGACGGAAGTGTCCAGTGGTAGGATGGACAAACTGGTTCGCTGTCGGCCAACTGTCACGTTTGTAGTTCCCACAGTGCGTCTTGGCTGCCATAGAGGAGAGGGCCAGATTATCAAACAGGGGCGTTAACGGACTGGGGTCTGTGGATAAGGCATAAGGAGTAGCTTTAGCGTACCACAGCGCAAGGGCTGCTCTCGTTAGAGGGGAGAGCCCCTGCATCGTACGGTACCTGGCGTTATACCCCCATAGTAGGGCACGTAGGTCCACCTCGGCCATATCCTGCTCAATTGAGGTGGAGGGTTTGATACTCGATCTCGGGAACCAGTCTAGAAGTCGGGAAAATACCGCAGATGTATGATATAATTGGAAGTCCGGGAGCCCCGTACCCCCCCTAAGTTTGGGGGCACATAAAACCCTGTGCTTAAGTCTGGGAGGGTGGTGTTGCCAAAGGAACTTACTCACTAAAGCTCGCAGTGTCCGGAAGAAAGTCGCTGGTAGAAGAATGGGAAGAGTTTGAAACAAATATAATGCCTTCGGGAGGATATCCATTTTAATAACACTCATTCTCCCCCACCAGGAGAGCTTGAGGTTGTGCCAGCCCTCGAGGGAACGTCTGATGGAGGTCAGTAATGGGCTAAAGTTTAGGGTATATACATCATGATCGTCAGAAGGAATCTCCGTCCCAAGATATTTGATCGAGTGCGGCTGCCATTTAAAGGAGAACCGCTCTCGAACAAAGTCCAGATCTTTCGGAGGTAGGGATATATTTAGAGCTTCCGTCTTGGATAGGTTCAATTTAAAATTACTATGAGTGCCGAACCGGGCAAGCTCCTCCAGGATGGCAGGGAGACTAATGCGGGGTCGAGTGACATATAAGAGCAGGTCATCTGCATAGAGTGACAGCTTACGGGGAGCCGAGGGGGTGTTGATCCCATGAATAGAGGGATTGTTTCGGATGGCTTGAGCCAAGTGTTCTACAGTAATTGCGAACAAGAGTGGCGACAGCGGGCAACCCTGCCTGGTGCCGTTCCGGATCCCGAAGGCAACCAACGATTCCCCATTAGCTAAGACCCTGGCAGATGGGCTTGTATATAGAGCCATGATTTTAGAGAGCATTCGTGGGCCTAAGCCTAGCTGTTGCAGGGAGGCCTGGAGAAACTTCCAGTTCACCCTGTCAAACGCCTTTTCGGCGTCACAGGCTAAAAGACAGGCAGGGATGTTGTGTAATTTGGCATATGAAATAAGATGTAAGGTCTTAGTGGTGTTATCCCTAGCCTCCCGGCCCGGGATAAAGCCCACTTGGTCACTATGAATGATGGAGGGGAGCAGGGGAGCGAGACGCGTTGCCAAAATTTTGGAGTAAAGCTTGAGGTCTACGTTCAGTAGGGATATGGGCCTATAATTACCACATTGCATGTGGTCCTTACCCGGTTTGGGTATAACAACTATCTGTGCCTGGAGAATTTGGAGTGAGAGGGGATGTGCATCGTCTATGTCCTCAAATGTCTTGGCCATAATCGGAGCGAGTTGGTGTGCGAATGTTTTATAGAACTGTGGGGAGAAACCGTCAGGGCCAGGGCTCTTGCCATTCTTCAGACCTTTAATCGCTGTTAGGAAATCAGATGTGGACAGAGGTAGCTCCAAGTCAGCCCTATCAGTCAAAGAAATGGTGGGCAAGGCAGTGTCTTGAATGTAGCCGTTTAAATCGGACGGTGAAGTGGAGCTCGGAACACTCGAGGGGGGAAGATTATAGAGGGAGGAATAGAAGTCCCTGAACTCCGAGACAATCTCGGAGCACCTGAACCTCTTCTGTTGAGCAGCCGATAAGATGCAAGGGATGTTTTGCCTCTTTTGTCTAGGATGGATAACACGTGCTAAGTGCTTTCCACATTTGTTAGCCTGTGAGTAGTGGGTGTGGCGGCCCTTGTGGTATGCGGTTAGTGATCTAGCAGAAAATATCCGAAGCAATTCCCGCCGCGCGTTAGAGAGCTCCGCTAAGGTCCGAGTTTCTAAAGAGCGTTTATGGGAGGCCTCCAGGAGGGCTATCTGAGAGAAAAGTCGGCGTATCTCCGCTGTACGAGCTCGTTTCAATCTAGAACCATGTTGGATAAAAATCCCACGAATAACGCATTTCAGGGCTTCCCATTTAGTCATACTACTAGTCTCGTCGTGGGCATGGTCTTTGGTGAAATCTGTGATTGCTTGAGAGATTGCCGCAACACACACCGTGTCAGTCAGTAAGTTGTCATTCAGCCTCCACGTGCCCCGACGGGGGCAGCGAGGAAGCTTCCCAAGTGTCAAGTGTACCGGAGCATGATCCGACCATAGTCGCATCCCAATCTCGCACTGAGGTTCAAAGTCTAATAGGTTTTGGCTTAGGAGGATTTAATCTATCCTACTATAAGAGTTATGCGCAGGGGAGAAATAGGTATAGTCCCTATCCGAAGGGTGCAACAATCTCCAGGTATCTACCAAAGACATGTCAGCTAGGGCAGCCCTAATTTTGGTAAGTGAGGTGGGTGATAGGTGGGACTTACCAGTGGATGAGTCCAGTCTCGGTATGAGGGGGACGTTCAAGTCACCCCCCAGGATCAGGTTATTAGTCCGGAAAGATTTAAGGCGCGCAGCCACGGAGCAGAGGAACTGAAGTTGGTTCTGATTAGGAAGATAAATATTGGCAACAGTTAGTACATTTTGTAGATACTGCAATTTCAAAAACAAAAACCGTCCTTTTGGGTCTATGTCACTGTCGAGTACTTGTGGTGTAAAGGATCGATGGAAAGCAATCGAGACCCCTTTGGAGCTTGCCAAGGGGTTCGTGCTGTGGAACCAGGTTGTGTAGTGCCTGTCTGGGATGGAAGGTATCTTATCGGAACCGAAAGTGGGTTTCTTGTAGGAAAAGGACTTGTGATCCGGCCTTATGAAAGTGGTGTAAAATCTGTCTACGCTTTTCTGGGGTGTTGAAGCCTCTGCAATTAAGAGAGGAAAATTTAATGTCTAGAGCTGCTGCCATTGGAAGGAGATGTGGGAGGTATGTTTCTTGGTGCTACTGAATGAAACTGAATGGGCAAGTGTATTGGTAAGCTGTGCAACAGAGGTGAGGGGGAAAAAAGAAGAGGGGGAGGTCAAGAAGGGAGAGAAGAGAAGGATGTCAAAGTGCTGAGGCAGGAAAGTGCGTATGTGCCCCCCTAGTAGAGCCTGGGGTGCGAGGTGCAGATAGGTGTGGGCACTTAATCCTTGTAACAGCTTGATACAATGCTTTCTAGGAAGCTGAAAATGTAAACTTATAGGGAGAAAACTCCCTCTAGCGTCCATATGGGGATAGAAACTATGAACACTACAGTGGAAAACTAACAAATATAGTTATAACAAAGTCACAAAACGACTCTGTACACCCTAACGTGGGGATACGCGGTCAAACTGAACTCAGGGGCTCCGCCCCAACTGTAGTTAACTGTGAAACTGGATGAACTGATAGGTAGCACACAGCGCCTATAAATGCATGGATCTGATGACGGCGTGTGCAGAAGTGAACAGTCGGCTAGCTAAAAAGGCAGCCGCCTGTCCATGAGGGCAGAAAAAGTGTACGTCATCTAGATCGGTAGAGGGGTCAAGTGGATCTAGCATATACTCATTTACAATTAACCATAAGGAATCCAAGAGGTGTCAAAAATTGCAGATGACATACAGGTCTGAGTAAACAGTTCATAGATCCATTTAACCGTCCTCCCACCCTCCACCCCCACGTCTGAATAGCATAACACAATATAGACCCACAAAAATAAGGGTCCAATGCAATGGAGGAAGTGCTCGTAAAACATGTAGCTAGGGGTAGGAACGGTGGGGATTGATCCACACCGAAAAGGAAGCAAAAAAAAAGGGAAAAAAAGCAGGAAAGGGGTCAGATGAATGACTGTTAAGTCACGAAGTGCAGGGGAACAACCTGAGGCATAGGTCTCCATAGAGACTCAGAAACAAAAAATGTGTAAGTCAGACCACCACTTTTCAGTGGGGCTCAAAGCGTTCATCCAGGTGGGGATTTGGCGGTACGGGAGCGGGACCTCTTCTTCTTGGTTTGCGTTACCCAGGCTGAGGTGGTAGGTAGGCCAGGAGTGACGGCAGTCAGTGGCCAGTCCGGGATCCTGATTTGAGGTAATTCAAAGGTGCCAAGAAAGTTGGGTAGGTCTCCTAGTGTGCGAAAGGTAGCAGATTTACCATCATGGGACGCAAAAAGGTGGAACGGGAACCCCCATCGGAACTTGATCTGTTTAGCATGCAAAGCGTCTGTGACTGGCTTCAGGGCTTTCCTCATCAGCAGCGTCTGCTTTGATAGATCCGTCAAGAGCATAACCGGTGACCCATTAAACAGAATGGAGTCCTGTGTGCGGGCAGCGTGCATTATTTCAGCTTTGACGTTAAAGAAATGGACGCGACAAATGACGTCTCTGGGGTGCGCAGGATTAGGGTTGCGAGGGCCAAGGGATCTGTGAATCCTATTGATTTCGATCGGGGATTCTTTGGGTTTGTTCAGCAGCTGATTAAACATGGAGGAGGCGGCTGACATTAGATCTTTATTTTCAATCGCTTCTGGAATACCGCGGATGCGGATATTGTTGCGGCGACTTCTGTTCTCCTGGTCATCGAGACCATAGAACAATTGCTGAATTTGATTGGTATGCTGCTGCAGGACATGGTCATGGTCTTTGAGTCTAAGGCCGCGTACACACGCGTGGACTGTTTGCCCAACCTTGTTCGTCAAACAGTTTCGGCAAACAGTCCGCTCAAAATTTGCATGAGCGGACTTGCCCACACACGAGCGGACTGTTTCAACGAACTGTTTGCCAAACAGTCCGCTCAACTTTTGAAATGAACGGACTCGCCCACGTAAGGCGGAGGCAAATCCGCCCATTTCGAGCGCGTGCACAGGTAGGCGGGGCCCGCGAAGGAGACGTCGCGGGCTCCGCCGCCTGGAATGGGCTTAAAGGGGAACCCCAACGCCGAAAAAAATCGGCGTTGGGGTTCCCCCAAAGTCCACACCAGACCCTTGTCCGAGCACGCTACCCGGCCGGCCAGCAAAGGGGGGCGAGCGAGCGCGCCCCCCCTCCTGAGCCGTACCAGGCCGCGTGCCCTCAACATGGGGGGGTGCCTTGGGGAAGGGGGGCCGCGCGGCCCCCCCACCCCAAAGCACCTTGTCCCCATGTTGATGAGGACAAGGGCCTCTTCCCGACAACCCTGGCCGTTGGTTGTCGGGATCTGCGGGCGGGGGGCTTATCGGAATCCGGGAGCCCCCTTTAAGAAGGGGGCCCCCGGATACCGGCCCCCCACCCTATGTGAATGAGTATGGGGTACAATGTACCCCTACCCATTCACCTGTGAAATAAAGTACAAAAAAAAACACAACACAGGGAAAAAATATTTTATTGCACAGCTCCGGGGGTCTTCCGTCTTCGGGGGTCTTCTCGCCGGACTCCTCCGCTATGTGTGTGTAGCTCTTTTACTAGCGGAGGAGTCCGGCTTTCTTCCTCCCCGCCGCCGGCCTCTTCTCCCGACTTCGGGGGTCTTGTCCCCCTCTTCGGTTCTTCTGCCGGGCCACCGCGCCTTCTTGTAGCTCTTTTACAGGCGGTGGCCCGGTCTTCTGTCGCCGCTGCCTTCCGTTCTTCTGTCGCCGCCTTCGGTTCTTCTGCCAGGCCACCGCGCCTTCTTGTAGCTCTTTTACAGGCGGTGGCCCGGTCTTCTGTCGCCGCTGTCGCTGTCGCCGCCTTCCGTTCTTGTTCTTCTTCTTGTTCTTCTTCTTCTTCTCCAGGCGATGTTGACACGTCGCTCCCTCCGGCCGGAATGCCAGGGACACGCTCCGCTGCCACTTATATAGTGACAATGGGGCGGTGTCACATGGTATATGTCACATGGGTTGGTCACATGGTGACCCCGCCCCCTTACGATGTCATAGTCCCCATGTGACATCAACCCATGTGACCAACCCATGTGACATATACCATGTGACCCCGCCCCATTGTCACTATATAAGTGACCGCACAGCGCGGCTCTGGCATTCCGGCCGGAGGGAGCGACGTGTCAACATCGCCTGGAGAAGAAGAAGAAGAAGAAGAAGAACAAGAACGGAAGGCGGCGACAGCGGCGACAGAAGACCGGGCCACCGCCTGTAAAAGAGCTACAAGAAGGCGCGGTGGCCCGGCAGAAGAACCGAAGGCGGCGACAGAAGAACGGAAGGCAGCGGCGACCGAAGACCGGGCCACCGCCTGTAAAAGAGCTACAAGAAGGCGCGGTGGCCTGGCAGAAGAACCGAAGAGGGGGACAAGACCCCCGAAGTCAGGAGAAGAGGCCGGCGGCGGGGAGGAAGAAAGCCGGACTCCTCCGCTAGTAAAAGAGCTACACACACATAGCGGAGGAGTCCGGCGAGAAGACCCCCGAAGACGGAAGACCCCCGGAGCTGTGCAATAAAATATTTTTTCCCCTGTGTTGTGTTTTTTTTTGTACTTTATTTCACAGGTGAATGGGTAGGGGTACATTGTACCCCATACTCATTCACATAGGGTGGGGGGCCGGTATCCGGGGGCCCCCTTCTTAAAGGGGGCTCCCGGATTCCGATAAGCCCCCCGCCCGCAGACCCCGACAACCAACGGCCAGGGTTGTCGGGAAGAGGCCCTTGTCCTCATCAACATGGGGACAAGGTGCTTTGGGGTGGGGGGGCCGCACGGCCCCCCCTTCCCCAAGGCACCCCCCCATGTTGAGGGCACGCGGCCTGGTACGGCTCAGTAGGGGGGGCGCGCTCGCTCGCCCCCCTTTCCTGGCCGGCCGGGTAGCGTGCTCGGACAAGGGTCTGGTGTGGACTTTGGGGGAACCCCCATGCCGATTTTTTTCGGCGTTGGGGTTCCCCTTTAAGCCCATTCCAGGCGGCGGAGCCCGCGACGTCTCCTTCGCGGGCCCCGCCTACCTGTACACGCGCTCGAAATGGGCGGACTTTCCGAGTGGGAACAGTCCGCTCATTTCGAAAGTACAGCGGACAGGCCCACACACGGGCGGACTGTTCGCTCAAACACAGTTTCAGCGGACAGTTTTTCGGAATTTCCGAAAGACTTTGTCCGTCCAACTGTCCGCTGAAACTGTCCGCTGAAAGCCCACACACGAGCGGACTGTCCGCCCAAACACTGTTCAGCGGACAAGGTTGGGCGAACAGTCCGCCCGTGTGTACGCGGCCTAAGTGCTGATTCTTCAACATGAATTTCAATGTCCTCCATGCGATGGCCTATGTCCTGGCGCAAGTCCTTAATCTCCCTCTGATAGGACCTCTCTAGTCTGCTGATGTATGCTTCAATGTCTCTCTTGGTAGGGAGAGCTTTAATGTAGCTCTCCATGTCCCAACCTCTATGTTGTGTGCCAGGGGCCGGGGAAGGGCTCCTTGAGTGTGCTGGGCTTTCAGGGCTCCCACTATGCCGCTCCGGGGACCCGGGTGAGGACTGGGGCGAGGAGGGCTGAGAGGCCTGTACCTTAGACGCAGCGTGCGCCGCGTGTGCTGCTGCCGAGCGGGTCGCCGCCATCTTGGATTCCGGCGCGGCCTTGCTGTTCGGTCTCCTCGTGGGGAAAAAACTGCCGATGTCCCCCGTTTTCTGGGTCCCCGAGGTGCGGGGAGTATTGGTGCCTCCTCTCCTGCTCATGGAGATGTTCGGAGTGGCGAGGTCTGGCGGCGCTGTGTGCCGGTTGGTGCGATGGAGCGGGAGCTGAGCTCTCACACGTCTGTCTCCTCCATGCGCTTGGCCACGCCCCCTCACACTTGACTGTTTAATTAGAGTATTACTCTCCTTTATGATCCGAATTGCATAAACCATTGTTCTCTTTGATGTTGTTTTATAGGGACTATGTCCCACTGTTATTGCTTACTTATTGTACACCGAATCTCTTCGCATGCTCAAAGTCTATATCGTACTGTGTAATTATTTTGTTATTTGCTAATAAAAATGTTTTGAAAGAAAGTCGTCAAGAGAACCTATCTATGCCCACCATTTCTGCCAGCTTCCACATTCATAGTAGCTGTACTAGAGCTTCTATGGATGGAGCATGATCTATACATTAAGAAGGTGGAGCTATCAATTATCCTCCTTCCCCCCATTCTTGGATCTTGTTACATTAATAGATGCTCCTATAAGGCTACTAACAGAAGAGACACAAGAGACAAATCCTACTTACTGTAAGTTATTTACCCTGTGCTGTGTGTTGAGTTATTTTTAGGAGACAGCAAATTTACACTGTAATACAAGCTGTACACTCACTACTTTCCATTGTAGCAAAGTGTCATTTCTTCAGTGTTGCCACATGGAAAGATATAATCAAATATTTACAAAAATGTGAGGGGTGTACTGTATATATATATATATATATATATATATATATATATATATATATATATATATATATATATATACATACACACACACACACACACACACATATACTTTTGTTTCTATATTTTTTTAGTTGGTGATACAATAAGGGTGTTAGCTGCTCTGTATGAATTTTTTTAATTGTTTGAATTTTTTTGATTTGTGTATTGGGTAGCACAGGAGATTTTTTAATTTTTTTTCTGTAGTACCCACAACCCCCCCCCCCCCCCCTCCCAAATTTCTCTTTTCTTTTCTCTCCTTTTAAATGTCTTCTTGTAGCAATGAGCAGCTTTTATTACTCCCTGTGACATCATCATCACCGTGATTGAATTTTTTTTACAGAGGCAGCTGCTGGGAGTTCAGTTCTTATTTACATAGGCACACTCCCAAAACTACATCTCTCAAGAAACTTTTCCCTGTGTTTAGGCTCTTCCTCAGCATTGTATTGCTAGGAAAGAAATAAATGTACATACCTAGAGAGGGGTGAAAGATAATGGAATAGATGGGGGCAAAGGAAAAAGCCGGAGTCAGAGCTGACAATGTTGGTTGGAATTTCAATTTAGCAAAGGCACCACTTTGTGATTTTAAATAGAAATTTGGGAGTATGGGAAAAAACATGAAGCAAATGTGAACATATTTTGTACCAAATTAGTTCTCCCATATTTTTCCAGCATTTTTAGCAGTGGTGCCTCATTTTAATGACAGACAGCAAGTTCTGGCAAAAAGAAAAAAGATGGAAAGGAGGGTAGAGGTGAAAATGAATTTATACTTCATTATTTGCCCCAATATTAACACCAGTTGATATCAGCTGAAGGATATAAAAGGGAAAGAATGAAATGGATCATGTTTCTATTCGCCTTGGTGCTGCATAACAAAAATCTCGGAAGAAAATGATTCTCCAATCAGGGGAAATAATAAATTGTACTGAGGTGGAGGAGCTCAGTGTACAGCAGCTGTTGAACAGGATAATTGATTGGGTGAATGATTATGCATGTTAACCTGTAGCTGAAAGGGTGAATGCAGAGTTGTTTTTGTAGTGAAATATATTCCAAAGGGGTTGAAGGTATGTAACTCTTAGTAAGAGAGCATCTGAGTGCTCTTTAGAACTGTTCTGGGAAGCTTCCTGGTGGTAATAAGCATGTCTGCTCTGAAGTTTAAGTTATGCACCTCGAGGTGCTGGGAAGCTTTAAAGCAAAGTGAAGCAACCACTATATACGTAAAAAGGAGAAATGCCGCCATAGTTTGCTGAAGCCTGCTGTCTGTTGATGTCACAGAGCCGGTGGAGATCACAATCATATTTTTAGGATCTACCCATTAGCCTGGACCGGCACCTGGCTCAGCCTCTCAGCATGCCACCGAGAGGCTGAGCCAGTTGCTCCCACCCCCTCCACAACCCAGCATGCCAGTGAGCATGGGAGGGGGCAGAGCAGACAGCGATGACTGACAGTTACCAACTCTCTGCTCAAGGAGCACTGAGAACTGAGGGAGCAGGTGGGGGACAGATGCAACATAGGACTGATGCTGCATCCACCTACTGTAGGTAAGTTTGATTTCTAAAAAAAAAAAAAAAAACTCAAACAAACTCCTCTTAAAAAAAAAAAAAAAAACTGTGGTCTTAAGTGGTAACCCAAGGAATCAATCCAACAAGTATAATGCTTTATATATACACTATCTCACAAAAGTGACACCCCTCATATTTTTGTAAATATGTTATTATATCTTTTCATGTGACAACACTGAAGAAATTACACTTTTCTACAATGTAAAGTAGTGAGTGTATAGCTTGTATAACAGTGTAAATTTTCTGTCCCCTCAAAATAACTCAACACACAGCAATTACTAGTAATACATGTAGACTACTGGAACATTCCAATACTCAAAAGGAAATATTAGAGTCCAACAAAGTGCAATAGATCTTTCATTCTATTACTAGGGTAGGACCCACTAATCGGGGTACTTTGACCAATTGGATGAGAGCCACTGTGGTGTTCCTATTTGGACAAGTCGCCTCTCCAGCTTGGTCGATACTGCTGAGGTCATTCCAGCCAAGAGGAAACGTCATCTGAGATCCGGGGTCCTCATCTGTAATTTCGGAGAGCCACCTATCTGGATATCCAGGCTTGTCTGATTCGGTGTCGCTGACATCCGGATCCACCTTCTCCGGTAAGAATGTTCAATCTCTTTCACTTTGAGGATTCATCAGTTTTGGATTGTATTTCATAATGGAAGATTGGCACTTCACTGTTGGACTTTGTGAGATACTGTATGAAAGATCAACACACAGATATTAAATGTTTTTATCCAAAGGAATATCTTACAAAGTTGCTGTCGCACACAAAGATTTTTGATTGTAGCATTGGTTGTCTCATAAGCTTTAATCCTTCAATCAATCAGACTAGCAGCTCTCTATACCCCAGTATTTAAGATTAAATATATACTATATATAACGTTAACTATAGTTCTATTCGTTAAAATTTGTTGTTGGCCAACAAATACAGACTATGATATGTTTTTTTTTTCCCAAAGATCTAGCATGAAAGAGAAAGACAAGCATTTTATTTTGTACAGCTACAAAGATCATTTGGTTTTAGACCAAGTTAAGGCACTTAAAGTGGTTCTGCACCTCTAAAAAAATATTAAAAGCCAGCAGCTACAAATATTGCAGCTGCTGACTTTTAATAAATTCACACTTGCCTGTCCCAGGGTCCAGCGATGTCGGCGGCAGATGACGAGCGATCGCTCGTCTCTCTGCTGCCCCCGCCGCCATCCTCTGTCAGGGAATAGAGAAGTATTGCGGCTTCACTGCCCGGTTCCCTACTGCGCATGCGCGAGTCACGCTGCACGTCTCTGCTGGTCCCCGCTGTGTCCTGGGAACTGTGTGTTTCCCAGAACACAACGGGGGGGCGGGGCATCTGCGGCAGTCTTGTCCCGGAAGTGGGTGCAGATACCTGGATTATCCAGGTAACCGCACCCCCTCCTCCCTGAAAGGTGCCGATTGTGACGCCAGAGGGGGGGAGGGATCAGATGAGCGGAACTTCCACTTCAGGGTGGAGGACCGCTTTAATGAGATGGTAAAAAACTTCATGTTAGAAAGCAAAACTTGCTTACTCACTCTCCCACTTGTAATCAGTTTGGTTGCCTGTATCAAAATGTTTTAATACTATCCTCTAGCAGTTATTGCTGTACATAGAATAACATGTAAGTTTTTCCATTCCTTTTATTAAATTAATTGCTTTTGAACCTACCCCTCTCTAAAACTCCAAAGTGCTTTTTACAATGTAGTGCCCATAACTGTACCCCATATTTTACAAATGGACTTACAAGTTACAGTATTTATACAAAGGCAATACTATGCAGCATGAGGTATTTTATTTTCATACAGCCTATGATTTTGTTTGTTTTTACAGCTGCCTCTTGGTAAGATGTGCTTCTAATAATCTTCTTTTTTACCAGAGTTTACAAGACTGTTTCTGTTATGCACCACTAGGGATGAGCTTCGTGTTTGAGTCGAGCGTACGTTCGACTCGAACATCGGCTGTTCGCCCGTTCGGCGAATTCCGAACGTTATGGGCCATTCGCGCCAAATTCATGTGGCGCTCACAGCCCACAATGCACTGCGTCATCGCAGTGCATTGCTGGCTCATGATTGGCCAAGCATGCACTGTGACCCCGCATGCTTGGCCAATCACAGCGCCAGCAGCGAGGAAAGCCAAGATTGGCCACAGGCAGGATGCCTGTGGCCAATCATAGCTCAGGCTAGTACATGCCCCACACTATATAAGGCCGCCAGCACGGCGGCCTTGTGTAGTTTGTTGGCGTCTGAAGCAGTTAGTGGGTGTTCTGCGTACCTTCAACACAGTATACACTGATCGTTATCGGCCGATTTTCGATCTTGCTCTTCTGTAGTGTTTGTTGTCTGCGTGCCCTGACCACAGTATACACCGCTATATTCACCTCACCTATATAGCTAGTGATCTATCTTTTATAATAGAGCTTGCAGTCAGTAGTGTTAGGAGCTTGTGCGTGCTGTCTGCGTGCTCTGTACCCAGTACACACCGCTATATCCACCTACATAGCTGTTCTCTATTTGAGCCCACTTGCCATCTGCAGAAGTTATTGGAAGTTGTGTGTGCCTCCAGCACAGCACAGTATACATCTGTATATACCCCTTTATCCCTGGTGTTCTATAATAAAGGCATCTGCAGGAGTTAGTGGGTGTTTTGTGCCTCCAGCACAATATACACCTGTATCTACCCTTTATTGCTGTTCTCTAATAGAGCCATCTGCAGGGCTTAGTGGGTGTTGTGTGACTCCATTACAGTATACCCCTTTATCTCTGGTGTTCTATAATAAAGGCATCTGCAGGAGTTAGTGGGTGTTGTGTGCCTCCAGCACAATATACACCTGTATCTACCCTTTATTGCTGTTCTCTAATAGAGCCATTTGCAGGGCTTAGTGGGTGTTGTGTGCCTCCAGTACAGTATACCCCTTTATCTCTGGTGTTCTATAATAAAGGCATCTGCAGGAGTTAGTGGGTGTTGTGTGCCTCCAGCACAATATACACTACCCAACTGCTGTTTTACCCAACTCCCTTTAGGCCATTACCATGTCTGGAAGGCCAGCAAGGAGAGGCAGACAGGCGCAAGCTGATAAAAGAGGGCAAGCAGGCTCTGTGTCTTGAGACAACAGTGCTGGTCGTGGACGCGGTGCATTGTCATCAGCACGTGGCCATGGGACACGCTTGTCCTTCTTTTCGGCAGCTGGACATGTTGAACCGCAACATGCCAACGACTTGGTAGAGTGGATGACCAAGCCCTCTTCATCCTCCTCATCCTCTCTCACCCAGTCTCAGGGTACTAGCAAAGCAGCTGCCAACGCATCGTCTTCCCTCGTCTCAATGTCATCATCAGTGACTCCTTCCCTAGACCCACTACGTCCTCCTGAGGAGCCTCCTGAACTCTTTGAGCACAGTGTTGGGTACATGCTCCAGGAGGATGCCCAGTGTTTTGTAGGCTCTGATGATGACACTCAGCTAGAGGAAGGCAGTAGCGTGAATGCAGAGAGAGGGGATGCTCAAGAAGGACAGCAATCTGGCAGTCATGTTCCACAAGCTGCAGCATATTGCCAGGTTTGCTGCAGCGATGAAGAGGGAGGGGATGATGAGGGCACTGACTCCACATGGGTGCCTGGTAGGAGAGAGGAGGAGGAGGAGGAGGAGAAGGCACATGTCCAACGAGGCAGGATGCCCTCCGGGGGCCAGCTTAGGGGCAGCACACCGACTGAATCACAGCGCAGAGCTCTGCCTGTGCAGGGCGCTGCCTCTGCTCGTTATTCTAAAAGTTCTTTGGTGTGGGCCTTTTTTGAGACGAGTGCATCAGATCGCACCGCTGCTATTTGCAACATATGTCTCAAGCGTATCTCGCGTGGCCAAAACATCAGCCGCTTGGGCACCACATGCTTGACAAGACATATGTTGACCTGCCATGCAGCTCGTTGGCAAGCGTACCTCAAAGACCCACACCGAAGAACAAAGCGGACCTCTCCTTGCTCCTCATCAGCTGGCATCTCCAACCCCACTAGACCTTCAGTCCTCTCTGAAACCTGCTCTGAGAGGAATGAAGGTGTAGAATTAGATGTGTCACAGCCAAGTGCTTCCGGGCACTCTGCTAGCAGTACACCCACGTCCGATTATAGCAGGCAAATGTCCCTGCCCCAGCTGCTGGACCGGCGAAAGAAGTTCACTCCCAGCCATCCACATGCCCAGCGGTTGAATGCTAGCTTGGCTAAATTGCTAGCACTTCAACTGCTGCCTTTTCAGTTGGTAGACTCGGCCCCCTTCCGTGAGTTTGTACAATGTGCGGTTCCTCAGTGACAGGTCCCCAAATGCCACTTTTTCTCACGGAAGGCGATTCCGGCTCTCTACCGGCATGTGGAAGGCAATGTCCTTGCCTCGCTGGACAGGGCGGTCAGCGGTAAGGTGCATATTACCGCTAACTCATGGTCCAGCAGGCATGGACAGGGACGTTACCTGTCTTTCACGGCCCATTGGGTCACTCTTCTGGCAGCTGGGAAGGATGCAGGACAAGGTGCAGTAGTGTTGGAGGTTGTTCCGCCACCACGCCTCCAAAATGCTACTATTGGTTGTGACACACCTCTCTCCTCCACCCCCTCCTCTTCTTCTTCCTCCATGGCCTCTTCCAGTGCTCTGTCCTCAGAACCAGCGGTGCTCCGTAGGCGTTCCAGGGGCTACGCAAGTACGCAGGCAAAACGATGCCATGCAGTGCTTGCGCTGGTTTGTTTGGGGGACAGGAGCCACACTGGGGCGGATGTTTTGTCAGCTCTGCAGGGGCAGGCCGAGAGGTGGTTGACGCCACGCCAGCTTAAGCCAGGAATGGTGGTTTGCGACAATGGCACCAACCTCTTCTCCGCCCTCCGACAGGGACAACTGACCCATGTGCCCTGTGTAGCTCACGTCCTTAACCTGGTGGTGCAGCGGTTCTTGGGCAGGTACCCCGGCTTACAGGATGTCCTGAAGCAGGCCAGGAAAGTCTGTGTGCATTTCCGCTGATCATTTAATGCCTGTGCTCGGCTGGCTGAGCTCCAAAAGGAGTTGAACCTGCCCAAGAACAGCCGTATATGTGACATGCCCACCAGGTGGAACTCAACGTTGGCCATGCTGCAGCGGCTGAACATGCAGCAGAGGGCCATCAATGAGTACCTGTGCGACTACGGCACCAGGACAGGGTCAGGGGAGCTCGGTTTTTTCTCACCACGCCAGTGGGGCATGATCAGGGATGCATGCACTGTCCTGTCACCGTTTGAGGAGGCCACAAGGATGGTGAGCAGTGACAGTGCATGCATCAGTGACACTGTACCTCTTGTCCACCTCTTGGAGCATACGCTTCGTGGAATAATGGACAGGGCACTTGAGGCAGAACAGAGGCAGGAAGAGGAGGACTTCCTTGCCTCTCAAGGCCCCCTTTATCCAGACAGTGTTCCTGTTGTGCCACCCATCACACAGGAAGAGGATGAAGAGGAGGAAGAGGAGGAGGAGGATGATTGTGTCAGCATGGAGGTGGAGGCTGGCACTCAGCATCAGCAGCAGCAGCAGCAGCAGTCTTGTAGGGATGATTTACAGTCCCAAGAAACACGTGGACTTGTACGTGGCTGGGAGGAGGTAGCTGCGGATCATGTTGTCCTTAGTGACCCAGAGGACTCCGGACCAAATGCCTCAGCTAACCTACGCTGCATGGCCTCCCTGATCCTGCAAAGCCTGCGGAAGGATCCTCGTATTCTTCGGATCAAGGAGAGGGACCATTACTGGCTGGCCACTCTCCTTGATCCACGGTACAAAGGTAAGGTTGCTGACCTTATCTTGCCATCGCAGAGGGAGCAGAGGATGAGACATCTCCGGGAGGCCTTGCAGAAAGGTCTGTGCAACGCGTTCCCAGAGACTGAGAGGTTACAAACTCCTGGTCCTGGACAACGTGTTGCTGAGGCATCGGTCAGAAGGAGCGGTGGAGAAGGTGGCCGTCTGACTGATGTTTTCAGACAATTTTTTAGTCCGCAGCCCCAAGGTATAATCGGTTCCAGCAACCATCGCCAGCGTCTGATTTACATGGTGCAGGAATACCTAGGGGCAAGGTCAGACTTGGACACCTTTCCCACCGAAAATCCTCTGGCTTACTGGGTCTTGAGGATGGATCACTGGCCAGAGCTTGCATAGTATGCAATTGAGCTACTGGCCTGTCCTGCATCCAGCGTTCTTTCGGAACGCACCTTCAGTTCTGCTGGTGGCTTTGTTACCGATCACAGGGTGCGCCTGTCCACCGAATCAGTTGATCGACTGACCTTCATCAAGATGAATCAGTCTTGGATCACCCACAGCTAGCAAGCACCTGAAGCTGATGTAACCGAATAATTTTTTTTGAAATATCACATCCCTTCAAGACTGCCTATGCTGATGCTGAGTGACTGTCCTGTTATGTTGATTGTCTATCCTCTTCCTCCTCCGCTGATATGTTGGAAGAACATTTCTGGTTCTGGGTGATACCATCAGCCCAATTTTTCTGCCCCTGTTTAACAGGGGCGTTTAATTACAATTTTTGATGCAATGCTTTGCAGCAGGGCTAATTCCTGCAATAAAAATAGAGTATATGGGAGAGGTTGCAGTGTGGTGGCACCAGCACCAGTGCCTAAGGCCCAATTTTTCTGCCTCTGTTTAACAGGGGCGTTTAATTACAATTTTTGATGCAATGCTTTGCCGCAGGGCTAATTCCTGCAATAAAACAAGAGTATATGGGAGAGGTTGCAGTGTGGTGGCACCAGCACCAGTGCCTAAGGCCCAATTTTTCTGCCCCTGTTTAACAGGGGCATTTAATTACAATTTTTTATGCAATGCTTTGCAGCAGGGCTAATTCCTGCAATAAAACTAGAGTATATGGGAGAGGTTGCAGTGTGGTGGCACCAGCACCAGTGCCTAAGGCCCAATTTTTCTGCCCCTGTTTAACAGGGACATGTAATTACAATTCTTGATATAATATTTCACAGGAGGGCCCCTTCCTGTGCCCACCCAGAGTAACTGTGAGGACTTATAGTGTTGTGGCACCAGCACCATAACCACCAAAGGTCAATTTTTCTACCACCATTCAACAATGGCATGTAATTACAATTCTTGATATACCGTATATACTCGAGTATAAGCCGAGATTTTCAGCCTCTTTTTTGAGGCTGAAAGTGCCCCCCTCGGCTTATACTCGAGTCATCGCTGTCTGCCCGCTCGATCAGCGTGTCGAGCAGACAGACAGCGGCCATTCTGATTCAAAAGCCGCGCCTCCGGCTCCCCCTTCGCCTGTGATAGGCGGAACACTGAATTTCCCAGCAGCCTGTGTTCCGCCTATCACGGACTTCGTATCATCCTCGTACTACGGACGAGGATGATACGACGTCTGTGATAGGCGGAACACAGGCTGCTGGGAAATTCAGTGTTCCGCCTATCACAGGCGAAGGCGGCGGCGCAGCTTTTGAATTTTACAATGGCCGCCGACGAACGAAGAGGGCACGGGACGGAGGCAAGGCACAGGACGGCACGGCACGGGACGGGACGGGACGGGACCGGAGGCAAGGCACGGCGGCGAGGCACGGCGGCGAGGCACGGCGGCGAGGCACGGAGGCAAGGAGGCTCGGCACGGGACGGAGGCTCGGGACAAAGGCTCAGGACACAGGTAGGCTGGACACACACACACACACACACACACACACACACACACACACACACACACACACACACACACACACACACACACACACACACACACACACACGGATACACACACACACACAGGGATGGATGGATGGATGGAGACACACACACACAGGGATGGACGGACACACAGGGATGGACGGACACACAGGGATGGACGGACACACAGGGATGGACGGACACACACACAGGGATGGACAGGCATGTCTTACCCTCGGCTTATACACGAGTCAATAAGTTTGCCAGTTTTTTTGGGGGTAAATTGGGGGCCTCGGCTTATATTCGGGTCGGCCTATACTCGAGTATATACGGTAATCGTTCACAGCAGGCCGCTCCAGCGCCCACCAAGAGTCACTTTCAGGGCTTACAATGTTGTGGCAAAGCCAACACCTTGTTCCGCCATTTCAAACATCCAACTTACAAACATCTCCTACTTGCAAACGGAAGGAGACAACAGCAAGTGAGATGAAAAAAGATGGTCGACAAAACAAATTATACAGGGGTGATAACCCTTCCCTATGTTTTCCAAAAAGCTTAAAAATAGTTTTTTTGACTGCAGCTACACTTTAAAAATGTACCAGTTGAAAATTACAAACAGATTCAACTTAACACAACAAACCTACACAGTCCCTGTCTTGTTTGCACCACCTGTATACTGCTGTTCTGAGTATATAGGGCCTGGGGGCCACACGCATTTCCTTTTTTTAATATGGGTACTGGGTTCCCCTTAATATGCGTACAAGACCCAAAGGGGCTGGTAATGGGCAGGGAGGGCTACCCATGCCATTTTTCTCAATGATTTTCAACCATATTGCAGGAACCAGATATAACATTAAAACCGCAAGTAGTTTTAAATGATGTTATTTCCATTTAATGTCATTTTGTGCAGGGACTGTTCTAAACATGGGAAACACGTGGCACTTCACAGACATACTACAGACACCCCCCAGGCACCATATTTAAAGGAATATTTCACTTTTTTTTCACTTTAATCGTCATTAAAATCAGCGCTCCCACCAAAACAGCCATTTTTAAAAACCTTTTAGGCATTGACCCATGTCCCCTGGGGCAGGAGCCAGGTCCCCAAACCCTTTTTAGGACAGTATCTTGCATATTAGCCATTAAAATTAGCACTTTTAATTTCGAACGTTCGAGTCCCATAGACTTCAATGGGGTTCTAAAGTTCGTACGAATTTGGAGTCCGTTCGAAAGTTCTGGTGCGAACCGAACCAGGGGGTGTTCAGCTCATCCCTACCCACATGTTTTCCAAGTATACACATGGTGCCAATAGCTGTGTAGTGCATAAATGCAAACTATAGTACCAGCAGCTTGGTTGTGTGCCTTCTTACCCACTTCACAGAAGGCTTTGACAAACACAGCCATCAGCAGTGCCAGTTTATCTTCAGCTATGATTGCAAAGAGTGAGGCAGAAGTGGTCGTAGGTGGGAATAAATATGCATGTGCTCATTTAGGCACACATGTGCACCAATTAAGCTATACATTGTAGGCATATGGCAATTATTAATTCTCTGTGCTTGGAGCTCCCAGCATTCCCAGACGTTACTTCCTGTCTTACAAGTTCCTGTTTAGCATTTTGGTAAGGCAAGTTTACAGTGTTGTTACCTAACATATGTCTCTTAACATTATATTAAACCAAGCTATAGCTTTAACCACATCTCTCTTACCTTAACCTAAATTTCCCCTTCCCCACTTAATTTAGCCATCCTGTCTCTTTTAAGTGTGTATTTTATCTTGCTCATTTTCAGCTGCCTCAGATGCTATAATGTGCCTTAAACCCAAGCAAATTACCTATGTTCCTTATGCGTCAACATATGACTGGTGTGGCAGTGCCTAGGAACACTGACTGGTGACAGTATGTTAAAAATGAAAAAAAAAAAAAACATTACGTGTACTAAAAAACTTAAAGATTTTGTTATTGAAATATATTTTTAATTTATGTAACATACTTTTTCATCTGAGTAGTTTAGTGTCACCATAATAACACTGTACTACTATTGGTGGGGAGTCCATTTTTTTATGTTGTTAACATTTTGATTGGCGATACAATGAATATCTTTGTACCAGCAATATTTTGAACTGTCATGCATGAGTTTCATTCATGACAGCAGTGATTACTACTGATCTGTGATTGGCTAAAGCTAATCACATGGTACAAGATTTTGCAATAGGTATCATGTGATAGCTGTTGGCCAATCACAGCTCATTAGTATAGAAAGCAAAGCTGTTATAAATGAGATTCATTCATAACAGATTTGTAGACATTATGATCATGTAATCACATAGCAATCACATAAGCCCAGGTCCACTCAAAATGGAACGGTACCGCAAGCCACAATCCACTGTGTCTGCTGGACAGAGCAGTTGCAAGGGGCATGCTGCTCACCCCAGCAAACATGCAGCCACAGTAAGCACCATGACATGTATGAACATGTATGATAAATTAATATTGAAGTGCTGACTGTACTGATTTCTAAACCTTCCATCTGTTGCAAATGTATGGAGCTCTTCTCAGCACATTCCCATATGAGGTTGCTATGGGAACACACTAAGAAGAGCTCCATACAGGTGCCTCTATCCCCTGAAGATGCTGTTTACAGGGAAACGTGTTGGTGGAGCCGAACATGCACACTGTCAGAAATACACTAGTGCTTATCATTTATTACATGCCTATGATTGTCTTCTTATTATAAGTACATTATCTTATTAAAAGTCCATGATTTCACAAACACTACACTATGGTTGTCCTTTCTTTAATCCCTCAGTGCTGAGCACATTTACACAGGATCATACCTAGATGGAGTGGTGTGTCTGACCATTTGGTGCTGTGGGACGGCAAGGTGCCTAATGATCTCTAATGCCGCGTACACACGAACAGAATTCTGGCAGAAAAAGACTGATGAGAGCTTTTCATCGGAAAATGCGACCGTGTGTATGCTCCATCAAAATTTAGCTGTCCGAATTTCCACCAGCCAAAAATTTATAGCCTGTTCTCAATTTTCCAGACGGAAAAACTTTCTATCGGTAATTCCGATCGCGTGTATGCAATTCCGACATGCCAAAAATCACGCATGCTCAGATTCAACTATGAGACAGAAGCTATTGGCTACTGGCTATTGAACTTCCTTTTTCTAGTCACATCATATGTGTTGTCACCACGTTATAAATGATCGGAATTTGATGTGACCGTGTGTAGGTAAGACAGCTGGAGCCGAATTCCGTCGAAATTCTGTCTGGAAAACCATCAGAGCTTTTTCCGACAAGAATTCCGATCGTGTGTACGCCGCATAAGTGGGATCGGTGTTTCTGGTAAGGCGTTTACTTTACATGTGGGTGGTGTGATTCCTTGGCACCGATTATTCCTTCTGTGCTGAATGACACTCTGAATTGAATCTTCTTATCCTTTGAGATTTTCCATCTTGATTGTTCACCAGGATATGTATCCATCTGTACAGACATTATATACACATTTGCTTTTGTTTTTCATTTTTAGTTTTTTTCGCTTTTACAATCTTTGTCTTTGTCACTAAATAACACGTGTTTGTATATTTTTGTTTATTTTAGGTTGAGGGTGAATTATCAAATCATAATACATATGCTTTAGGGCTTGAGTGTCTTGAAACTTCCAAAATAACACTTAACGGCACTATTGCATCTTTATTGAATAGTCTTTTTATTTTTCATTTTTTATTTACTTTTCATGCACAGTAGATTGTATGCACTAAACTTACACTATTGGTACCTTATCATGGTATAATAATACTGTATGATATAACTTTATTGTATGCACAGTAGCACTTTAACATTTCTAAAGGGACAGCCACCCACTTTTATTGAAATAGGTGATGGCATGTGGGTGATTTATTCACAATAACGCATGGAATGAAAGATAAAAGAACAGAGCACTTGGTTTTATGGGATAACAGACAGGAAGGCTACTTACCAAAAGAAGAAGGAATACACCAGACACAGAGCTTGTTTTAGATAAAAGCTGGCCACGACCTTTATTGTTGGTTTAAAATAATAATATACTTCAAATAAAGAATAAAATTGTAAATATTTATACACTCAAAATCAGCTAAGCCACCACGGCTCAAGCTGTAACTTAAATAATTGAAACTTTTCACTTCCCAGATGACAGGTGGGACTAAACCCACCTGTCACAACAACCCCGTACCGTGGCCTGTTCAATTCAGCTCTGTAGATTCATATTAAAAAAGTTTAACCCTATGTCAGTTAGGTGTATGCCATCATTTCCGTATAAACCAGAACAACCACCCTGTTCTCCCTTCTTTTAATTTTCTCTAGTGGCTTTAGAGAAGGTGATTCCAATGACCTTAGCCTTTGAACTATTTTGGTAAAAAATCACTAAAACCTGCCGAAAAGATGACTTATAATGAATAACATCATTTTGAATACTAAATATTAAATCCAGCGTTTTTCTTGCCCCATGTCATTTCCCCCCAAATGAATGATCAAAATATCAGGAGGGGGGGAAAAACTGATTCAAACGACTCAATTCAAAAAACAAATCTGCCCACACCATACCTCTCCTTCCAATCCCCAAAAAAATTAAAACTGGCTGGATTCAAACCTAAATTTTCAAAGTATACTCTGACGGCTGCTCTGCACTGTGCCCAAAAAACAAAGGAGTGGCCAAGGATCCAAATAACTTGGGTATTACCATCTCCTATGTCCACAGGCACATTTGCAGCCTGTTGCTGTTGCCATGCACAGTCCACAGGAATGCTGTGGCCCAAGTGCTGTACTTCCTGCACTGCAGGTGTTGCAGGAATCAGGGGTCTGGATGGACCTCTGCTGTAAATGCCGGCATCTTCAGGTATTCCTCTTCTGGTCTTCAGCAAGATGGCCGCTGTGACGTGGGCCTGCATCTGGCTCTGCCCCTGGCTCCTCCCCCATGGTCTGGCAGCTGCGAGGCTTTGACTGCCCAGCTCTTCTCTCCGCTGACCTGTGAGGCGCGGACAGTCTTCTGCTCGGGATGCGCCTCCTCTTCGCCAGCCCTTCAGCTATGCAGGAAATGACGCTGAGTTGCTCCCTGCTCTCTGGAACTGCTTGCCGAGAGTCTTCTTCCTCCACCTCTTGTCGCGACAAGATGAACCATTCTTCTTCCCTGGTCCGTGAGCTTCCCCCGGCGATGGCGACATCCTCTTCTTCTGGAGCCTCTTGACCCGGAAATCTCGGTAGGTCCAGACAGCAGCAGACCCAGTCTTCTCCGCCTTCCTCGCCCACCCTCTCGATAAGCCACCTCAGAAGGTTCATTCTTCTGGCCTCAGAAAGTGCTGTTTGCTCAATGGAGGTAACTCCTAGTGCACCAGGGCTATGCCTTATGAGGCGAATGAGCTCCCCATCACGGATCCCCCTTTTATAGGCAGGCTCAGGAGGTTTCTGGAGTGTTCTGAGGCAGAATTCACATGGCCCACACGAGTCTGCCATGTGACCCTATCTCAAACTAGCCAATCATAGCCTAGTATTCTCCCTGCTTGTAAAACCCATGACCTAACTCACATGTCTTAACCCCTATAGGACATGTGATCTCACCTCAGAGCACTTGACCTAACAAGGCACCTGTGTGACTCATACACACAGGAAGGGGAGCCTTGGATCTGCCCCCTGAGGAGTGGGGGGTTCATAGAAACCTCTTCCCCTTTCCTTTCATTCTTAGCATAAGACACTGTGGACTATTTTTAAGCACTTTATGTTTATGAGAACCACTTTATGTCATTGATGCAGTTTAATGAATATGTATGTTGATTGATAGTGAAATTTTCATAAATGTATGCATTTTTGATTTAAGCAGGCACCGCGCTGTCATTTATGATAGATTTATGGAGTACTCAATTTAGTGTTGAACAAAGCAGCTTTACACTTTATTTACTTATTAGTTGTGATGCTGTTTTTTTTTTTTTTTTATATATATATATATCTAGACTAAAAGTTGGCTAAGGCAGAAATTGGTCTAAACAGCATTTGACTTGTGCAAGATTTCCAGTTAAAATAAAACATCTGATAAAAGGTTTCTGGAATATGGCGAATGTCCTACAGTATCCCATCTCTGTTGATGGTCTGGTTACAAAATGTAATATGGTAGAGATATAGTTGGAAAATGATGTTTACAAAAATATGCTTTCATGTTTATGATCTAACTGCTGACTTCTTCAATAAATGTAACATAAATATTTATGACATATTACCGTAGTTTGTATATTTGAATCTGTGTTCTAAAACCTAGCACTGTACATATTAGTTAGAACATACAACTGAAAAATCCATGATATAAACATTGAAAAATATTTTTCAGACACATAAATAATTGATTACATATATTAAAAGCAAACATATAAAACATATATATTTTTTTAACATGCAGAGAACTTGCAAGACTTTTTTATATTAACAGTATTGATGTTGCTGAGTTTATTATCGACTTTAAGTATTAAAGTGTTATTAAAATCCAGGACCTGAATTCACTATATCTGGTCTCCCACAGCACACTGAACATGAAAATGCAATTATTTTAATTAATACAAACTGCAAAATACCTTTTCATCAGCAGTATATAGCAGTGGTGATTTTTATTAGTGACCTGCCAAGCACTGGTTAAAGTTTGTAGGAGGAGTTCTCATTCGCTTCTGTCTGTCCTGTGAGGCTGCATGACCCATGACCTTCTGTCTGGATAGTGATAATTTGCCCTGTGCTGATCACATGCACCCCCCCCCCCCCCCCCAAAAAAAACCCCCCAAAAAAACGCTCTTGCAATACACACCAATCTGAGTATGTGCAGAGTGCCTCCAAGGCTGTTCTTTAAACAGATGGATCGGGGGCAGTAAAAGAAGGGGGGGGAGACAGGCTCAAACAATATTTTTACACAATGTGGAGTATTAACCCCTTAGGTTCCACAGTGAGTATAACAAGCATGATTTACTGCATATACAGACTGATTTTACTGTTGTGGGTTTAGTAGCACTTTACCTGCCATAATTGGTTAAACCATGAAAGAATAATGTCCAATGCATATGGTCTGAAATTCCGACAGAAAAAGTCTGATTGGATTATGTTGTCGGAAAATCCGATCATGTGTTGGCTCTATCGGACTTTTTTCGTCTGAATTTCCAACGGAAAAAGTTTGAGAGCTGGATCTAAAATTTTCCGACAACAAAATCCGGTCTGACTTTTTCCGATCGTGTGTAGAGAATTCCGATGGACTAAGTGCCACGCATGCTCAGAATAAATTACAAGACAAAAACTATTGGCTACTGGCCTCTTTATTTATTTTTATTTTTTTTTCAATTATTTTATTTATTCAAACATAGGACACACTCCAGAACATACATAGGAGAAGAAACCTTGACAGATTTAAACATGCTTAAAACACAATTTTATATTGTCAAACTGTAAATTAAATCTGCATCAAAAATAACTCTTAGTCAACGAAATAGCCCATATGCTGCCTCCCTTGTAGTCCTGGGCCCATTCCAGTCAATTTTATACCATTATATATTAACAGTTAAAACCAAACAAAACAAAAACAGGACCATACGAGAACCAGACAGCATGAAAACAAAACAAAACAAGACAAAACAAAGCAAAACAAGACCAGGCAAAAAAAGGGGGAGAGTCAATCCATGGAGTTATATTTATAGTATTCTTACCATGCAAAGAGAGGATTTAAGTACTGTATTTATTGGCGTATAACACTCACTTTTTCACCATGAAAATCAGGTTCAAATAGCGTGTGCGTGTTATACGCCAATAGCTGCCTTATTTAAAATGTTTTTTTTCCTGAAACTTCCCTCTTAAAATGAATATGCGTGTTATACGCCTGTGCATGTTATACGCCGATAAATACGGTAAATTCCCTAAATGTCTACCTTAGCTATTCAAGTTATCCTCGAGAGTACTTCCCTCCTCCGAGGCCAAAAAGATGTTCCAAGGGGACCAGATCTCAGTACTGGCCTCTTTATAGTCCAGTCGTATGTGATTTACGTCACCTGAGCAATCGGATTTTCCGACAACTTTGTGCGACTGTGTGTATGCAACACATGTTTCGGCCAAAATCTGTCTGAAAAAATCCAACGGATTTTGTGGTCGGAATGTCCGACCATATGTTCAGGGCATAACACCCATAACTGAATTATTATAAATATTTGGGGACCCACCATTATACAAAATATTTCACACACTAAAATGTTCTTCTAATTAGTGTTGCTTCCATTGCCATTAGAAATAGATTTTGAACCTAATTTGACTTCCCTTCTGGTGTGTTTCCAGACCATATCTGGTTTGGGAGTTAACCTAGCTAAATGCTCTGCCTTGCCAATTAATATACCCAATAATCTTACGACTACTTTGCAATTTCACTTTCCTTTCACATGGTGCACTCAATCTTTTTGCTACCTGGGGATACAACTTACTTCCACTTTTCAAGCCTTATTTTACATTAATTACTACCCCATAGTCTCCCACATTAGATCTCTTTTAAAAATCTGGGACACTTATCAAATTTCCTTTTTGAGTTACCGCTATAAAAATGGCGATTTTGCCCAAAATAATTTTTTTCTTTAGAGCCCTCCCCATATACTCGATGTTTTGAAAACTACATTGAATCTCTTCAGAGAGATGTCAATAGGATTATTTGGCACTAAAAAAAAACAAGATTTCACAGAACTTTATAGACCCCAATCTCTTGGTGGTCTTGGCCTTCCTGATTTATGGCATTACTATCTGGCAGTGAGATTTACCAAAACTGTCAAATGGCACGCTCCTATATTAGACATCTCCATTTTGGAGAGACTTTCACTGAGGTGCGCAAGCATAGGAGGAGCCTGTATCAGAAGCCCGTGAATATATACAGGAGCCAGCGCCCAGTGGGAGGAGTTTGAGATGATCTTTTTCCCACATGAGACACACGTGAGTGTGTGTTGCGGAAGGAAGGAGTGAGTTTACTTTCTCGGAATTGGAGAAAAGGAAAATTCATCGGAATGTCCCGGGAGTGCAACTCATCCCAGGACCCAGGATGCCTTTGGGAAGGGATCGTGCAGGAACACCGCCACTTGGGTCAGTGTTTACGGACATGGGCATTTGTTTGCTGCTGCAGGGGCGGTTCATACTCTACACTACTGGAGACGTAGACTGCCTGGGTATGCTGTGTGGGAAGTGCGACGGTCTGGTCACCAACCCTCGGCCATTCTCTAGATGTGGCAAGTGTGAAGTTTATGTCTTCAAGGTGGAACAGCCAATTGGGTCACCAAGGGCCTACTGCATGGACTGGGCCACGGGTATGATAATTGATGGACTGGCTGTTTTCGCTATGTCTGTGAGGCCTTCCACAAAAGTGACCCCGGTTGTTGTTGATTTACTGGAGAGAGATGCTACTACTTCCACCGTGGGGACTGCGGAGGAAACCACTCTGGAACAGATGGCTACTGCTTCTACCACTCTCTCGGAAGTCACCATGCCTCCACTAGAAAGAGTGAAGTGCACAAAGTCTTTGAGGAAGCCGCGCAGAGTTCCGCCACTGAGTCCAGCTGAATCCGATCAGCGGAAGAAGGTTTTTGCAGATATGAGCCTGACCGTGAGTACATCCTTGTCTAATTATTTACCGGCAGAGGAATACAGAGATTCAGAGCTAGAGACACTGTCGGATCTAGAGGATAGGGACATTTTTGGGGTTCTGTGGGAGGAGCTGTTGTGGGCAGGGGGAGATGATGTGGCTGCCACTTGTGCAAATGTTACAGACTGGTTAGAGTTGACCTCCGGGAATGGAGTGTTGAACGTGGCGTGTCCTGTTACGGTGAGTGTGACTCTCTCAAAGCCTGTGAAACTGTCCATATTAAAAAGGGGCTCTGCCGTGCTGGTGCAACGGTCCTCAAACACCTGGAGAGGGAAATGCTCGTGGGCTGCCAAAACTTGCAAGGTCACAGAGACTGTTACACAAAAGGGTAAACAAGCTGAGGGTAAAGGTGATGGCCATAGACTGAGTATAGCCTCAAATACAAAATATACGTAATACATATAACAGTACCATCATCCCAATTGATAATTGTCAAGAATTGGGAATTCTAAGGATATTGGGGCAGTTGCTGAGGCTGCTCCCTTGATATCCACACCCAAAAATGTTTGTTGAGGGGACTATTGCGGTACTAAATAAATCATAAAAGACTTTGTTATAAAAAATTACAAGTAATTTAATAAGGACAAAAAAATGAAATCCATCAAAACTTTCATATTGCTAAAATCATATACACACAATTTAATAAACTACCGACGGGTAACCCCGTAAGGTTTCTATTGAAGAGGGGTACAGAAACGTTTCCTCTACTGGTTTCGCGGCAAACCGCTTCTTCAGGAGGATAGTCCACAGAGTAAATAAAAATATTTGCAAATAATCAAATAGCAGCGAATCATATAATAACATAACAGAAGATTTACAGTAATTTAAATAGCGAGGGGATCAGCTCACCCACAAAGGAGGAAGCAGTAGATCACAGGACCCATCGGTTTCCTCCCACGGCAGATGCGGGGGATTGTAAAGGACTCTTCAAATTTAAACAGATATATATGATATGAGAGTTAAAGTGAGATGAGACATTAACCTATACACACCTAAAGAGCGATATATAGGTGAAAAGGGATGGAAAATAGACTGTGTATAGGGGCTGTAAAAAGAGCCTATAAAAAGGAAGTGCTTAATTGCGCATCCTAAGGTGTCCTAAGCAAGCAAAAAATTACCAAAGAAATTGGGAAGAAAAGGAAAAAGAAATAAGGAGTCTGTGAAAAAGGGCAAACCACCACAAAAAATAGGGTAAAAAGGATATAAGTGAAACAAGTGTGAAAGTAAAAGCCAAACATACCGTTTGTGCTATATTATCCAGTGCACACCACCCATGTTCATAGAGGGAGATCGAACAGGGCAACACCATAGTAGCCAAGGAATACAAATGTATAGTGTGCAGGGCAGGTATCACCTACTATATATATATATATATATAATACACTCACCAAAGGGAGGAACTGGGTAGCATGTATGCACAGGTTGCTGTTGTAGATGGACACCACAGGTGTATTGCAGGTTAGCACACCAGGTAATCATGATAATTAATATGGTAATTCATTAGCCAGGAAACAAACATGAACCTGGGTAGTGATCGCCATCTGTGGGGGTACACACAGAGCAATCACTTTAAGCACATATGAAAAAAAGTTGATGGAATGACCAAGCATGTCTACAAACCTAAACTCTATTGAGCATCTGTGGGGCATCTTCAAATGGAAGGTGGAGGAACGCAAGCTCTCTAACATCCACCAGCTCCATGATGTCATTATAGAAGAGTGGAAGAGAACTCCAGGGGCAACCTGTGAAGCCAGCAGAGACCGTTCCTGCACCCAGCAAGAGTAACTGTGAGGGGTCACAGTGTTCTGGCACCACCAACACCTAAGGCCCAATGTTTCTGTTTAACAGGGGCATGTAATTGCAATTTTGAAATAATATTTAATAGCCGGGACCGTTCCTGCGCCAAATAAGCATAACTGTGAGGGGTTACCATGTTCTGCCACCACCAACACCTAAGGCCAATAGTATATATATATTGTAGTTCAGAGTATACAGTGCAGTCCGTATAGTATATATACTGCAGTTCAGAGTATATAGTGCACTCTGTGTAGTATATATAATACAGTGCAGGGTATATAGTGCAGTGTACAATATATAATATAGTGTATTGGAGTGTTTAAGGAGAGCCCTATGACAGAAAGAAAAAAAAAAACTACATGGGTTCCTCCATCCATACCAGGCCTTCAGGTCTGGTATGGATTTTGGGGGGACCCCCATACAATTAAAAAAAAAATGGACTAGGGGTGGAAACCCACACTGTTTTTTTTTTAATTATTTTTTATGTATATTGCTGGGATCTGGCAATACATTACAGCTGTGAGCAATTTTAAATGCCATTTTTGTCACTTTGCTGCGGTACTTTTCTAAACACTGGCTAAATGTGCTATTTTACAGGCAAACTAAGGGGACCCCCCAGGCAAGATATTTAATGGAATATATCATTTTTATTGTTTCACTTTAAGCATTCTAAATCAATGCTGCTGAAAAATGCCATTTTAAAAACCTTTTTTTGCATTTATACATGTCCCCTGGGGCAGTATCCAGGTCCCCAAACACTTTTTTATGGCAATAACTTTAAAATTAGCACTTTGTGTCCCATAGACTTTAACAGTGTTCGCATGTTCGCACAAATTTTTGTCTGTTCGCAAGTTCTGGTGTGAACCGAATCGGGGGGTGCTCGCTTATCCCTAATATACTGTTTTGGGGGTACATTAAGCACTGCACTGCATTCATGGCCCAATTATGTTTTTGTAGTACCTGCCATGACACCACATTCCCTGCACTCAACTTATCCTCTTATATTTAAAGTCAAGCAAGCAATATCTAGCCTTTTCACTGACAGCAGACCATTCCATATACCAACCTTAATTATTCAAATAATAGTCAAGGAATATGATGAATCTGTTTGTAACCATTTACTTTGACATAAGTAGGCTTCTCTTTTGAATCACTGTCTGCAATTATGTTCTTAGTATAGAATAAAACAAAGAAATGAATTATGGTAGAAGCAATCCTCAGGGGGTTAACTCAAAGCATATGGATTCAGTCAGGAGAATTCTTTGCTATGGTTCATGCTCTTATGATGTTTTATGAATGTATTTTCCAAAATAAAATCTACTTTATGGCTAAATGGAGACATTTTTCTCAGTATTGCACACCACTATTGCTAAGCAAGTTTTTTTTTTATATATATTTCAGTGACTAACACTCCCCAGGTTTAAAGCTTGAGCTAGACATGTTTAAATACTGATTTATATTTCCTTCTGACTGTATACTTAGATGTGGTATATATACTTTTTAATTCCATTTCCACTTTGTAACCATTAGCATACATTTACTTACTAAATAAGGATAAAATAACAATGCAGACAGCTCAAAAATATTTGAAAGAAAGGTCCTAAAGCTCGATGCTTCTACTGTAGCAGTCCACTTTTCATTTCCATACCAAGTATATGACCAGCAGTAAAGCTATGCTTACTAAATATGGACAACATAACCATGTAGTACCCTTAATTTATTTTGTATCTTTCAAAAATACAAGACTTGACTAAATCAGTGATGATCAACTTACTTATTGTAGTGAGCCTCAGGTGTGGCCCCTGACATAACTAAAGGGACACAGATAATATTCAGTGAATGTATACTGATAACTATCAGAAACTGTAGATATGGAACAGGAAATAGCCAGAGATTGCAGGTATGCTACAAGAGATAGTCAGACACTGTGAACATGGTATAGTGAAATAGGAGTTGTTGGAGTCAGGGGATGACTTACTATTGGCAAATAGGCTGCTTACTTTGCAAGCAAAGTTGCACTGGTGGAGAAGGATCTGAGTGTTCTGGTAGATCATTGACTTAATAATAGAACGTATTGCTAAGCTGCAGTTTCTAAAGCTAGCAAAATCCTTTCTTGTATTAAATGATGTATAGACTCCAGAGAGAGAGAGATATCAGTAGGACCTCATCTGGAATATGCAGCTTTGGGCACCAGTTCAGAAAAAGGATATCAGAGAACTGGTGAAGGTGCAGAGAAGGGCAACCAAACTGATAAGATGCATAGAGGAGCTCAGCCCTGGAAATATTAGCTGAATTGAATTCTCCCTTGAGAGGAGATTAAGGGGGGGTGGGGGGATATGATCAACATATATAAATACATAAGTGGTCCATATAGTGAACTTGGTGTACAGTTTTTCACTTTCAGGTCATTACAGAGGATAAGGAAGGACACCCTTTACATCTGGAGGAAAAAAAGAGTTAACCTCTTTTCAGCCTGTCCCCTAGAATCTTCATCTGTAATGAAAAGTGTAGGGCAGGGCTTAAGGGAGTGATGTCATCATGCAAGCTAGTCAGTGGCTGACCGAGACCAAATTGCTTGCCCATTCATAGATCAATACTGCTTTTACTGATTTTGTACACCTAAGACCGCACTTTGAATTTTGTTGATAAATTATTTTAAATGAAATTCCACTATGGGGCTGCTTTGCGTCTCCTTTCTTTATTTTTACTGAGAGATTTCTTGGAATCTCTCTGGCAATGTGCTCTTGATGGTGAGATTGAACAGCACTGATTGACCATTTTTGAATATAATGGTCAACATAATACAGTAAGAAGCTGTAGTGTGTTCATAGGTGCACTATTATAGGTGTTCACAGATTAAAGGCTGGAGCAACGGTGGTTTATGTTGAATTTGTATGTTTTATTTATATATATAAGAGCAGAGCCGCATAAGCTGGTGCTTCCTGTATAGCGTCAACTCCTTTCACAGGTGGAGTGATTCCATATTCTCTCTGCCTGATAGAGTAACAACTGACAATACCTGAATGGAAGACTGTTATTAAGAGTAAGTTTATCACTAAAATCACAGTGCATTGTATATATATATATGGTAAAAATGAAAAAAAAAAAAAAAAGACGTACAAGCCTTGCGCATTACCTTCACAACACTTTAATGTATAAAGGATAAACATGATATACTCACAAACGAGTATTAAGTCAGCCATATAATGTACAGTCCATCAATTGCATCATCCACCAAGATTACCTGACCAGTTACAATGGTGGGATGTGCAGTCCAAAATCACTGACGCATTTCGAGGGTGTCCCCTCTTGTTCAGAGCTAAATTTGAAATGCCGGCAGATGGTCTTTATAGGGTAACTGGGATTAGAAGATTGACCCATGTGATTGAAAGACCTCCCTCTTGTGGGAGGGCTGAAACAAAAATTTTTGTATACATGCATACACACATCATTCCTCATTAGGGACATATATTCTCAGTTACAGTATACATGTGCGGACACACTCAACAAAATATGCCAGTATCCAATTCATATAAAAAATGAAATAAAGTTAATAAAAATAAATTAAAATCAGACCAAAGTGGATCAATGTATATACATATTCAGATATGTGTACTCACTTTCATAGGAAGGTCATGGAAAGGATGTTGTTAAAAGGATGGTCTGGATAATGTAAATCATGGCCACATAAAAATCAGATGTCACAAGGAGGGGGTGGTTGCAACATGTGGACACCATGTCAGCCCTCACTCTGACCATGGAATGCACGCCGGACTGATTTCCAGAAGTATCATTGCATTGCGCATGTTAGGAACCGACCTGTGACCCGCAAGCATCATTTCTGGAGACGTGAGATAAAGTCATATCCGGTGAACAATGTGGAGGGGCCGAAAACGTCACTTCCAGTGACACAGATCCGGGGATCTGTAAACAGGAAGCCGGAGGCCTCTGAACACCACATCTGCACATGATATTTCATGGGGACACCTGAGAGACCCCAGCCATCTGTGCACAGGACCTAGCGCAACCTACTAGAGGGCGACTGGAGTGATCTCAAATAGAGGCACAATGAGAGAGGAAGTCTGAAGGGGCCATAGTGGGAGACGTGCAGCACTGGCCAGTAGTGCACACATCCCCATAGTGCCCCTTTGAAATAGCAACTGGTATAATTAAAATATAAATTAAAATTAGAATGTGTGACAATATATTGTATGCGACATGGGAATAACAAAAACCCACCTGAATAAATGTATACTTAACCAAATGATACAAGTGCATGGTGCTTTTTAACAAAGTATACGTATAAGTATATGACCAAATATCTAAAAATTGTGTTATAAAAGGATACATGGAATGATGAATTGAAATGTATAGAACCATGTTCTTTATATATATATATATATATATATATATATATATATATATATATATATATATATATATATATACATACAAATCCTAAAAGACCTGAAAAGTTGTCATACTTAACCTGAAAAGTTGTCATACTTAACCGCTTGAGATCCGCGCTATAGCCGAATGACGGCTACAGCGCGGAACTGCTTTGCCGGGACTACATTTATTCCGACCCCAACCCCTTACCACATGATCAGCTGTCAGCCAATCACAGCTGATCATGTGACACAACAGAGCCGGCAATTGGCTATTTTTCCTGCTGTCAGCGCGAGGAGAAAAAAAAAAAGCTGATCATCGGCGGCCGTGAGAGGGACTTCAGTCTCGATCACGGCCAAGTCACCAGTGCCCACCTGCCCCCTGCCAGTGCAACCTAATTAAAGTAAAAGTGCCACCCATCAGTACCACCCCTTAGTGCCCATAGTGCCACCCATTAGTGCCCATAGTGCCACCTATCAGTGCCCATAGTGCCACCTATCAATGCCCACAGTGCCACCTATCAGTGCCCACAATCTGCCTCAACAACAGTGCTGCACCTCATATGCCACATATCCGTGCCAATCAGTGTCATCTACCAGTGCCCATCAGTGCCCATCAGTGCCCAGCAGTGCCACCTATAAGAGCCACCTATCAGTGCCACCTATCAGTGCCCATCAGTCCCATCTATCAGTGGTACCTATCCGTGCCCATCCGTGCAACCCATCCGTGGAACTCATATAAAGCTTACATACGGGGCATCTTAATCAAATTGGCCTAAAAGGTAAAAAAAAAACTGAGAATGCAGCAAATTGAAGATATACCTTTATTATTGGCTGAAAAAGAAAAACATATTTTATTGCGGACCTGTACATTAGCCCTCACGCAAGTTAGACAACAACTACGCAGTCTACTCCTGTATAAATATGAGAACCTTCTTAAATACCTGAGAGCTACCTTCTATGGTATGGGTAATAGGGTGGGTAAGTGGTTAGCCAACAAAGTAAAGACAACTAAAGCCAAATATCTTATGTATTACACACTCTAGAAACACATAGTAAGCTGTCTAACCCACGGGACATGCTTTTAATGTATATTACCAATCCTTATACGACTTAAGATCTGACAGATCATCACCCCAGCCTACCCTTGCCTCCATTTCATCCTTTCTTCCTTCAGTCCACCTGCCCTCTCTGTCATAGGAACAATTAGATGCTATTTCCCAGCCCTTTAAATGTCAGACTTTCTTTCACCCCACATTTTATCAGTCTTCAGTTTAACTGCTGCCTTTGGTTCCTTACCCAGTGACATTCTCCAAGCTGTAATAGTTACAATCCCCAAGCCTCATAAAGACTCCATATTGACTAACTATAGGCCAATTTCTCTTCTCAATACAGATGTAAAGATTCTTGCAAAATCACTCGCCCTTAGACTTCAAAAAGTATTGGCTGTTCTCCTACACACGCACCAGGTGGGGGTCATCCCAGCCCGACAGGCTCCCGATGGAACGAGGATACTTTTAACCACTTCAGCCCTGGAAGGATTAACCACCTCCCTGATCAAGCCCTTTTTTGCTATACATCACTGGGCAGCTGTGCGACATTGTAGCCAAACAAAATTGACGTCCTTTTTTTCTTTTTATAAATAAAAAAAGAGCGACAATTTTGAAAAAAAAGCAATATTTTTTACTTTTCTCTTAATAAATATCCAAAAAAAACAAAACACATTTCTTCCTCAATTTAGGCCAATATGTCTTCTTCTACATATTTTTTGTAAAAAAATTTAAAAAATCGCAATAAACGTATAATGATTGGTTTGTGCAAAAGTAATTGTGTCTACAAAATAGGGGATAGATGTATGGCATTTTTATTATTATTTTTTATTAGTAAGGGTGGCGATTTGCGATTTTTATTGTGAATGTAACATTGCGGCAGATAGATCGGACACGTTTGACACTATTTTTGGACCATTGACACTTATACAGCGATCAGTGATATAAAAATGCACTGATTACTGTGTAAATGTCACTGGCAGGGAAGGGGTTAAACAGGGGCGATCAAAGTGCATTCCCCCAGTGTGTTCTAACTGTAGGGGGCGTGGGCTCACTAGAACATGACAGAGATCGCTGATCCTGATCATTGGGAGCTGTCACTGTCACGTTGCTAGGCAGAACAGGCAAATGCCTTGTTTGCATCTCCCTGTTCTGCCTCTCCATGCCATGATCGCAGGCCACGGAATACATTGAGTCTGCGGATCCACGGGCACGCCCCGTGGCACACCGCCGGTGGCGTGCGCCCGCTATCCGGCAATGACGGCGTGTCGTACGGATATGTGGTTTTGCGCACCCGTGCCATTCTGCTGAAATATTTTGGTGTGAGCTGGTCGGCAAGTGGTTAAATATCATTACTCCCTCTAGAGTGCTATGAACACCTTCTCTGCCCCTTTCCTTGGATGCAGAGAAGGTGTTCAGTAGAGTTCGTTTGGGGCTTCCTTAAAGCGGAATTCCACCCATTTAAAAAAGTGTAGTTGATGGCTTTTAATAATCAGACGCTCACCTGTCCCATGGTCCAGCGATGCAGGTGCACAAAGCCCCACTCCTCTCCTCCTCCTCTCCACGGTGCCGGCATTGTTGCTGTGGGCGCCTGACTGCGGTTTCACAGCCAGATGCGCACTGCGAATGCGCGAGCTGTGCTGTGTGCTGTGATTGGCTGGGCAATCTTCTGGGACCTGTGACGTGTCCCAGAAGATTGCAGGGAGGAAGGGGGGAGAGGTGATCTTCTTTACAGGGATGAAGTGGGAGCTGGGTGCCCGTAAAAACTCCTCTCCCAAAAATATGAGGGGTCACCTGCACTTAAAACAGAAGTTCCATTTTTGGGTGGAACTCCGCTTTAAGGAGGTTCTCAATAAATTTGGAATCGCTGGCTAACCACAGTCTGCTATACTTTCTCTGTATTTCTCACTTTCAGCCAATGTTCTCATCTCAGGAATCTTCTCAAACATGATTAATATAACCAATGGAATATGACAGGGGTGTCCCCTCTCACAAAAAAAAATGTCATGCAATTATGGAAACCCTAGCGGAGAAAATTAGATCAATGTCTCTTCTTACTGGTATCTCTGTAACTGGCTGTGAACACAAACCTATTCGCGGATGATGTCATGCTTATAGTCTCCAATCCCAAAACCTCCCTCCCGAAACACTAAGATATTAGCTCTCCATTCAGTGCAGTATCTTTTTACAAACTTAACGCCACCAAATACCAGATCTTAGAATTGAACATCCTCTCACCACATAAGACATTCTTTGACCAATAAATTCCCCATCCAATGGGCCTCTGATTCTATTACTTTCTTAGCCATTCAACTCCCAATCAACACCTCTCAACCATGACTTTAAACCTTTCCTAACTTCTCTCTCCCAATATCTAGCTCAACTAACAGCCCAGGAGCTTTCAAAAATAGTTTTTTAATTGCGGTATTAAAAATTATAGTGCTACTCAAGTTACTTTTTTTATTCAGAATCTTGGCTGTCCCAATCCCTACTTCCTTCCTCCCTGCTGTTCAGAAACTTTTTAACCAATACATATGGAACCGTAAACCACCCAGATGCTCTCTTCTCATCATGATGAAACAGACATAATGGAGGCATGGTAGTACCCAATATCGCCCACCACTATAAAACATGTATTTTAGACCAACTACATTACTGGCGGTCTTGTCTCCTTCCACCAATAAATGATGGTTACATATGGAAGCCTCCATAGCACCCAGTGGAAACCTCCAACTCCACCTTATAGCACTCAAGATGGGACTACCCTACGAATACTCCAGTTATCCAATGCTCAACATCCTTAAAAATCTGGTCCTCTTTTCAACTAACTTCATCTTCCTCACTAAGCATTTATAAAATTATAGTCCCCATTTCCTCCTAAACTTTCCCTTTGCAAAATTGGCACAATAAAGGCATCGCTACCCTTTCTAACCTCTACATGGACTCTACCTTACAGCTATGATGAGCTATCCTCCGAATATAATCTAGATCACTTAGATGTTTTTCACTATTCCCATATTAGATCTTTCATCCTTAAGTGCCCGTTCACACAGGGGCGACGCGACTTGCAGCGCGACTCACAGACGCGACCTGCACACGACTTCAGCGGCGACTTGCAAAATGACTTCTGTATAGAAGTCAATGCAAGTCGCCTGAAGTCGCCCCAAAAATAGTACAGGAACCTTTTTCTAAGTCGGAGCGACTTGAGTCACTCCTATTAGAACGGTTCCATAGTACAGAACGGAGCGCGACTTGTCAGGCGGCTAAGTCGCCTGACAAGTCGCGGTAGTGTGAACGGCCACTTAACATCCCCTGCCTTGCTACCTTGAATTACCCGACACAATTTATCATTTCCTCCATGCCCCCCTTAATAAGCAGAAAGGAATCTCCGCATTTTACAATTTCCTAAATGACAATAATATATTTTAGAAATCTAACATGATGCATAAATGGGAAAAGGAGCTATATCTTGGCATAGAGCCCTGAAAGACACCTACACTTCCTCACACTGGTCAAACCACTAGGAGCTTTTTTTTAAAAACACTCCATTGTTGGTACCTTACTCCATACAAATTGTCCACACTATACCCCACCCATACCACCTCCTGCTGGGGACAGTGTGGAGAAGTGGGATCCCTCTGCCACATATTATGATTCTCCAAATCTGTAAGATCCTTTTGAAATAAGGACATAAAGTCCCCCTAGTTCCATGTCAATCAATGCCTTTCCCCCACATAACAAAACTGTACAAATTCACCTCCACCTCACCAATGGAAAAGCTAATGTCTGCTAAGAACTTGTCATATTTGCAGTTTCATAAACATAAAGCACCTCCTAGAGTGCCTCAGCGACCCGCTCCCACTCACCCAGGAGTCAAGAACCACAGCTAAGTGGGCACATTCCTGAAATTTTCAGAACACGGCCACCGGGAGAAATGGCGGCATCACAGGCTGCCTCACACGAGCCCCGCTCCACTAACAGGGAGAATCAAAGGGACAGAAACCGCAGCCCTCCCTCACAGAGCACTTAGGCTCCCTCATCACTCAGTCTGGCAGACCTCAGAGCAGTAGCTGCAGATATAAAAACCACATTAATGGTATCTATCTCGGATCTGCGGTCGGATGTACAAGCTATTGCTCTGAGGGTAGAGGATATGGAGGAGACTCAGGCATGCCATGACACCACAATGTGTCAGATGCAGCAAGTTACCGAATCCCACGCAGTGCACCTGAGAGAGATAAATCGCCACATGGAGGACTTTAACAATCATGGAAGGCGCCGCAATCTCAGAGTAAGAGGCCTTCCTGAAGCAATAGACTCATCGCAAATGACAAGCACTGTCACAAATCTATTTAACAACCTCTTAGATAGACCCCCGGATGTCCCAGTAGCCATGGAAAGAATTCATAGAGGACTCCGACTGAGGGGAAGAGACACAGACTCTCTTAGAGACATAGTATGCTGCCTAATGGACTTTCAACTGAAGGAGGAGATCATACGCAGAGCTAGGAACAGGCAGCACTTTACATGCCAAGAAGCAGAGATCAAAATCTTCCAAGACCTCTCCAACATAACGCTGCAGAGGAGAAGAGAACTAAGACCCCCGTTCGAGGTGCTGAGAAACAGAGCCATACCCTACCGCTGGAAGTTCCTGTTCTGCCTGTCAGCCATGGCCAACGGACACACAGCGAACTTGCGGGTCCCAGAAGATCTGGATCATTTCCGCGCAGCCCTCAACATCCCGCAAATGGAACTACCGGACTGGTATAGCGATTTTCGCCTTCCACCACTTCGCAGGGCGATCTCAATGGAGGGCATAGCGGAGGCAGGAAATGATAGCTTCAGCATTCGCTGACACCGCTCACACCCTCCGCTCACTCCATCAAAGGCTCCGGGAATCCCACGAAACGAAAGCCCTAAAGCCTCACTGGACCCACGCAGAGCCAGACACTCCTGAGAAGGTAACAAACAGTAAATAGACTGCCTCAAAGATGACACATACATGACTCATATCTAGACCCTACCACTGTTACAATCTCCCTACAGCACCACAAGACTCCAGAAAGACAATCAGGGCCCCTTAATTGTTTCATACGGACACAGACATGACCGGCTTAGTGGGCTTGGGAGCCGGATGTACAATCCACTTAGAAGTTAGCCCTTAGTAACGAACTAGGATATACTTGCCAGCATAGGTCTAGGACCAGGCATAACCTTGAGAGACACTTGAATCTCTAGAAGGATCCTGAAGACGGACATCCCAAGGAACTCTTTATATTTATACCGGCTTTGGTGTATGAGGGGAAGCAATACAATAGAGATCTTTCCAACAAGGGACTTCACTATAGCCCTAATCCCGTACTACTAGTAAGCACATATAGCACTGGTTTAGGATCGTGATTTACAGCCTGGAATTCGGAGAAAGATACAAAACCCAGACTTCCCACCAGGACTACATAAGAACTACCTTCATTCACACTGGCCACAAGAACAACTCCTGGCACGCCACTTCTACGACCAAGGATCACCATCCTCACCTATCCAGATAGCCTCTAAGACAAACAAACCCCCAATCCCAGTCTGGTCATATCTCCTAATCTAATCTCACACTATCTGAAAGAACTGGAGAAGAGGGTAACTGTTCTAGACAACTTACAGCTTTCGAGCAACTATGCACAATGGAATCCCCCCAAACACACATAATTGCCACCTTACACTCTCTATTATTCAAAGAACACCCACTAAATAGTTCTAAAGCATGTAGAGCTTGGGAAAGGGACTTAGAAATAGCTCTCACCCCAGAAGAATGTGAAAAAGTGTACTTGAACATACATAAGGGCACGGCCAACGTTACAACTTAAGAAAACAGGTTTAAAATACAAACCTGATGGTACCGTACACCAGCACTTCTACACCAATTCAATCCGGATATATCGGATCTATGCTGGAGATGTCAAGAAGAGAGGCACATTTCTATGTATATGGTGGTCATGCCCACGCATTCAACCATTCTGGAAAGAAATACACCGTATAACCAAGCATATCACGACGTACGATTTGGCCTTCACCCCGGCACAACTCCTCTTACACCACTCATCAGCGAGACACTACTCATATCACAAATCCCTAGCGATGCATTTGATCAATGCAGCTAAACAGTGTATCCCTATTCATTGGAAAACACAAAACATCCCTTCGATTAAGGAATGGCTCCTCAGAATAAATAGGGTGGCAGAAATGGAAGAATTGATCTACATTGCAAGGGACACACCGCACAAATTCGCACAGAAATGGGCATGCGGGAAACATTTTTAGACAACTGCAGAATATACCCTCCTGAACACAGCGCCAGGAAAAACATAAAATCACATGACACCCCCCCCCCCACATGATTATTGTAAGGGAAACAAAAGAAAACATCTAGCCGCCCAAGAAAATTGGCATTGAATCCATAGCCACAACTGATACAACAGAGACCAGACCAATTACAACGGATAGATCCAGGCACCCGGGTGGGGGCTGGGAGGGAGGGGAAGGCCCAGGGCTTATGAACAACCTCCTTCCTCTATCCCTTCTTTCCACTATATCCGTTCCCTCCTGTTCTCTCTCCTCCTTTCCTCCGTTTTTTTGTTTTTTTTTCTTTTCCTACGCTTCCCCGACCGAGCCACACTCTTTTCATACCCACATCGGTGGACAATGGAGGACAATATAGGTGCATCAAAATTTGTTTCTAATAGTAAACAAATAAATAATACCCCGTAGCGCTATTACTGTGTAAATATCACTGCACACAATCTACCTTCATTAATACCTAAAGATAATCTATAATCTCACATATACAAATATATTCAAAAAAGTATACATGAAGCACATAAAACTGTACATAACACCCACTTTAAGTGAATGTGAAAAAATATATACTGAACACCATGAACACTGCAAAAATAAAAAGCAACCAAAAAAAATTATTAACTAATTATTCCATCACCCAAAGTGATTATAATTAAAAGAAATTCTGCAATAGTCCTTTTATAAGTGCAAACAATCTTCAGTGTCCAAAACAGTTGTTAACTCCTTCACCACACCATCCATGATTGTGACTCCCTCTTTGTGAGTACACTCACCAGCTGTTGAACCTTATACTCTCGTGGTAGGCTAATAAGGCTTTAAATCCTCTTAGGAGATGATTCCACCATAGTATCCCATATCACTAGATCTCCTCCACTCAGAAGTTGCTATTGCACATGTACCTCAAAGAAACCACAGTGGAAGCCTCTAATAGTGTAATACCATAAAAGCACTTTAATTTTTAAAATTCACTCTTTATGCACTCACATGAACAATAAAAGAATAAGCCACTTCAAAAGGGTCAAATCACTTCACACTCCAACTCCAACAGGTGCTTTAAATACGCCGGGGCATTGGTGGTCACAGTGGAACTCTTAAATAGGGAACTGGGTCGCTCTTTCTCACCCTTCCTCACGTATCCTGCCTGGTCCCACACAGCAGGTCTGTAATTTGAATTAGGGTGCCTTATCTTACTCGTACCATCCCCTTCGTCCAGCATCACCTTCCACCACCGTATAAGCAAGCTAATGTCTCAGTATTGTTCACCAGATAGCCACGCCCCCGACATGTTTCGTCATACCAGTCTTAATCATGGGATTGGCTATCTGGTCTGGCGTCCCTCCTTTTATCTCTCTGACCCCTGTCACAAACCCCTCATCACACGTCATGTACGATGAATGAATACCTACCGCGCATGCGCAGACCTGAAATCTCTGTGTCCCCGATTGCGCATTGCACAGGCAGCATACCTCTATGTCACCAATGCGCCAGCATTTACAACAAAACGAATGGTGTTCCTCCCGCATAATATATATCCCTCCCCATCAACATACGCTAAACCTGCCAGATTAATACATGATATCACTCAAGCAATTATAGTAAAAAAATAGTTACAAAAAAAAAAAATAGTAAACATACCCATAAAAATTAATTTCTAAATTTTCACTTCATTATAAATCTAATGCTAACCTTATTCATTAAAGAGTGGCTAACCCCTCAGGATCCTCAAATAATAATAAAAAAAAAAACAACAGACAGCAGCATTTTTATACTGAGGTAAATCACTCACTATCCATAATACCTGAACTGCTCAATCCTATTCTCATAATTGGTAACCAAGGGTGACCCAAATCAATCCATTACCCCCCATACCACCTACTCATTCCCCCCAAATCTATAGCTTATGGGCAGAAACAATAACACAACCAACCAATCAGGGAATCTTCTTCATTTAAAAATCAGAAGATTAGAACACAATATCCCCCCAAGGTGACTAGATGCTATTCCTCAAATATTAGTAAAACAATTCATCAGGCATTGCTAATAAAGCAGTTTAGGTCCAGTTCTATGTTCATCCCTCTCGGGGAGAGGCATCTCATTGAGAAAATCCATTTCGTTTCCCTCTGAGATAAATCCCTGACACGATTCGAGCCTCTCCAAGAGGGATGAACATAGTCTACGCCACAAAACTGCAACAGACTTGGATCCTGTTGATGACATTCCTTAAAATGTAGTGATACACTGTGGTATTAGTAACCCTTCCGAATGTTTCATAGTTTCATAGTTAGTAAGGTTGAATAAAGACACCAGTCCATCCAGTTCAACCTGAGTGAGTGTCTACAATTGTCGCTATCCCTGTACGTTGCACACTCACATCAGTCCCTACCCTCAAAGAGCCCACAATCCAAGGTCCCCATTCATATACTAGGGCCAATTTTGGACAGAAGCTAATTAACCTACCTGCATGTCTTTGGAGTGTGGGAGGAAACCGGAGCACCTGGAGGAAACCCACACAGGCACAGGGAGAACATGCAAACTCCAGGCAGGTAGTGTCGTGGTTGAGATTTGAACCAGCAGACCCTTCTTACTGCTAGGTGAGAGTGCTAACAACTACACCACTATGCTGCCCACAACATGTTAGTCAGGTGTTCAGAAATGTGCACCCTAAGCAGCCTTTTGGTGCGTCCTACATAGAACAGGCCACAAGGACACCACGGCAAATACACCACATACGACAAATTGCATGTCATAAACTCATCAATATTGAGTGTTTCCCCCTCCCTATTGGTGACTGAAGTTACTCCTCTATTTACTTGGTGGACAGTCCTACAGCCCAGAGGACGTCAGAGTGACGAAACGCGTAGGGCGTGGCCACGTTGTGTGCACTCATTTGAACGGATAGAGACGAACGGCTGAGTTTTTTCCACATGCATATGCTTTTAATGTCAAATGTGAGTAGTTTTTTATACAAATAAACGAACGATCTGGTTAAGAATGTATTACACTATGGATATGTCTTTTCTCATATATAATTAACGTTGGAGACCACACGGACGGAATAGTGAAACTTCACCCAGTGCACCAGCAGCAGCTAGAGAGTAACACAGTGGCTTACATTGTGAAGGTCCATCCAGCCCCATAAGAGGCATTAATTCTGGTGAGAGCATTTACACACTATAGCACTGAGTGGCGCACCGGGGATGAAGTTTTCTAATTGAAGACCCGCACTGTTTGCACGAGTGAATGAAATATTCCCTATTGACTTTACGCATCAATTACAGCAATAGTTTGAGGAGGCAGTATTATTAAGCCAAACATTAACTTTGGACTAATATTGGACATAGATGCGTCTTCATGCGATTATTGGTTGAACATATTTCTGATCCCTGGTTGTTCTGATCCCTAGTCGCTTTTTTTGCACTTTCTTTGCACGTATTTGCACAGTTTTTTCTGAACTAGCACACTGTTGGATACTAACAACATTTTCACCATTTTGTATATCTAAATGAATGTTTATTATATTTTTGGTATTCACTCATAGTATGCTGACATGTATAAGATAATTTAATATCTATTTTGGATTTAATTATGATGGAACACACATGTTGATTCAATATTGATCACACATATATTTTTTATTTATTTTTATTTTTTTTTCAAGGATATACTTTTAGCATATATACTTTTAGGATATATACAAAATTGTTTTAGGAAATTTTTGCACGCTATTGTTAATAGCATTTCTTTTTAACCACTTCCCGACCAGCGCACGACGATGTACGTCGACAGAATGGCACGGGCAGGCATATTGGCGTACATGTACGTCCAATATTCGTTGCCGCCGTGCCATCGGGAGCGCGCCGCCGGCGGCGCGCTCCCGCGCTGGTCGGGACCCCCGTGATTCCGGTCGCGGGACCCGCAGACTCGATCGCCGCGGGCATCCCCGCGATCGTCTCACGGAGCGGCCGAATGGAGGAAATGCTGTATAAACAACATTTTTCCATTCTGCCTAGCAACTAGTGACGCTGATCTCTGCTCCATGTGATTGGAGCAGAGATCAGTGTACACTAAATCAAAGCCCAACCCCCCCCACAGTTAGTAACACACCCCTAGGAACACTTAACCCCTACACTGCCACCCACTGGTTAACCCTTTCACTGCCAGTGTCATTTACACAGGAATCACTGCATTTATATAGCAGTGATTACTGTATAAATGACAATGGTCCCAAAAATGTGTCAAAAATGTCCGATGGGTCCCCCACAATGTCGCAGTCACAATAAAAATCGCAGATCGCCGCCATTACTAGTAAAAAAAAAAATAATAAAAAATTATTAATAAAAATGCTATAAAACTATCCCTATTTTGTAAACGCTATAACTTTTGCGCAAACCAATCGATAATCGCTTATTGCGATTTTTTTTACCAAAAATATGTAGAAGAATACGTATCGGCCTAAACTGAGGGAAAAAAATGTTTTTTCATATATTTTTGGGGGCTATTTATTATTACAAAAAGTAAAAAATAATGCGTTTTTTTCAAAATTATCGCTCTATTTTTGTTTATAGCGCAAAAAATAAAAACCGCAGGGGTGATCAAATACCACCAAAAGAAAGCTCTATTTGTGGGAAAAAAAGGACGTTAATTTTGTTTGGGAGCCACGTGGCACGACCGCGCAATTGTCAGTTAAAGCGACGCAGTGCCGAATCGCAAAAAGTGGTCTGGTCTTTGACCAGCAAATTGGTCCGGTCTGAAAGTGGTTAAATAACACCAGTTTGTGGTGATAGGTCAATTTAACACACCACTGATAGGGTTTAGCGCCATAACCTTTTTATTTTATACTCTTCTGGACTGAAGCCGACATGTGACAGCGTACGTGTTATCAGTGGAATTTAAGGGGCCAGAGAAATATCATAGCACAAGTCCCAAGTCTATTTTTAACCCTACCCAGTCCAAAGGCCCTTACCTAGCCACTTTTTATCAGGTAGTATTCGAAGAGCCTTATAGACCTATGTCTATCAGAATCCTCCAGGTCCCATCATTCTGTTACTAACTTAAGCCCCTAAAATTTTCATAGACCATAATCCTCCGGTTTCAATACATATTGAATCAATTTATCATGTAGACCCCCGCCACGATTTGGAAACGTACCCTCCTATTCATGACCCACAGGTCACTCACCGATCTGATATACCCACAGTTACCTTTGGAGGCTCCCGATCATCTATTCCATCTGTTTTAGTCCAGATCCCGCTACCCAGCCCCACAGTAACCAAAATAAAAAGAAAACATGAAGAAGAGGTAGGAGAGGGAGAAAACACAAATAAACTCAGACACACCAAGTCCGGACAAGTTGCAGAAACTGGTAAAATCTACAACTTATCCACCCAGAACCTGACCAAATAAAAAACATCCCTATTGGCTACGAGCCATAACTTTACCCCCACCACCTTTCCCAATTAATTTAATATGTTTAAGGATCTTAACAAATGTATTCATAATATAACCCTTAAGAGACACTATAGCATGAAGACCAGCAAAACTAGCATTCAAGACACCAATCCTCCTGATGATCAATATCTTCCATTAGATACCTCTAATGAACAACAAGCTATTCAAGACCTTTGCAAATTATGGAATGCAGATGAGGTTGCCTGGTCTCAGTACATTCACTCTTCCCCATCTATTGCACACACCACCTTTAGACCCAAATCTATTTTAACCCTAACCACATATAGTTCCATCATGTTGGTATAGGCTGGCGTTTGTGCATGCACACCTATACATATGTCAATGTGTGTGGGTGCCTATGTGCACCCATGCGTGCCAGCGTGGATACTTGGATTCTTGGACACTGTTACTCTTGGGCCCATTGGCCCTGCTCCATGCACCGTGTGTGGGTTATGGACATGATTAATGATTCTTTAATAATTAGGGCATTTGTCTATTAATAATAATTTTCTACTTATTATTACTGTTACGGTACTACTAAAGTGAGCCCACAGGTGACACTCCCCCAGGGCGTGGAGTCTAAGGGCCAGTCGGTATTCTGCCAGGGACCCTCTCATGAGGGCTTGGGCTTAGCTGCATGCTGACCCCAGGTCACAGCCCCCGGGCTCACCCTGCTCAATAGGGGAGTACCAGAAGACACTGTCAGACAAGGATGAATGGATGGATGAAGCAAAGGAGAGCCGGATAGCGAGCCAAGGTCAGGGCAGGCAACAGACAATTTACTTAGGAGGACTAGCTGAGTCAGTACACAAGAGATTAGTTCACAAGAGGTCAGGTTAATGCAGGTTACAAGAAAGGATCTCAGAAACAAGCGTTGCTCAAGCAACCAGAACTAGTCTGAGAGGAATTTAAATAGAGAAGCACATGGGGGGGCTGGACAGGAAGTAGCAGGAAGGAATAACATAATTAAGCAATAGGTGAAGCCGGCGACACCCATAGCTACAGAGTGCAGCAGAGCTGAACACAAGCTAGTGGAACAACAGGTGCCAGTCGGCCTACAGTAGTAAAGGTAAGACACAAATCAGCTCCGGAGCTGATCTGTGACAATTACCGTTATTATATTTCTATTTTATTATTTACTATTCAATTATTTTAGGATATATTTAGGACCCACATATATAGACAATATTCATATATAGTAATTTTAATACTTTGCGTCAAACTTTTTATATTCTGTGTATAGATTGCTTTTTTATATTTCTCTATTTAATTTGTGTATTATAGTAGATATCACGCTTTCTTGTGCTATGGTATGTCTCTTGCCCCTTAAATCTCACTGCTAACACGTACGTTGTCACATGTTGTCGGCTTCAGTCCGGAAGAGGCTATAAAAGACAGACACTTTCAACAACCAATTAGAACTGAAGAAAAAGCGGAAGCTGTAAAATGCGTCTTCACACCCATACGTCACTTCAGGTTTATGGACTTCTCCGAGTGCGTTCCATGCTGGTGCACATGCCGACAAGCAGGAACCAGGCAGGTCCTGTTCATCTACCTGATGAGCCATCCACTGCAGTTCACTAGGACACCCCTCTAGGATATAGCTTCGGGCCTCATAGTGACCTTATAGAGACCACAGGCACCTGCACTACATATGCTCGTTTCTCACCGATGTTGTGTGAGTAGCCATTTGGCTTTTTTTTTAAATAAATTGTTTCCAATATACTGCACTTAGTCTGGTGCACCTTGTTTTCCCTTTTACCCTGTCTTCCAGAGTTTGCTTCTACTCCTAAGGGAGATGCCGCTGGTGCTTATTATCAATCCCCGTTATCATTTCCTGGGACTTGTTGCTCACCAATTACCTTTTAATATTATAATAAGTGTTATAATGTTTTTTCATCCATCTTATTTGTAACCATTTATGCTGTGCATGTATTGATTCTTGTGCCATGTTTACTTTTCCAATGTATTTGTGCAGAGCCTGCTCTGTATCTATGCACCTTAAATCCAGTGACAGAATCGTGGATGGGTAAATCTGTGTGTGATTCTGTCCACCAAGTTTTCCTGGTATAACCACAAGAGGGCAGCTTCTTCATAAAAAAAATGTAAATTGAAATCGTTATGCTTTCTGGAACTGCACATTCACTGGAAGATGCCCAGGATCTTTTGATGAACTGTCTTCACTTCATTAATTGCATCTGATATGGACGTTATTTGATTATTAATATTTAGTTCATCACTATTTTTATTTGTTATATGTATGGGTATACACAAATATAAGAGGAGTGGAATATATTTAATATTTGTTTATTTAATTTTGTTTGTGGTAGCACTGCACTATATAGAAATGCTAAATTAAACTGTACCTAATGTCTAATCTTTAATGTTTAAGTGTGATTAGGTTTTTTTTTTAAACACACCTTAAGCATTTAACATCATTTAACATCAATTAATCATTTGTTCTACTGTATCTTTCCCTTTAAAGCTAACTCTTTCTAATTGAAAGGGATGTTTTAAACATGTTTGATGTTTGAAACATTACAATTAAGAGGATACTAAACAGAATTAAAACAATGCTAGTAATATATTACTTAGAAAAAATGTAAGTAATTGTAAAGTCTTGTTTTTTTTCTATAAATAATAAACATGCTTCACTTACCTGCTCTGTACAGTAGTTTTGCAGAGGACAGCCCAGATCCTTCTCTTCTCTGGTCCCTATTTGGTTCCCCTGGCCCCTCCTTCCTGTTGAGTGCCCCCACAGCAAGCAGCTTGGGAGCAATGGGGGCGCCTGAGCCGAGCCACAGCTCCATGTACCCATTCAGACACTAAGCCATGGTTTGGCCCTGCCCCTCTCTGTCTCCTCATTGGCTAACTGACTTTGATTGATTTGTGTCTCAGCCAATGAGACAAACCTTTACCCTTAAAAATCTCCATAGGCAATGTTTAAAAAATTCTACAGGTTGCATGTTTTGAGTAATAGAGGAGGTCTAGGCCTAGAATTATTGCTCTCGCTCTACCGATCACGGTGATACCTCACATGTGTGGTTTGAACACCGTTTTCATATGTGAGCACTACTCAGGTATGCGTTCGCTTCGTTAAATTTTTTTTTCTTATTTATTTTACCTTTTATTTTTACACTGTTCTCTCCTTCTGCCGATAAAAGTATTTTGGGGTGAATCTGATGCAGAGACCACTATTACTGGAAACTGGATCGCCCGCTGAAGAAGAGGCTACTAGGTTATGGCAGCTAGCTGCTCCCATAACAAAGATATCCCTCTCCAAACAGCCAACGTTTATCGGCATGAGGCGGTCAGGAAGTGGTTAATGCATAGAATGCCTTAAGATCAAAAACTGTCTGCCTTCACAATCAATTTAAATCAAAATGTGTTATCAATTACTATCGGTGTCCCTGTGACTTTAAGGAGAGGTGGGCTCCCTCCAGGTTCACCTGCCCTCAATCTAGCCATTAGGATGCATGTGCTTCTACTAGGCAGGGTCTCATAAATTTACAGAGTTAGGACTGCGGATAATACTGGGGTGCCATGGAGTGGCTCTGGAGCTCATGCATTTATTTGCAAATGTGGGCTAACTAAACCCCTAAACCCCCCCTTTTTAGCATCAACTGATAGACAAGAGAGTTTAATTGGTTGCAGACTGGCTGGTGAACTTTATTTAGTTTTGTTTGCCTTGATACTGCATCACCAAATCCTTGGCCCAGCGAATGTAGGGGAAAAGGAACAAGGCGTGCCAAACTAAGTGTAGTATTTAATAGGACAAACAAGCCAAATGGGTAATATTCAGGCATATATGCGTTAGGGGGTCCGGGGTCACTGTGCAGTCCACGGTGTAGGGAGCTGTGTTCCAGCAAATTAGATGACCAGCCGCAGGGAGGTGGAGCAGCAGTAGACCCTCTGTGGATGTCCGGAAGGCTATCTGGGTAGAATGCCGCGTGATCTCTATGGCATACGGAACCCAGAGACCGGAACCGGAAGTGTGTGTAAGCGTGGAATGCAAGCTCCGTGAGCCGGACGTGACATAGCGACCAATCAGATTTGGCGTGCCTTGTTACTTTTCCATTTTGTCTTCCAGAGTTGTGCTTCCACTCCCAAGGCTGCTGCCGCTAGTGTACACCTGAATTGACTTACCACCCCCCAGACTTTTTAACTGTATTACAGATAATACTTAGTTGGTCTTTGTTCCATCTCCTTGTTTTTTCCAGTGAATGTAGGGGTCTGTGGGGGGGGGGGGGGGTCCACCAGAGTCTTGAAGCCACCATTAAAATAAGGAGGCCCCCAGATAGCTGTGCCCCCCCCCCCCCCCATAGCAATGTTCCATAATTTCCTCAAAAATTATTTCCCACAATGCCCAAAAATGTATGTCACACAAAGTAAATGTTTTAAGACCACAAATGACAGCGAAACTTAATTTCTGTAACCAAAAAGAGTCAGGGATGCTGGCTAATGCCATTGATCAATTATGGCATCATAGGTTGCTAAAATACTGGAGGCCACTGGAGCCCTAGTGGTCACAGCTCTGAGTGGAAAGTAATTATTAATTAGTGTTGATAGTAACACCATCTCTAAATAACTACTTCCTGCAAACCCGGAGGTTCAATGCAGTGGGTGGGTGAACAGGCCATTTTTTCCACCCGTTACCTAAAGTACAAACAGCTGGAGTTTGAGGTGAACACTGATTCAGCCAAACATGAACATCATCCCATACTTGCCAAATTTGCAAAAAAGAAAACTCTTTGGCTCAAACTGCCAAAACTTCACCAACATCCACACAGAGGAAACTGGAAATGTCTATGTTGAATTGATTTGCTCATCCCTACAAACTAGATTTTATAAACAGCATGACTGTAATAGGAGTTACATTATATCTTAAACACAACCCAGTTTAAGTTCCTCATCATGCAGGGGCCTTTTTTATGACTGATAGCCACTAGCAATCTGAGGTTTCCTTGAAACAATAAAACATAAAAGTTGATTTAATTATAGCCTTATTTTAAGGGGAAGCCTATAAATGAGCTAGGGATGCTGGCCACAGTGAGCTACATTAAATAATAAAGGAGCTTATTTCTTAAACTGCTAATTACCATGATCCCTTGTTAAAAGGTTAGGTATTACAAGTCTTACAGTAAACATAATTTATTTTATGTTTTAAAAAGTGCTTGTATTTAAAATGCCTAAGTGTTGCAGGCAGTTCCTCTACACCTTTGAAAAAAATAAAATCACTGGCATTAAACCACCGCATATTTTGCACTTGGTTTTAGACAGGTTGAAATAATGCCAAACAGTACCAAACTGTTCTATTAATCTTCTCAATCAATCCCCTGCAAAAAGTTTTAGGATTAAATAATCAGGTCAGGTGAAAAAGATTACCCTTAAGGAGGTTTTTTTTAGGTCTACATGTGAATTTGCACTAAAGCCATTTGTATTGGCTTGTCTCTATTAGTAATCACACATCTTACCTAAAATATCCTATATAATTAAATATAAAACACAAAGTAAATTCATATTAAAAAGGAACTGCAGTCTGCTCACATAATTTGGAATAAAAACATCTTTGCAATTGTGAAGCTTCCCCCCAACCATTTTGCATATTATTTTATATACTGTGATTCTGTACTTGCCAAATATGCTGCAGAAATCTCCCTTCACTGAGTCTGGCTGCAACCATTTTAACTGTGGTGAAGCTGCTGCCTGTTCACTTCCTGGATTTACACAGACACACAGAGGCACACCTCCAGCTCTGAAGCTTTCATTGGCCCTCTTATGACTCATTCCCCCCTCCCTTCCTGGCAAATTCTCACGAGAGTGAGAGAGAGAACTGTGCATGATGTCATAAGCCTAGGCTTTTTTTCCAGACAAGAAAACAGGAAGTGGGCTGTATAAAGTATTTACTGTCAGAAAAAAAAATGTTTTTTACTATCCAAAGTTAAAACAACAAGGGCAGACAATTTAATATATGGAAAGATGAAAAAATGACCGAAGTTCCATTTTAAGTACAAATGTCATACACAGTGAATGTCAGCATACATGCTGAATGGATTCCCACATGACCAAATTAGTGTCATTTACCTGGTCCCTCAAAGGGTTGAATAAAAGTTAAAAGAAAAGGCCTGTGAATTCTTCTTTATGCATTTCACTGTATTCTCTGGCAATTGTAATGGAATTTTGATTTGAACTTGGAATTCTTTTTTGTTATATGCACATTCCAGTGCATGCTGATATTTACACTTTAGCGCTCTTCTGCCTAGGGCGCCCATCCACTGGTGTTCCTAGTCTCTTCTCTCTAGAGCAAGCAACTAAGTCTCAACATCAGCAGGTAGCCGCCTTCGCACATAGTGTCAGAGGTGCAGCGGCGGCAGAGGATTGTGTCTGTGTCCCAACTCCAAAATGAATTGAAACAAGCAAACATTCATTGATGGGCACTGGTAGGATTCATTGATGGGTGCTGGAAGGCTGCATTGATGGGCACTGGTAGGCTGCATTGATGAGCGCTGGTAGGCTGCACTGATGAATGCTGGTAGGCTGCACTGATGAACGCTGGTAGGCTGCATTTGATGGGTGCTGGTGAGGCTGTATTTGATGGGTGTTGGTGAGGCTGCATTTGATGAGTGCTGGTGAGGCTGCATTTGATGGGCACTGGTAATTCTGCATTGATGGGCGTTGGTTGAGGCTGCATTGATGAGCGGTGTTGAGGCTGCATTTGATGAGCGCTGTTGAGGCTGCATTTGATGAATGCTGGTGAGGCTGGCTGCATTGATGGGGGCTGGTGAGGCTGTATTTGATAGGCACTTCATTAAAAATGTGGGGTATACATGGGCAGGGGAAAGGGGGTGGGGTCAGGGATGAAGCCAGTGGAGTTGCAGCAAAATGAGGTTTCGCCTAAGGTGTCAAACATTCCTGTTTAGGGACTTATTTGGAATGTAGTGGCGTATCATATTTTTCACTCCATAAGATGTACTTTTTTCTTCCCCAAAAATTGGGGGATATGTATGTGCGTCTTATGGAGTTAATATTGACCAGGAACCCCCCCCCCCCCCCCCCGCTGCCGTCACCATGTTATAATAGCGGCAGAAGAGAGGTAGGAAAGAAGAAAACAGACATACCAAGCCCCCGCGAGCGCCGGGTGATCTCTCCACTGAGCTTGTCACTCAGCCAAAGACAGAGCAACCCAAGAGGTGGAATGGAATACGGCTGCGGTGGTCACTTGGGCTGCTCTATCTTCTATCTGAGTGACAGGGAAATGTGATAACGTCCTCGTCAGGGAATGTCAATCTGCGAAAGGTGGTCAGGTTGCATTTTGTGGGACTGTTAAGGCTGCATGTCATGGGACTGGTAAGGCTTCATTTCATTGGCACAGGTCAGGCTGCATTTCATGGGACTGGTAAGCTGCATTTCATTGGCACAGGTCAGGCTGCATTTCATGGGACTGGTAAGGCTGCATTTAATTGTCACTGGTCAGGCTGCATTTCATGGGCAATATTTTAGTACACCATTTGGCTCAGAATTTTTTTTTCTTATTTTCCTCCTGTAAAACATAGGTGTGTCTTATGGAGTGAAAAATATGGTAATTGGTGTTTGCTATTGTATGTCTTAAGGGAATATACTCTATATACAGCAGCTTTTGGGTCTAGAGTATTTTTTTTAGGTAAGATTGCATTGGATTGCCATTATTAGTAGAACAAATGTAACACTGCATTTGCTTATTTGGTAAAAATATGACTTGGTCCTTAATTACTAAGAGGCATAGGCCTATTCACAACACCTACCCAACTAATCACCCATCTTTATACATTTAAATTAATGCACTGTGAACCTATTTTGACCAGGCTAAGCTGCTCAATATGGTGCCCAGAGATGAAAACATTGACTTCCATCTTGTGGTCACTTTTACATCATAGTGATCAACTGCCAAAGCAGTGTTGCAAAAGCACTGTTTTTATCACAAAAGTATATTGCTGTTTTATCACAACAAAAGACAATTCACCACACGGTAAAGATCGGAAATACCTTAATGGTTAGAAAAAGGTCAAATGAGCCTTGAGCAAGGAATCACTTTTTGCCGAGAGGAGGTGGTCATTCCCCACATGGTACATTTCGGTTACGGCACAAAAATGCGGTTTGACCTTTTTCTAACCATTAAGGTTAACAACTTCTGGTAAGGAGACATCCATTTCAGAGCACATTTGGGTGTTCAGTGCAGCTGGTGGAGGTGGTCCATTCGCACAGTGGAAGCAACATTTCTGCATATGTTTAATTACAATTTGGATTTGATTTTGCACAAGGAACCTTCTTTTGGGATTAAGGATAGTTCATGCTTAGGACTTTTTTACACTTATGGCTGGACTTCACGTATTGTTATAAGCACTAATTTACATTTAAGTTTGGAAGTATTGGGTGATTCTAATTTATTTTCACTTTTATTTTCACTTTTATATTTTTTGTTAGTTGTGAATATATTAGTTACCGCCAATATTTATCACTGAGAATTTGTAATATATAAATATATATTTATTATTCAGCGCCCCTCATCATGCTTATCACACTCACACTAGAATTTTCAATCTAGCACACGGGTAGCAGCGTACGTACACAAATATAAAAAAATTTGGCACAAGGATTGTATTCTTCTGTGCAACAATGAGGCCATCACCATCAAACCTGCAGTTAAAAGGGGGAGCAGTTGTTGTTATGGATACCAACAATTATATACAAGAGGGCCAGAGGCAGCTGGAAAATATTACTAACTTTAAAAAACTGGATTATGATCGGACCCAGGATTTTACTAAGCACTTAAAGTGGTTGTATACCCACATTTTTAACTTTTACCTACAGGAAAGCCTATAATAAGGCTTACCTGTAGGTAAAAAAAATATCTCCTAAACCTGTACGGTTTAGGAGATATTCCCCTCGGTATGCGCACAAGGGGTTTCTCGCCGTCAAAATCCGGCAGCAGCCGAGCGGCCGGACTGAAATCTCCCGCGCGCATGTCAGCTCCCTCGGCGTGGATCGGGCCAGATGTCGGGGCCTCGTTCTAAGGTAAGTATTTCATAATGAGCTAGTATGCGGTGCATACTAGCTCATTATGCCTTTTGCTTTGCAGGTTTAAAAAAAATAAATGCCGATTTAAAAGATCTCATTAAAACAATATCAACCCACCTACATTCAGAACTTAGCAATCCAGAAATTGGGGACTTTTACATGCTGCCCAGGATTCACAAGCTAAGAAATCCAGGCAGACCCATAATAACAGGTACGAATACACTTACCCAAAAAATCTCAGGCCTTGTAGAAAATGTGTTAAAACCATTAGTCATGAATACTGTGGAGTTTTCTGCAAGACACAATTGATTTTCTGAACAAGCTCAACAATGTACAGCAATTACCACCAAATACACTTCTAGTCACTATGGATGTAGAATCTTTGTACAGTAACATCCCTCAGAAGGATGAGTTGGCTGCATGTCACAGATTCTTATCATCCTCACCAAACCACAAATACACTGCTGAGGATGTTACACAGTTTATTGAATTCATTCTTACACACAACTACTTCACTTTCAGCAATAACATCTATCTTCAGTATATAGGTACTTCTATGGGAAGTAAAATGGCACCCCAATATGCAAGCGTATTTATGGAGTTGGAGGACAAATTCCTGAATAGCATACAACAAAAGCCATACAGATACTATCGTTATATCGATTATACTTTCATCATATGGACAGAAGGTGAAGAAAATCAGTTTTACTCATTGATTAACACTTTTCACCCATCAATCAAACTAAAAATGGATTATTCAAACACATGACAACTTCCTACACACTATACATCATGGATGACAAGTAACGATGAGCTGAACACCCCCTAAACAAACCTAAACTTGGTGTGAACTTTAGAACCCTATTAAAGTCTATGGGACTCGAACGTTTACAATCAAAAGTGTTAATTTTAAAGGCTAATATGCAAGTTATTGTCATAAAAAGTGTTTGGGGACCTGGGTCCTGCCCCAGGGGACATGTATCAATGCAAACATTTTTTTTTAAAACTGCAGTTTTTTCGGGAGCAGTGATTTTAATAATGCTTAAAGTAAAACAATAAAAGTGTGTATAGTATGCCTGTGAGGGGGCGCATGTTTCCCTTGCTTAGAACTGTCCCTGCACAAAGTGTAATTTCTGCAGGAAAAAAAGTAATTTATAATCACTTGTGGCTATAATGAATTGGTGGCTCCCCATAATACAGAGAACAGTCATTGAAAGTCATTGATAGAAAAAAAAATTCAATTACCAGGCCCTTCAGGTCTGGTATGGATTTTAAGGGGAACTCCATGCCAAATAAAAAAAAAAAATGCGTGGAGATTCCCCTAAAAATCCATACCAGACCCTTTATCCGAGCACGCAACCTGGCAGGCCGTAGGAAAAGAGGGGGGGCAAGAGAACGCCCCCCCCCCGAACCGTACCAGGCCACATGCCCTCAACATTGGGAGGATGCTTTGGTGTCCCCCCCAAAGCACCTTGTCCCCATGTTGATGAGGACAAGGGCCTCATCCGCACAATCCTGGCCAGTGGTTGTGGGGGTCTGCGGGCGGGGGGCTTATCAGAATCTGGAAGCCCCCTTTAACAAGGGGACCCCCAGATCCCAGCCCCCCATTTTAAATGGTAAGGGGGTACACAAGTACCCCTACCATTTCACAAAGAATGTATAAAAAATTGTTAAAAAAGACACACACACCGTTGCAAAAGTCCTTTATTAATGTTTCCGTTACATCAGAGGGGGCTGGGTCACCTGCACGTCATTGGGGAAGCCGGGCTTTCCCCTTGCATCAGAGGGGGCGGGGTCAGGTGACGGGTGGCCCCGCCCTCCTCAGATAAGAAGTGTCAGGCTGCCGGGATCTCTGCAGTGTCTCCGGTGGAGACAAAGGATGAATGTGCTGCGCTGGAGGGAGAGATCATCCATCGCTGGATCAGATCAGCCATCGCTGGACCCCGGAGAGATGATCATCCATCACTGGATAGCAAGAGTGGATTACCACTGCTGGAATCTTTTTTTTATTTTTAATAAAGGACTTTTGCAACAGTGTGTGTGTGTTTCAAATGGGGGGCCTCTTGTTAAAGGGGGCTTCCAGATTCTGATAAGCCCCCCGCCCACAGACCCTACAACCACCGGCCAGGGTTATGGGGATGAGGCCCCCAAAGCATCCTCCCAATGTTGTGGCCTGGTATGGTTCAGGAGGGGGGCGCTCTCTCGCCCCCCCCCCCCCTCTTTTCCTGCGGCCTGCCAGGTTGCCTGTTTGGATAAAGGGTCTGGTATGGATTTTTAGGGGGAACTCCACGCAATTTTTTTTATTATTATTTTGCGTGGAGTTCCCCTTAAAATCCATACCAGACCTGAAGGTTTTTTATCAGTGACTTTCAATGACTGTTTTCTGTATTATGGGGAGCCGACAATTCATTATAGCCGCGAGTGATTTTAAATGACTTTATTTTCCTACAGAAATGACACTTTGTGCAGGGACAGTTCTAAGCACGGAAAACATGCGCCCCTTCACAGGCATACTATACACACCCCCCAGGTACAAAATTTAAAGGAATATTACACTTTTATTGTTTCACTTTAAGCATTATTAAAATCACTGCTCCCGAAAAACATCCGGATGGTCTTGAACAAGTGGACTTGCCCACACACAAATGAACTAAAGTCCATTTGAAAGTCTGTTAGTTTTGAACGTGATGACGTTCGAAGGGACTAGAAAAGGAAGTTCAATAGCCAGTAGCCAATAGCTGCCCTTGCGTCGTATTCGGACCAGTATACAGACAAACGGTTTTCCAGATAGGAATTGAGTCAGTCGGACAGATTTGAAACATGTTCTATTTCTCGGTCCTTCCGAATTTTTTAAAGAAAAACTATTGGACTATCCCACACATGATTAGACTATCCGACGGAATGATTCCATCAGACCTATTCTTCCGGAAAGTCTGGTCGTGTGTACGCGGCATAAAAAGTGTTACAAAGACAAAACCATCAACACCAGCATACACAAGGCCTTGAAAACCAGAAGAGAAAATCTACCTCAATACAAAGAGAAAAAAACAAACAAATAACTGTGTACCTCTAGTCACCACATACAATACAGCCCTAGAAGGGATAAGAACAATAATCAAAAATTTACAGCCCATCATAACAGAGCATGAAACTGTGAAGGAAATATTCCAACAACCCCCGATGCTGGCTTTCAGACAACCACCCAACCTCAGACATAAACTAATCAGCAAGAAACTTCATTCAGATTATGAAGTCACAACTATTGGAAGCAAATCCTGCAATAAAAAATGCTGCAATCAAATCAATCTATCTAAAAGTGTCACACACAAAAAAAGGACCTTCAATATCCCAGGATCATACAACTGCACCTCCAGTAGCAAAGAATCTTGCATTGGCAAAACAGGACAGATGTTGCAAACCAGGATGGATTTGCACAGCCATAGTATCAAGGAACATAAAGTAGATAGTTTCTACACACCTGTGGAACATAATTTATCACAACTGGACCACACTATAGAAGACCTCAAAGTCTTAGTTCTTAAAGGGAATTCCAGAACAATCCAGGAAAGGAAAACTTTTGAACTAAAAATATCTCCTTAAGTGGCTACATGCAGTATCTTCCATCATACTTGATGTGATTGTAGCAGTATTAGTGCAATTGTGACAGAGAAAATTGAGTACTGTCCGTGATACTTTTTTAAGTACTGCTTGGACCTTGAAGAAGGGGACACCCGAAAGCTTGTCCTGAAAAAGTGTCTGTTAGTGCAAATAAAAAAAGTATCACGGACAGTACTCAATTTTCTCTGTCACAGTTACACTAATATGGCTACAATCACATCAAGTATGAACTAAAAATTATAATGAATGAATGAATGAATTAATTAATTAATAAAAAATAATAGCCTAAATTTAAATATGTTGAAACCATTGGGGAATTGAAAATAATGGACTTTATAGGCATATTTAAAAAAGGGTTTACAATTTTTATTTATGAAACATATTAAAGACATAGACACATTAAAAACATAAAACTTTGTCAAAGTGACTAAAAAAAACATGTCTCAGTGGCCAAACAGTGGCGTTGAGTCCAAATGGACAAAACTGATGAGCCAAGAGGCTCACTTTCACACTTTTTTAAATATGCCTATAAAGTCCATTGTTTGATTCCCCAATGGTTTCAACTATCCATTAGGACGTAGCATAATTTATCTCTTGCACTGTCCACAGTGCCACCCTGTGGTGAGAGTTTTTCATATGATTAGTCTAAACTTAAATATGGGTTTTCTTACTCATTATCCAACAGTTTTACTACCCTCTCTGTGACTGTCGTCCCTCCACCCTAGAGCATAAGATTTCCCAGGGCAAGGAATCTAAGAGTCAGCGGGTGTTCACCAGAGGCCCCTAGTGGTGGGGATGGATTTAGCTGCAGTCTGGCTCCAGGTCACAACCCCTAGAGCCTCCCAGCTCACGGTAGACTACAGGGAGGAAGAAGCAGACTGTGACAACAAAGGATAGTCAGGAGATAGTCAAATGTTGGGGCAACAAGCAATTAAGGATAGTCAGAAGATAGCCAAAGGTTGGGGCAACAATCAGGTAAGGATAGTCAGGAGATAGCCAAAGGTCGGGGGAACAAGCAGGTAGGGATAATTAAGAACAAGCCAAGATTGGTAACTGGAATCAGACTTAGAAAACACAGGAAGTTGCACACAAAAGCCAAACACACAATATTGATCAGCAGAGCTGGCTTGCAGTGCACAGGTTAATATATATAGTTCCCTAACAGGGGCTGGGGTGGAGACATGCTTTGAGGAGAGATTACTTAAGCAGCCAGGTGAGAGTGGCTGGCCTCTTAAGCAGAACACATGGAGAGATAAGCTGACAGACAAACATTACTGCATAGTGTCATATGCCTATGACACTATGCTAGTTTTATTACCATTACCATTGCCATGTGTGTTGTACATGTGTTTGAGTGTGTTGGTTTTTCCTTTTTTGCCCCCTTTCCCCCTTTTTTTTTTAACATTCTGCAAAAGCTTTTGTGAATTAGTACTGCTGGCACCTTAAAGAAGGGGACATACTCCAAAAGCTTGTCATAAAAAATTGCATGCTAGAGCAAATAAAAAAAGTATCACAGACAGTACCCAATTGTTTCTGTCACAAGTGCACTAATACGGCTACAATCACCTCTTGCAAACTGAAAAATCAGCAAAATTACTCATTAGGATTTTTAAGGGCTTTTTGTGTATGTACTGTATATGTGTAGGCATTCTGGCCCATTTTCATTTTTGATTGCGTGGGAGGATGGTACAGCAACAAAATTCTGCAATAGTGGATAGACCTCTACAAAAAATAAAACATTTATATATTGTATATTTATATAAAAATATATATACACATACATAGTACATACACATAAATTGTACATAGTAGTCATTTAGAGGATTCCTAGAGTGAGAGTCCAGGAGGATGTTTCACCTTGACAAAGGTGGGCTGTGAGGCGCTGAAAAATTGGTTCAGTAATGCATTTATACCCTCCTGGTCTTTTCTGTGGAAGTTCTCTGTGTGTCTACTATAAATGTCTTTGGATTATCAGTTTGTGTGGGGAACCAAGGCTTTTTTCCTAGGATTGTGTGATGATAAACAATTAACTGGCAGTCTGAAAATTTTTAAGTGTGGTGGCTAGCTAAGGTATTGCTTAGGCGCTTTGCTGGTAATATTGCTTAGCAGTAATGATGGTGGTGTCTATGTTTATTCTTTGACATCAGGGATATGCATCAGCTGGGCCTAACCTAGTTTATGAAGGTAAACCTATCATTACAGGCCTGGTGCACTTTTGTGTTGAAAATTCACTTGCTGCATTTTTGTTTTGTTTTTTGAAGGGATGCTGGATACTAAGCATGAGAGCACCTGGTAAACTGAATCAATTTGGCTTACTCGCCTAGCCTGCAGACCAACTATTGTGTAGGGATTCAAGGACTGTGTAGAAGTTGAGATAAAATAACTATTCTTTCCATATGTTGCCTAAGATCATGAAATGCAGCCAACACATTTTGGAGGGTCGGTTTGAATGGTGGAGCGCAGATGACACACACGCAGCGCATCCACTGAGCGAACCCTGGAGTATTTTAACATATGCTATGAAGGCGAAATACATGGCCCTACCCTAGGGGAATCTACAATTTCGGTTTGCACACGGGATAGTCCTGGAATTTAAAGGTCACCTACAACTAAGAAGGCGCACTAACCAAAATTAACTATTTGAGTTTTCCTATAGTGAAGTGGTGTTGACCATAAGTAAGAACTCATCCTGATCCCTTTGGGTTGGATAGCCATTTGTGCAGCTTTTATTATTTTTTAAATTTTTTATTTTTATTTTTATATTTTTTTATTTTTATTTATTTTTTCATTTTTATGGTTAAAATTTTTTTTTTCTATATTTCCAAACTCATATCTTGATCTGCTTGTGGGCTCTCTGATTTTTCTGATGGTCACTGACCCACGGATGTTATAGAAAGTTGGAGTCCTGGACTATATTTTCTCATATACATATATATGTAGCTTGTTTTGATATTTTTTTATATTTTTATACATTTTTGTGGAAATAAACAGTTTTTTGCCTAAATAAACCATTAGTGCTTCTCTCAAGTATATAAATACCACACTATGGAGACTTTATATTTTTCCTATGAGGGATAAACGGAACCCCAGTCTGGATGTGAAGGATTACATGGGCAAGGAGCCGGAATTTCAAAAGGTTGATTAAAGGCGAATTACCCCAGCTGGGGTGCATCTTTCTGGTGAGTGGGGAACCTTGTGGGGGAGCACGGAAGACACTTCGAAGGATGTACAGCAAGCACGAAAGTCACCTTATGAATATAATTTTTGGACTTGCACAATAGAAGATTGTTCAACAATGGACATTTAATATATTATTTTAATTTTTGTGGTTCTTGGTTTTTGGTTATATATATTTTTTAAGGGTGGGGTGGTGTGGTACACATATCCATACATTTTTATATTTTGGATTTTTTTCATTTTTTCTTTTTTTCCTTTTATATATGGACTTTTGATCTGTAATATACATTTACACTTTGTGATAGGGTTTTTGGCCTATGATTTCTAGGTCTTTTCTATATACACCTCAATCTAGGGTGTGGTGCCTGTTTGTTTTGTGCTTTTTTCTCCTTGTTTTCAGACTCTGGTTTTTTTATCTAGATTCTGACTATTTTTCTATTTTTTAATCATTTTATTTATTTTTCAGTCTTACTCAATATATTTTTTGTGGTTGGGTATTTCACTAGGAAGATTTGGAGCTTATGTTTACAATAATTTGCACTTTATAATTCTGATTCACTTCGGATAGAGGCACACGCACTTTGTATGTTTGATTTAATCTGTTACACATTTGCACTTTAGGAGTAGATTTGCTTATACGTGGGGGTGAGATGTTGCTGGATGAGTTCACATGCACCAACATCTATGCGATTTCTGGCATAAGTTGTATGTGAGCACCCTATCACATATCTCTATATATTTTTGCACATAAGCACCTTTTGGAAGCTGAGGTCTAGGTCCTTCTGATACAAGTGCGTATTATTTCCGGACCAGGCCACACCCAAGATTATCTATGTGATTTTATTGTTAAAGTCGCATAGGGGTTCACATTGGTTAAATCACATAGAGCTCCTGGCGCCCAGCAGTCTTTGGGATTATTGAACCTTGTCCCTGATAGAGGCTAATATTCCCATTAGTGTGGGAATAGGATATCTGATATAGGCCTTTGAGATATAGAGCACATTTTTATGAGATTGCTGGTATTTTTAGGGACTATAAAAATACTCACTTTGTATCTCTACTCTATACTTTATCAAATTTTTACTTAATCATAGGTAGCGCCAGATACCCCGGTTTTTAGGTTATAACATTTTGGAGGGAAAGCCATTGCCTTCTCCAGGGTTTAAGCAGTCCATGTTAAAAAAATCACAACAGAATGCACTAAGGCAGGAGTAGGGAACCTCGGCTCTCCAGCTGTTCTGAAACTACAAATCCCATCATGCCTCTGCCTCTAGGAGTCATGCCTGTGATTGTTAGGGTCTTGCAATGTCTCATGGGACTTTTAGTTTCAAAACAGCTGGAGAGCCGAGGTTACCTACCCCTGCAATAAGGGAATGGTGTTAAAGCTTGAGGGAAAGTAGCACCTACTCAGGCACTAAAGGCAGTCAGCTATATCATTTGCAAATTTGTTGGCGGTAGATGCCAAGAGGTGGCAGGCCTTAGTGCCAAATTGACTAGAAGCGGAGGCCTTGTGGGGCCCTGCACTTCAAAATTAGACCATGTAGGTTTGCTTTGAACTGATGTACTATGAAGCAATGTTTAGTAAAAACAAAAAAAAGGAGAGGCTGCCTAATAACAACCACGTGACATAAAAGAAGGAAAAAATATCTAGGTAGCCAAGTTAGTGGGGACAATATGTTAACATTTAGCTGTTTTACAAGGAAGCCTGTCATACCTGGCTGTCATGTCAATGCTTTAAATAGCGTCTGAGTCTGGAACAAATGCAGACTTAAGGAAATCTAACATTTCTTTGACTTTCTTTTGCTGCTGCTATAACTCAGAAGTACTTAAACCAGACACAACCAGGCAACAAGCATTTTGAGAAAAATCCTAGCAACGACAGCCACCATCCTTCTCTCATGACAAGCTTACTTTAAGCCTTTTTTAGCTTATAGTAGCAACTTACAAATGTTAAGTTGCACAGCAGTTAAAGGAGAAGTAAGGCCAATGCTCCTTCATCCCTGCTTCTCCCGTGAGTCACAGGAGTACACTTTGTTCTGCACTCCTATGGCTCATTTTTAACCAACAAGGGACTAAAGTTTGCTGTCAGCTGACATCACTCAGCCGATCCAGGCTCTGGATTTATCTTGGCTCTAATCTGAAGATTTACCCAGATGCCTGAACTGGCAGCTGGCTCAGCCTCTCAATGAGCTGAGCCCCTGGGGGACTGAGCCAGCTGCTCTCTCCCTCTCCCCAGCCCGGAACACCAGTGAGCACTGGAGGGGCAGAGCAGAAAGCCAGTAACAGTCACTGACTCCTAGCTCACTGAAGACTGAGAACTGAGCAATCAACGGTCTTTGATCTCTCAGTTATCAATGTAGAGGCAGCGGGGGGACAGCTGCAGCTAGGATCAGTGTAGACATCTAGGTGAGTATGATTGTTTGTGATTCTCAAACTTTTCTTCTAAAGCTGAGTACCAAACCAACAACGAAATATTCAGATATAACAGTACATATGTGGAAGTTATTTTACCTACCAAAGGTATTTCTGACCATTCAGTTCTTGGAGTTACATAGCCTTGCCAGACTCTACAGCCAGTTCAGTGACCTAGAAACCTTTTATCACCTTCAGTTAAGCAATAAAGTAAATTAATTATGTGAATGTATGACAGCAATTTGTCTGACCACTCTCTCATTCAGGTACGTATTTTCAAAAAAAACATATACCTTTTAATGAATGCATAGCTTATTTTTATACATATAACATGGTTATGGTTAATGAGTTCCTCTGAGATATTTATTTATTAAAAGCATTGCATATTTTAATGGGAACTGTTGTATCTATGTATACATGGCAATTGGTCATTAAGAAATTAGTAAAGGAAATGGCTCATTTTCTCCTTTGGAGGCTTTTTTTCATGTAAATATTATCAAATGCATGGTATTTGGGGACGGCAACTACAGAAGAATCATCTTGAAAAGATTAAATAAGAAAAATGATCTCTCTGGGTTTTCTATGGGAACCTGTAACCCTTTCTGTGCTGTTTTGGACAGAGATAGAGGAACACTTTTACTAGCGATGTAAACATAGGAGTTGATTTACTAAAACTGGAACGTGCAAAATCTGGTGCAGCTATGCACAGAAACCAATCAGCTTCCAGTTTTTTGTTTTTTTTTAGTCAACGCTTAATTGAACAAGCTAAAGTTGGAAGCTGGTTGGCTATCATGCACAGCTGATTTTGCACTCTCCAGTTTTAATAAGTCAACCCCATGATATTTTTCCAAAGTGTTAAAGTGGTTCTAAAGGCAGAATAAAAAAGACCTTCTGTGTGCAGCAGCCCCCCTCAGCCCCCTTAATACTTACCTGAGCTCCATATGGATCCAGCAATGTTGCACAAGAGACTCTGCTGTCCAGGACTCTGCTTCCAGATTGGCTGAGACACGAAGCGGGCACCATTGGCTCCCGCTGCTGTCAATGAGCCAATGAGAGAGAGGGGGCAGGGCAGAGGCACAGCTCCGTGTCTGAATGGACACACAAAGCAGCGGCTTGACTTGGGTGCCTCCATAGCAAGCTGATTGCTGTGGGGGCACTTAGCAGGAGGGAGAGGCCAGGAGTAACGACGGGGAACCCAAAAAGAGGAGGATCTGAGCTGCTCTGTGAAAAACCACTGACATTGTTGTTATTTAAAAAAAAAAACAAGACTTTAGTATCACTTTAAGGATCACTAAACATACATTTCATTTTAAAGATAAAGGTGTATGGTAAAGCATTTTTTGTAGGGTTGCCTGAACACCTACATGCAACATGTTGGTTTGTGCAACAGCTATGATGTGCATTAATTTGTGCACACCACATTGCATATATAATATATAGTGTAAAAAAATGTACCTGCCCTTCAGTGTACCATAGTGCTGTGATGTACTGTGTTGAACAAAAATAGTGCAGTTTTTTTATTTGTAAATGTTTATTGTGTGTTAAGGTTCACTAAAGACCCATTTACTGGCCTGCCTTAATGCACAGCTCATCAAAGCACAAAAAAATAAATAAATGACAAGTTAGCATACACATAGTCATGAAAGGGCTCTCAAGGATATAGAAGAATAGCAAAAGAAAGGGGTTTCTGATCATATGACTGCTGACACAATGGTCACAGGATCAGAAAGTTACCTATAGCAAGTAGAAGTCAGGAGTTTTTCGTTGGCCGTCGGTAACTGTAGCATGAGCGCGCAAGGCGTGTGAACTTGGCACAGCTCTGTATACATTCTGGTACGCACATATGCGGTCTCTTGGCATTAAGGCCCACCGCTGGGAGACTGCATATATTTATGACGAGAAACATGGAAGGGATCCGTCTAACACCTTGTACATGGGGATTGATGAGTACAAACCCCACTGGAGGGGGGGAGCTCTGGTCAGAGAGATCTCACGGCTGGAGATGTCGTGGATCCATAGACTAAAAACTTACACCCCTTACGGTATGAACACAGATACAGACGTTAATGCGTTTATTAATAATGCTTAACGTGTTTTTCCTGCCAGTGTTCTAGGCACAGACGTAAAGCATTTATGACTTTTTCCATCAGACATTGTGGGATCTGGATATTTGTGGATTTTTCTACCTCAATGTAGCGTTTGATGGTTTTTCTTGTAAGCTCCCATTCTTTCCATTTTGAGAGAGAAATATCTTTTTTCTCATCTTTTTTCTCATAATGTATTGAGTTCTACATAATACAGTTGTGTATGCCCCTTTCACTTTTTGCTGTGGGTGAACTTTGTAGCTTAGTTAATACCGCTATCTTAATATTATGAAGTGTTTAACCACATATTGAGTTAGCCATGTATTACAAAGTGCCTTGTATGTTTTATCCATTTTTGATTATTAAGTGTTAGTTAATAATTTTTAATTTTGTGGTTGGACTAGTCCCCTCCTCCCTTTTTAATTTAATTTTATTTGAGGTATATATATATATAATTCTTTATTCTTCCTCCTTCGTGATATGGAGGAAGATTTATTTGCTATGGAGGTCTGGAGCCACGACTACACTGTATTGAAAGCGAGACATGGCACCAGATGAAACGCACACACTTCCCTGCAGGGGGTGATGTGCGCCGCCCATCCGCCCGCTACGTACGGTGTGTTGTCATCCGCTCGTTACGTACATTGTATTGAAAGCGAGACTTGGTATCAGATGGAGCGCACATACTTCCTTGTAGTGGGTGATGTGCGCCGTCCATCCGCTCGCTACGTACGACGTGTTGTCATCCGCTCGTGACGTACGGTGTGGCGTCATCCGCTCGTTACGTATGGCGCGTTGTCACGCCGTTGTAAGGAGCGTCGTTTTACAGTCGTAAACAGGGAGGGGCGGGTGATTGCATGGATCATTTCCGCCGCCTTGGCTCTCTGACCTTGCACTCTATTGGATATGAGAGTGAGGCCTGGTTCTTTGATCCCGGAAGTGAAATAGGCTCGCACTCTATTGGATATGAGAGTGAGGCCTGGTCCTTTGATCCCGGAAGTGAAACAGGCTCTCACACAACGGAGGAGGTGGCTTGTTCCAACATTCACTATATAATGGAGGCAATATGGCGTGTCACCCATACCCCAGACGACGTGAATTCTTCACGAAACGCGTTGGGTGGCGTGACACGCTGACTTGCCTCATGTGAACTGGTACCAGAAGGGATATCGATTGGTGTTCGCGATCGGCCGACGATTGCCCAGTTTGATGATATGCCCGATGTTCTTTCATGTTTGTAAGTGCATCTCTTGTTTTATATTTTTGTTTTAATAAATGATTTTACACTATTTGGAGCATCTTTTCCTCCCTATGGTGAACCTTCCTTGATCCTACAATGCTACACATCTGAGTCCCGCTTCAAACAGCGTTTTCCCCTGCTGGATGGTTTATGACTGGCGTATCTCCTAACCTGCCCTACGTAAAAGTGTTCCATTTGGAGGGCTCAAGTTTGATCCATCTTCAGACCTATTTTGTGATTAAGCGCTCCCTACCGGGACGTCTGGTAAGGGGCTATTATTACTTGTCTGGTGGAGGTGCACCTGGTTTTACTTCACGTTGATTGAAAAGTTTTACGATTGAATAGATCCCTTCTACACAGGGTGTTTCTCCAGTTGGACTTTTAATGGACTTTATGTTATCACATACATTTTCAGTACTGTTTGATTCTACTTTATGTTTCTTGTTTTTGAATCGCTGACTTAGAATTGTACATTTTTTCCTTTTGGTTCATAACCTATGAGGGGCAATATATATGTTTACTGTATTTAGTTATAAGTAATGCCTTATGGTTTATTTAGTCATTAGTTTGGTGTGTTAGAATAATAGATCACAAGATACACTTCTTTAAGGTAGAGTGGTTTACATCCTAATAGAAGTATTAGGGATTGCGCAGTTCTCTTCTTTTTCTTTGTTTTTATATGTATATTTCACTTTGGGTATATATTAGAATTGCTGCATCACACATTTTCGTTAAGTATACACTGTAGCGCAGATTTCCTCTTCCTTTTTTATATGTGTTACTATCGGCTTTAAGAGGTGAAGTGGTGAAGTGACTGTTCACATCACAAAACATCCTCCAGATCCATTCCAGATGCATTTTTGCATGCACATTTTTGATGCATTTCTGGATGCTATTTTCTATTTTTTTTTACTGTACTGGGGGATGTCATTCAGGATGCATATAATGTTTCTAATCAGCAGAAGTTCTAGAGTGCAATTAATGAATTCTGTGCTAATAAACTTATTATTGGTCCATTGCTTTGGAAAGTGTGTCTGCTTGGAAAATCTGTGGGGGAGATTTACTAAACTTGATACATAAACAATCTGGTGCAGCTGTACATAGTTACCAATCAGCTTCTAACTTCAGCTTGCTCAATTAAGCCTTGACAATAAGGCCGGATTTACACTAGTGAGACACGACACTCGTTCTACTTTGGTTTCGACTTTGTCCTGCTACTTCAAGTTAGAGACACATCCGACTTCATAGAACGGGGATACGACTTGGATCCCTGCAATACCAGGCACTGTGTTTGGTATGAAATTTGAGGGGGAACTCAATGCCAAATTTGAAATAAAAAACCGGCATGGGTTCCCCCTCCAAGGACATACCAGGCCCTTATGACAATCTGATATGGATTTTAAGGGGAACACCCAGGCCAAAATAATGGCGTGGGGGTCCCCTCAAAATACATACCAGACCCTTATCCGAGCATACAGCCTGGGCAGTCAGTAAAAGGGGTGGGGATGGGCAGCGCCCCCCCTCCTGAACCGTACCAAGCTACATGCTCTCAACATGGGGGGTGGGTGCTTTGGGGCAGGGGGGCGCACTGCAGCCTCCCACCCCAAGCACCTTGTCCCCATGTTGATGAGGACAAGGGCCTCTTCCCGACAACCCTCGCCATTGGTTGTCAGAGTCTGCAGGTGGGGGGCTTATCAGAATCTGGGAGCTCCCTTTAACCAGTTGCCGACCGCCGCACGACGATGTACGTCGACAGATTGGCACGGGCAGGCATATGGGCGTACATGTACGTCCCTGGCTTCCCGCGGGTGGGGGGCCCGATCGGGCCCCCCCCCGGTGCCAGCGGCGGTCGGAATCCGTTCAGGAGCGATCCGGGATGAGGGGGCGGCCATTCGTTCATGGCCACCCCCTCGCGATCGCTCCTGACGAATGGAAGTGCAGCATGACATCACTTCCTCTCCTGTAATGTAAACACAGGCAGAGGAAGTGATGTAATCTCTCCTCCGTGTCGGTATTTTTCGTTCCGGCACCGAGGAGAGAGGATCGGTGAGTTGCACAAACACTACACTACACAGTAGAACATGCCAGGCACACTATCACCCCCCCAATCACCCCGGCACCCCCAGTCACAGTGACACCAAATGCATTTTTTTTTTTTTGCATTGGTGTCATTTGTGACTGTAATAACTGTTAGGGCAGTTAGGGTTAGCCCCCTTTAGTTCTAGGGTACCCCCCTAACCCCCCCAATAAAGGTTAAACCCCGTGATCACCCCCGTCGCCAGTGTCACTAAGGCTGGGTTCACATTGCAGCGGTTTATGAGAACGGATGTGATTCGCACCGCACTGCAGTGCAAATCACATCCAATCTCTGTGCGATTCGAGTTCAGCCATACAGATAGTATGGCTGAATTCGCATCGCACCCGCCGCAAACTCGCACGGGACCCTTTTTTTGGTCCGCAGCAGAATCGGATCGCATGGGTGTTCACACCATGCGATCCGATTCCTGTCCGAGTTTGCAGATCGCACTGCGATATGCGAACTGATCTGGGGGTGTCATTAACATTTCACTGACACTCCCAGCAGTTCGCATAGGGCAGTGTGATGCGGGAACCCGCCACAGATTTGTGGGGTTCCCGCATCGCTCCAGTGTGAACCCAGCCTAATAAGCGATCGTTTTTCTGATCGCTGGTGACGCTAGTTAGGCAGGTAGGTATTTAGGCTTTTTATAGCGCCAGGGGCCCCCATATACTACCGCATAAAGCCCCCTGATTGCCCCCTAGTTAACCCTTTCACCAGTGATCACCATATAACTGTTACAGGTGATGCTGGTTGGTTAGTTATTTTTTTATAGTTTCAGGGCACCCGCCATTTATTACCTAATAAAGGTTTAACCCCCTGATCACCCGGCGGGTGATATAAGTTTGAGGGTCAGATAAGGTCTGCGTCGCCCCAGGCAGCGTCAGGTTAGTGCCAGTACCGCTAACACCCACACACAAAGCATACACCTCCCTTAGTAATATAGTATCTGATCAGATCTATATTAGCGTCGCCAGCAGTTTAGGTTTCCCAAAATGCATTGTTAGCGGGATCAGCCCAGATACCTGCTAGCACCTGCGTTTAGCCCCTCCGCCAAGCCCAGCCCACCCAAGTGCAGTATCGATCGATCACTGTCACTTACAAAACACAACACACATAACTGCAGCGTTCGCAGAGTCAGGCCTGATCCCTGCGATCGCTAACAGTTTTTTTGTAGCGTTTTGATACAGTCGCTGACAGCCTAGGTGCTTTTTTACCTGTGAGTCTCACTAGTGTACCCCTAAATTTAGGGGTGTCTACTTTCCAAAATGGGGTCATTTGGGGGGGGGGGGTTTGTGCCATCTTGGCATTTTATGGCCTTCAAAACTGCGATAGGTAGTGAGGAGTAAAATCAAAAATTTACACCCTTAGAAATCCTGAAGGCAGTGCTTGGTTTTCTGGGCCCCGTACGCGGCTAGGCTCCCAAAAAATCCCACACATGTGGTATCCCCGTACTCAGGAGAAGCAGCAAAATTTATTTTGGGGTGTCATTTCACATATGCCCATGGCATGTGTGAGCAATATATCATTTAGTGACAACTTTGTGAAAAAATAAAAAAAAAAGTTTGTAATATTCCCGCAACTTGTGGCAAAATATAAAATATTCCATGGACTTAACATGCCTCTCAGCAAATAGCTTGGGGTGTCTACTTTCTAAAATGGGGTAATTTGTGGGTGTTTTGTGCCATCTTGGCATTTTATGGCCTTCAAAACTGTAATAGGTAGTGAGGAGTGAAGTCAAAAATTTACGCCCTTAGAAAGCCTGAAGGCGGTGCTTGGTTTTCGGTGCCCCGTACACGGCTAGGCTCCCAAAAAGTCCCACATATGTGGTATCCCCGTACTTAGGAGAAGCAGCAGAATTTATTTTGGGGTGTCATTTCACATATGCCCATAGCATGTGTGAGCAATATATCATTTAGTGACAACTTTGTGAAAAAAAAAAAAAAAAAAAGTTTGTAATTTTCCCGCAACTTGTGGCAAAATATAAAATATTCCATGGACTCAACATGCCTCTCAGAAAATAGCTTGGGGTGTCTACTTTCTAAAATGGGGTCATTTGTGGGTGTTTTGTGCCATCTTGGCATTTTATGGCCTTCAAAACTGTGATAGGTAGTGATGAGTGAAATTACAAATGTATGCCCTTAGAAATCCTGAAGGCGGTGCTTGGTTTTCGGGGCCCCGTACGCGGCTAGGCTTCCAAAAAGTCGACCACATGTGGTATCCCCGTACTCAGGAGAAGCAGCAGAATGTATTTTGGGGTACAATTCCACATATAACCATGGCATGTGTGAGCAATATATAATTTAGTGACAACTTTGTGTAAAAAAAAAAAAAAATGTTTTTGTCATTATTCAATCGCTTGAGGCAAAAAAACAAAATATTCAATGGGCTCAACATGCCTCTTATCAATTTCCTTAGGGTGTCTACTTTCCAAAATGGGGTCATTTGGGGGGGTTTTGTACTGCCCTGCCATTTTAGCACCTCAAGAAATTAGATAGGCAGTCATAAACTAAAAGCTAAAATTCCAGAAAACGTACCTTAGTTTGTAGATGTGACAACTTTTGCGCAAACCAATAAATATACAGTTATTGACTTTTTTTTTACCAAAGACATGTGGCTGAATACATTTTGGCCTAAATGTATGACTAAAATTGAGTTTATTGGAATTTTGTAATAACAAAAAGTAGAAAATATCATTTTTTTTCAAAATTTGCGGTCTTTTTACGTTTATATCGCAAAAAATAAAAATCGCAGAGTCAGTCAAATACCTTTAAAAGAAATCTCTATTTGTGGGAAAAAAAGGACGCAAATTTTGTTTGGGTACAACATTGCATGACCGCGCAATTACCAGTTAAAGCAGCGCAGTGCCAAATTGTAAAAAGACCTCTGGTCATTGACCAGCAAAATGGTCCGGTCTGAAAGTGGTTAATAAGGGGGCCCCAGATCCCTGGCCCCCCGCCCTATATGAATAAGTAGGGGGTACACCCATTCACCTGGGGAAAAAAGTGTCAATAAAAAAACACACTAGACAGGTTTTTAAAGTAATTTATTAGGCAGCTCCGGGGGATCTCTTCCGACTTCTCTGCTCTCTCTGCGCTCTTCCACGCTCTCCGGCCTCTTCTCCCGATCTCTGGTTCTTCCCCCGGTCTCCTGTGTCTTTGGCTGGACTCTGCTATCTTCTGCTCTTCTGCCCGCTCTTTTGCTAGCATTGGCCTGGTCTTCTCCGTCGTCTTCTTCCCTCTGGTCTTCTTCCGATGTTGACATGACACCCTCGCCCAATGTAATGTCGTGTGCGCGGTGTGCAACAACTTATATAGGCATGGCGCGTGGCCACTGGGTGATGTCATCCCATTATGATGTCACCGCCTGGTGCATGATGGGGCAGTATGAATTTTAAGGGGAACCCCGTGCTAAAATTTAAAAAAAAATTGCGTGGGGGTCACCCCAAAAATCCATACCAGACCCTTATCCAAGCACACAACCTGGCAGGCCGCAGGAAAAGAGGAAGGGAGAGAGAGCACCCCCCTCCTGAACCGTACCAGACCACATGCCCTCAACATGGGGAGGGTGCTTTGGGGTAGCCCCCCAAAGCACCTTGTTCCCAAGTTGATGGGGACAAGGGCCTCATCCCAATGTGGTTGTGGGGGTCTGCGAGCAGGGGGCTTATTGGAATCTGGAAGCCCCCTTCAACAAGGGGACCCCCAGATCTCAGCCTCCCCCTGTGTGAAATACATAATGTACCCCTACCATTTCACAAAAAAAGTGTCATAATGGTACAAAAGACAAGACACAGCTTGGGACAAGTCCTTTATTAACAAATAAAAAATAAAAATGTCAGAGAAAGTCCATTTATCTTCTCTCGCTCCGCCGGAGGACCAAAAAAAAAAACAAAGCAGCGACCGACATGCTTCCATGGGAGGCAACGCCAAACAATGCGTCTTCACTTTTAACACTTCTTATATAATTGAGGGCGGGGCCACACTGTGAAATTTCCGGGTGACTCCACCCCCCTCTGATACACGTGGACTTCCCTATGGCTTTCCCGGGGGTGTCAGAGGGAGCGGGGCACCAGGTTACGTGAACAGGTTGTCCCACCCCCTCTGATGCCCCGGAAAGCCACAGGGAAGTCCCTGTGCTTCAGAGGGGGCTGGGCCACCCAGGAACTTTTAGATTGTTTAGAAATCCTTGATTCAGACTGTGGGTTAAAGGAAATGCATTGCAAGTTATTTTATTGAAATAGAACCTCTAAAGCCTCGTACACACAATCAGATTTCCCATTGGGAATTGTGTGATGACAGGCTGTTGCCAGAAAATCCGACCGTTTGAATTCTCCATTGGACAATTGTTGTCGGATTTTCCATGGACAAATGTTGGATGACAGGCTTTAAAATTTTTCACGGACAAATGTCTGTTGGACTTTCCGATCATGTATATACAAGTCCGTCCGAGAAAAGTCCAAAGTACAAACACGCATGCTCGGAATATAGATATTAACCTTGTGAGCTGCCAAAACTAAAAACCTCAAACAAAATCTAAAAGAAATATCAACTATACTATAAAATAGCTGCCAGCACTCCCCACACTTCCTCAAAATGTGACAATGCAAACATATATGACACCCAATGTGCGGCGCAAAAGTGAACATATGCAGGGTGGCACATACATATAAACAATGTAAAAAATATATAAAAATATATAACCACCAAAATAGATTAAACGGATCCCAAATATATAGAGCAAGTGCTCAGTTATACAAAATTAATAAAAATAAAGTGCAGGTTCTCAGTGTGTTTGTACATAGTCCTCAATGATGCTTTCAAGCAAACTATGATGATAAATAAAAGTAAAGAAAGGAATAGGTGAAACGAATGGTGTCTTCATGCAATGTGCACTCTCTCCCACCATGTGCACCCTCACCTTAAGGACTTTAAAAATGAGCTTCCTCCTGGTCTTTCAGTAATCACCTCATATCATGCAGGGAATAACAGAGGCGTGCAATGGTGTAATTCTGTTTTAAAATAAATTTATTAGCTTCAACTTAAACTCATAACATTACACACACATTTAATACGATTAAAAAACACATTGAAAATGTGCTGGTATATTGGGGGGGTGAGATCATCACCTGTATTCCGGACTGCAGCCTCTGTGTATGGCATTTCCCCTGTTCTGTAGGAAGTGCTGTGGGGATACATATTTTATATTTGGGATATGTTTCATTTATGTGCCACCCTGCATATGTTCATTTTAGCGCTACACATTAGGTTATATAGGTACGCATGCTCGGAAGCAAGGACGAGCCAGAAGCGGTCAGTCTTGTAAACTAGCGTTCGTAATGGAGAATTAATATTCGTGACGTGACAAATTATGAAATCTTGAAATGCAGCGCACATTCTCTTCTTCTTTAATGGGATAATAATGAAGCTGCTTTGCTGGTAATAATGAGTTCTGCCAAACATATTTTGAAAGATTTTTATTTTCTAGTGATAGAATATAATAGAATAATATTATTATGCTTGTTTTTTTGTTTGTTTTTTTCTGGGAAAGTTACCCCAACACCTGTAGTTTTTAAAATCAAAGATACAACTATGTTGGTGTCCCTTGTTAATTTTACATTGTATTTTTTAAAATGTAACTGTCTACTCCCAAACTGTCATTTGAAGTACAACACATAGCAAAGTATTATTCTCCACGTTGTTTTTATTGTGTATTAAAAAAAAAAGAAAACAAGTAAAATTAGACATGCTATCTGCCAATAGAACTTAACCAAAAAGTGCATTCTATGCATCCAAAAATATAGAAAATATAACAAATCAAATCATTATTATTCAACCAAAAAATAAAATAAAATCCTCATGCATGTGTCCCTCTTTCTTAATATAGGGGGTCAACAATGCCAAGAGTAGTGATGGCCGAACGGTTCGCCCGGCGGTCGTTTCGCGGCGAATTTCCGACATTCGCGGTCCGCACGTTCGAACGCCTTTTTCCGTCGTTCGCCGCGGCGGACTTACGTGTTTAATGTATACAAGAACTTTAACCTTTGGTGACACGTTTATCATGTGATACAGGACAGCCAATTGAGACATGACAGCACATGGACACTTGTACATTCCCCCTAACCTATAAATACACCCGATCCGGTGGCCATTTTACATTCTTTCTTCTGTTAAGATAGGGACAGGTTCCTGTGTGGAGTAGGGAGAGATAAACCACTAGCTATTTGGTACACAAAAGTTCTTTTCAGGACTGGTATAGGTGTTAGGTGTTGATAGGTTTGCTGTGCTGCTGATTCTTGCAGCAGCCTGAGTGTCTTTTGTTAGTTTAGAGAAAGGGAAAGGACGGTGTATGCTACAGGGACAGCCAGATTAGTCTTTCATCATCATCATCATCATCATCATCATTAGCTGTTACTATCAAGGTCCACAAAAGAGCTGTTCCAGTAACCACTAATCGTTCTCTTTTTTTGCCAATTTGTATAGGGACAGGAAGGAAGCAGTGTTGTCAGGCAGTGAGGGTAATTTTAAAGACTTGCTGTTATTATTAGTTCCACAAAGGTTCTTTTCAGGACTGGTATCAGTGGTACAGTAATAGGCTTGTACATGTATAATATTCTTTCTTCCAAATATAGAAAGGATATTATACTTGACTGCTGCCCTTCTGCTGCAGTCTGCTAAACATTCACAACTCACTTGTTCCACAAAAGTTCTTATAAGGACTGGTAACTTGGTATAGGGTGCTACGGTACATAGGCTTGAGTGCGGTACAGTCTGCTGTTCTGTAAGGACCGCTATCGGTCCACAATAGATAGGGTTGACGTGCACCACTGCTGACCGCTGCCCTATACTGCAGCAGTCCTTCAGCGGTATAGGGACTGACGTACAGTCTGCTAATCACTAACACACAACCTGCTTGTTCCACAAAAGTTCTTATAAGGACTGGTAACTTGGTATAGGGTGCTACGGTACATAGGCTTGAGTGCGGTACAGTCTGCTGTTCTGTAAGGACCGCTATCGGTCCACAATAGATAGGGTTGACGTGCACCACTGCTGACCGCTGCCCTATACTGCAGCAGTCCTTCAGCGGTATAGGGACTGACGTACAGTCTGCTAAACACTAATACACAACCTGCTTGGTCCACAAAAGTTCTTATAAGGACTGGTAACTTGGTATAGGGTGCTACGGTACATAGGCTTGAGTGCGGTACAGTCTGCTGTTCTGTAAGGACCGCTATCGGTCCACAATAGATAGGGTTGACGTGCACCACTGCTGACCGCTGCCCTATACTGCAGCAGTCCTTCAGCGGTATAGGGACTGACGTACAGTCTGCTAAACACTAATACACAACCTGCTTGGTCCACAAAAGTTCTTATAAGGACTGGTAACTTGGTATAGGGTGCTACGGTACATAGGCTTGAGTGCGGTACAGTCTGCTGTTCTGTAAGGACCGCTATCGGTCCACAATAGATAGGGTTGACGTGCACCACTGCTGACCGCTCACCTATACTGCAGCAGTCCTTCAGCGGTATAGGGACTGACGTACAGTCTGCTAATCACTAACACACAACCTGCTTGTTCCACAAAAGTTCTTATAAGGACTGGTAACTTGGTATAGGGTGCTACGGTACATAGGCTTGAGTGCGGTACAGTCTGCTGTTCTGTAAGGACCGCTATCGGTCCACAATAGATAGGGTTGACGTGCACCACTGCTGACCGCTGCCCTATACTGCAGCAGTCCTTCAGCGGTATAGGGACTGACGTACAGTCTGCTAATCACTAACACACAACCTGCTTGTTCCACAAAAGTTCTTATAAGGACTGGTAACTTGGTATAGGGTGCTACGGTACATAGGCTTGAGTGCGGTACAGTCTGCTGTTCTGTAAGGACCGCTATCGGTCCACAATAGATAGGGTTGACGTGCACCACTGCTGACCGCTGCCCTATACTGCAGCAGTCCTTCAGCGGTATAGGGACTGACGTACAGTCTGCTAAACACTAATACACAACCTGCTTGGTCCACAAAAGTTCTTATAAGGACTGGTAACTTGGTATAGGGTGCTACGGTACATAGGCTTGAGTGCGGTACAGTCTGCTGTTCTGTAAGGACCGCTATCGGTCCACAATAGATAGGGTTGACGTGCACCACTGCTGACCGCTGCCCTATACTGCAGCAGTCCTTCAGCGGTATAGGGACTGACGTACAGTCTGCTAATCACTAACACACAACCTGCTTGTTCCACAAAAGTTCTTATAAGGACTGGTAACTTGGTATAGGGTGCTACGGTACATAGGCTTGAGTGCGGTACAGTCTGCTGTTCTGTAAGGACCGCTATCGGTCCACAATAGATAGGGTTGACGTGCACCACTGCTGACCGCTGCCCTATACTGCAGCAGTCCTTCAGCGGTATAGGGACTGACGTACAGTCTGCTAAACACTAATACACAACCTGCTTGGTCCACAAAAGTTCTTATAAGGACTGGTAACTTGGTATAGGGTGCTACGGTACATAGGCTTGAGTGCGGTACAGTCTGCTGTTCTGTAAGGACCGCTATCGGTCCACAATAGATAGGGTTGACGTGCACCACTGCTGACCGCTGCCCTATACTGCAGCAGTCCTTCAGCGGTATAGGGACTGACGTACAGTCTGCTAATCACTAACACACAACCTGCTTGTTCCACAAAAGTTCTTATAAGGACTGGTAACTTGGTATAGGGTGCTACGGTACATAGGCTTGAGTGCGGTACAGTCTGCTGTTCTGTAAGGACCGCTATCGGTCCACAATAGATAGGGTTGACGTGCACCACTGCTGACCGCTCACCTATACTGCAGCAGTCCTTCAGCGGTATAGGGACTGACGTACAGTCTGCTAAACACTAATACACAACCTGCTTGGTCCACAAAAGTTCTTATAAGGACTGGTAACTTGGTATAGGGTGCTACGGTACATAGGCTTGAGTGCGGTACAGTCTGCTGTTCTGTAAGGACCGCTATAGGTCCACAATAGATAGGGTTGACGTGCACCACTGCTGACCGCTCACCTATACTGCAGCAGTCCTTCAGCGGTATAGGGACTAAGAGTTTTGTCACAGGGTCATTTAAAAAATGACATGCAGAGGAAGAGGCAGGCCCTTCCGCAGGGGTGGTAGGGGTAGGGCAGGAGCAACAGGCTTGAGCCAAAGTGGGAAGTTGCAGAAGGTGCGTTCAATTACTTTAAAGGATGCACCAGACTTGGTTGAGTGGCTCGCTCAGCCTTACTCTTCTGCACCCTCCTCATCCTCTCGATCTGCACCCTCTTCTTCACTCTCTGCTATGTGCACCCCCAAAGACACTACCACCAACAACACGACCACCACCACCACCACCACATACCTTCCGCTTGAGTCACTGGAATTATTTTCCGATCCATATCAAGAGGACATTTCTGATGCGCAGCCACTCTTGGTATTGGATCAGGAAGAGGAGGTAGCAACAAGCGCTACTCAGCAGTCTGACGCCAGTACCCAGATCAGCCCAAGGAGGAGGTTGGTCCCCGGTGTTGCTGCCTACTCCGAGATCTCTACTTATAGCGGTGGGGAAGGTGACGTTGATGATGACGTGTCTAGTGATGTCACGTGGGTGCCCACAAGAGAGGAAGAGGAGGGGAGTTCAGAGGGAGATATGGACCAGCAGATAGGGAGGAGAAGCAGCAATGACTTACATTGCACAGCAGGGACAAAGCAGACTGCAAATGTATCAGGAGCGAGTCATCGACCATGTACGGTCACATCTGGCGCTCCCAGGACACCGGCACATGGCTCCGCAGTGTGGGCTTTTTTTAACGTGTCCGCTGCTGACAATAGCGTTGCCATCTGCAATCTTTGCAGTCAACGCGTTAGTCGCGGTAAGCCCAATACTCACCTAGGGACGACCGCCTTAAGAAGGCACATGAGCAGCCATCACCGAGCCCAGTGGGAGCAACGGAACACACAAAGCCACACTGCAGGCTCTCACCGTCCAGCCTCGTCTTCTACTTCTCCTTCTCCTCTCTCCTCACAATTGTCCTCCACTCCACCTTCCATCACGCCAAGCTCACATTTTTCTGCAAAAAGGCAGGCTTCCGTGGGCCTAATGTTTGAGCGTAAAAAAATGATGATGCCGGATAACCCTCTTGCCCAACGGTTGGCGGCTGGCTTGTCAGAACTCATAGCCCGCCAACTACTGCCATATAAACTGGTGGACTCGGAGGCCTTTCGCAAATTTGTGGCCATTGGAACACCACAATGGAAGGTCCCAGGAAGGAAGTATTTCTCAGAGAAGGGCATCCCAGAGCTATATGGCCATGTTCAGCGGCAAGTGAATGTATCTCTGGCACACAGTGTCGGTGCCAAGATACATCTGACCACAGACACGTGGTCTAGCAAACACGGGCAGGGAAGGTATATCAGTTTTACTGCCCACTGGGTGAACCTTCTGACGGCCGTCAAGCATGTAACCCGTGGCACCCGTGTAGATTTGGTTTTACCGCCACGGATTGCATGCAGGCCTGACTCTTCTTCTCCTCCTCCTACTCCATCCTCCTCCCTCTCCTCCTCAGCTGCCTCCTCCTTTTCCGCTGCTAGCGTCTCTTCCACTGCACCGCCCAAGCTCCCCAGAACCTATTCCACATGCCAGGTGAGACGTTGCCATGCCGTGCTGCGTCTGTTGTGCCTGGAAGCAAAGAGCCACACTGGCCCGGCACTCCTTTCAGCTTTGCGTTCACAGGCAGATGAGTGGCTAACACCGCTCAATTTGACAGTTGGTAAAGTGGTGTGTGACAACGGTGCCAATCTGCTTAGCGCATTGAAACAGGGCAAAATCACGCACGTGCCGTGCATGGCACACGTCTTAAACTTGGTCGTGCAGCGATTCCTTGTCAAATACCCTGGGGTCCAGGACATCTTGCGGCAGGCAAGGAAAATCTCGGCCCATTTCAGAAGATCTTACACGGCCATGGCTCGCCTTGCTGACATTCAGCGGCGACACCATCTGCCGGTCAGACGTCTTATTTGCGATTGCCCGACGCGATGGAACTCAACCTTCTATATGCTTGATAGGCTGCTCCAGCAGAAACGTGCAGTTAACGTCTACCTGTATGAACTCTGCGAAAGAAACGGTTCTGGGGAGCTGGGTTTTTTTTCACCGCGCCAGTGGCTGCTCATGCGCGACACATGCAGACTTCTGCGGCCATTTGAGGAGATCACCAAACTGGTCAGTCGCAGCCATGGCGCCATCAGTGACATGGTACCTTATGCCTTCTTTCTGGAGCGTGCATTGCGTCGTGTCATTGATCAGGCTGTGGAGGAGCAGGAGCGGGAAGATGAGGAAGTCGCAATGCTGGATGAATTCCCAGGGGGGGCTACTCTATCTGAGACAAGTCAACAACAGGAGTCTGATGAGGAGTCAGAGGAGGATGGTGCCGGGGCGGATGAGCAGGAGCAAGAAGAGCATGCTTTAAACCTTTCTGGGATCCCTGTTGTGCGAGGATGGGGAGAGGAGAATGAAGAGGACGACATTATCCTGGATGATGAGCAGGAGCCAGGCCACCACACCGCTTCCACTTTAGTGCAAATGGGGGCCTTCATGCTCCAGTGTTTTAATAGGGACCCCCGTATAAAAAGCATGAGGGTCAAGGACCAGTACTGGGTGGCAACGTACTTAGACCCCCGGTACAAACACAAAATGGCGGAAATGTTACCGCCGTCGCAGAGGGCTGTCAGAATGCAGCACTTCCAGGCCTTGCTTCGAGAAATGCTGCATTCTGCTTTTGCGTGCGCTGGCAGAGGAGCAATTCCCACTCCCAGAGAAGGATTTGCGGGTACCAATCCAACAGCGCCTGCAAGAAGAGGCCGGTTTGAAGATGTGTTGGTGACTTCGGATATGAGGTCATTCTTTCAGCCGACCCATCGACAGGTGTCATCCGGATCCAGCATCAGGGAACGCCTAGACCGTCAGGTGTCCGACTACATTGGGTTAACGGCCGATGTGGACGCTCTGAGGAGTGATGAACCCCTAGACTACTGGGTGGGCAGGCTTGACCTCTGGCCAGAGCTTGCCCAATTTGCAATCGAACTGTTGGCTTGCCCCTCATCCAGTGTCCTGTCCGAAAGGACGTTCAGCGCAGCAGGGGGGATTGTGACCGATAAGCGTACTCGCCTAGCTCACCACAGTGTTAACTACCTCACATTTCTAAAAATGAATGAGGCATGGATCTCGGAGGAATTCAACACATGTGACCAGTAGACCATGTATATGTCTATAAACTATTTTTTTAATCAAGCACACAGACCTTCTTAATTCATTTGGCTCACTTCCTTGACCCAAAAAAGCACACCGTACTATATGCCCCTACCCTCCTCTTTGAAGAGGTTGAGCGGTGTCATATTTCTACTGGGGCTGCTTATGATATCCCTGTGCTGTGCTGACTTCCTCCTGGGGGTTCTTATTATGAAGGGATCACACTATCCCTGTGCTGTGCTGACTTCCTCCTGGGGGTTCTTATTATGAGGGGATCACACCATCCCTGTGCTGTGCTGACTTCCTCCTGGGGCTGCTTACGGTGCTGCTGTCAGTGCTGTATGTCACGGTGCTGCTGTCAGCGCTGTATGTCACGGTGCTGCTGTCAGCGCTGTATGTCACGGTGCTGCTGTCAGCGCTGTATGTCACGGTGCTGCTGTCAGCGCTGTATGTCACGGTGCTGCTGTCAGCGCTGTATGTCACGGTGCTGCTGTCAGCGCTGTATGTCACGGTGCTGCTGTCAGCGCTGTATGTCACGGTGCTGCTGTCAGCGCTGTATGTCACGGTGCTGCTGTCAGCGCTGTATGTCACGGTGCTGCTGTCAGCGCTGTATGTCACGGTGCTGCTGTCAGCGCTGTATGTCACGGTGCTGCTGTCAGTGCTCTGTATTACGGTGCTGCTGTCAGATGCCTCTATCACGGTGCATGTGTCATTCCGGTATGTCACGCTGCTGGTGATCATCTCCTGCACCCTCTTCTTTGCCTACCCTGGTCCCTGACCTTCCTTCTCCTCCATTGCCTTCATTAGCTCCATAGTCCTGAATTGTTAGAACAATTTCCCAAATAAAATAAAAATGCTTGTAGTTATCGATCCCAAATTCACCTCATACATGTATTATGTCATTGTCCAGATGGTGGGACTACGTTTTACCCCCTAATAATTACCACGTGGCCGCAAATTCGACATGAAGGTTTGCAAAGTTCGCCTCCCATTGAAGTCAATGGGGCCCGCGGCGAACGGTCGGTTTCGCGAACGTTTGGGTCCGTTCGCATTTCGCGTTCGCGAAACGTCCCGTCGGAAGTTCGTCCATCACTAGCCAAGAGTTGGTGAAAGCAGGGATCCGTCATCTGGGGATAATTCTTAAAATCATCCGGATTATCCTCCTGGAGCTCCCACAGCAATGGCATATGGCATAATTGATCACGATTAATAAAGCAACCAATTTTTGGTCCAAGAAATCCTCCTCCTGTTCCTGGACTGGACTTGGGTGAAAGCAATAACTCCAAGGCTAATAATAAATAATACATGGGGGGTTATTTATTAAATGGAAAATCCAAATTGCACTGCAAGCGCACTTGAAAGTGCACTCAAAAAGGGCACTTGGAAGTAAAGTCACTGTAGATCCGAGGGGGACATGCAAGGAAAATAAAAAAAAACAGGATTTTAGCTTGCACATGATTGGATGATAAAATCAGCAGAGCTTCCACTAATTTCAGATCTACCCCTTAGATTTAGAGCGACTGCACTTCCAAGTGCACTTTCAATGCACTTGCAGTGCAAAGTAGATTTGCCTTTTGTAAATAACTCCCATTATCTGCTCCGATTCCGCAACATGGCTGGCTGACGAAGGGCCGTTCAGAAAAGCATCAACACTCACCAAACTTCTACTAATACGAAATTAGCAGAAGGAGCCCAAAGGGGTGGCGCACGACAATTGAGCTTTCTCTTTATCGGTTTCTAGTACGTCACTACATTCGTGTTTGTTGGCCGACAATTGCTTGCCGTTTGTATGCAAAACAAGTTTTGGGCCAACACCCTTCGCACAAAAGTATGAGATTTTGTCTGTGGAAAATACGATTGTGTGTGCAGTACAAGGCTTTTTCCTCTGATCTGCTGGAACACTGACAGTCAGAAAATGTAATCCTCAATAATTTTAGTGTTCACATATGATATAGTGGTGTGCTGTATAGTGTTATATACTGTATAATATTTATACTTCAGTATATTGTACAGCCTAATATTTAGAGAGCTGTTTGAAAAAGTCTGGCTGTGCAATCTTATAAGTAGATAATGGAAAATTCTAAAGCTTTTGTTACTTGTACCAAATAAGAAATCCTTACAGTACTTTTTCTTTATTTCTGATTTCAATCCACTTATTGTTGTCATTTCATTTTATACATTCCTTCATGACAAGCTGATTGTACAAGTACGCTTTGAAGTTCTTATTGAACCGTAGCATGAAACTGCACATATGCTTTGACATACCTGTAATTAGAATTATTATATATATTCATGACTACAGTTCTGTGTTATTATTGAAATGAAAGAAACAAAGATGTATTTCATCTGACTCTCATTTTTTCCTGCCTAAAGCACTGGTTACATATCAATAGTAACTTGTCCTAGTGCTGAGCATTATTAAAGGGGACATTTTCTTTTTCTCTTGGCATTATATCTATAGAACCCTTTCATGGCTAAAATAGATGCATCATATTGCGTTTTCATATTATAGCAAGACACTCTTTACTAAAGTCACTAATAATCATATGTCTTTGTTTTTTTAAGAGAAAAGTCTGCAAGAACGAATGCAAATACAAACAAGTAAATAGTTACAGTTTGTCCATTCAGAGACAAAAGTCTTTCAAAACAAAAGTAAAATATCAGGTGATAAACGGCTAATTTTGACCAAAACACTGCACAATTCTTTATCCCTGCTTATAAAACAAATGGGATAATGCCCTTTTGAACTTTTTGGGGATTGTCAGTATTTAGATGGCCCAAAATGAATGCACGAAATGCCTGTCATGGGTGTCTACTCACCATGCCCATATTTGGGCATATGATGTGCCACCAAAGTGAACAAAAAAACATTGCTAGGGTCAGAATGTTGACTGACTCTCTTTCATCTGGAATGACCATTCCAAACAAAGCATGTTTGCAACATACTGAGATGCCTGAGCTATTTCATAGGCTACCATTTTTAGTAATTTGCACCAAAAGTTGTATATATGTTACATTAAAACAGTGCCGCACAGTAGTAGGGTTGACAAAGTCCTGTGATTTATGGGTAGGGAGGACCTAATGACATTACAACACATGGACCGGAAGTGTACGGGGCACAATTGTATGTGAGACCACTCTATTGGCTTACATTGTATATACACTATAGTGCACCAGTTGATTTGCATTTTTTAAGTTGAGTATACATTGCATATTTGGTAGACATGTGCATTCATTTTCGTCCGAATGCATTTTCATCCGAATGCATTTTCGTCCGAATGCATTTTCGTCCAAATTTTGGGTATTTTCTACCTTTCTCTATTTTTTAACAAACGATAACGAACATGCAGAATCTGAAAACCGTAAGAGCCAACATAAACAAATGCTTTATTTTCATTTTCGTTGCGACAACAGTTTGATATAGATAGAAAATTCAACATGACACTGACAATAGCGATCTGTGTCCATCAAACCTGTGGTCGAATGTGCCTAACCTTAGCTCTATTAGTTCAAGATTATTCTACATAGAGAGAAAAGATTCAACATGAAGATTCGACGAAGCAGGTGGGCACTGATTTGACTAGGTGGTGGGCACTGATAGGTGGCACAGATAGGCAGTACTGATGGACATTGATGGGTGGCACTGATGGGCATTGATGGGCAGCACTGATAGGTGGCACTGATTGCCAGCATTGACTGGCATTGCTAATGGGCACTGATTGGTGGCCCTTGTGGGCAGTGGTGGGCATTGATTGCTGCCACTGGTGGGCACTGATCACTGATATTGGTGGGCACTGTATAGTGACACTATTTTTCACTATTATAATCAGGGCACTGATGACCAGTGGCCTGATTACATTCCTAAATGTCCCCCTGTGAGGAGATGCTGCTGATTGGCTCTCCTCACCACACACTCTGTCAGTATGAGGTGAGGAGCGCCAATTACCGGCAATTCCATGTTTACATGTGACCGGCTGTGATTGGACACAGCCGATCACATGTTTAAATAGCCGTGGACGTGGCTCTTTCCACAGATCGGGGTCGCGCCATGTCCTAGCAACAAGACACGACGTGGCTGTGATCACCACGATACACGCCCTTGTGGGCACGTGAGAGTGGCTGCTCTGGAACACCATCATATGACAGCATCCCAGAACAAGAGCCGCACCACCCCATTGTCATTTGACAGTGGGCGGGTGGCAACCAGTTATAGAGAACATGCATAAGACTTAATTACTGTTAGGTAAAGAGACCAAGTGAGAGCATCAGTGTGGAGGTGATGGGCACATCACTGTGTATAGTGGATTGGACACAATATATGGGCACACGTTGTGAGAGATATTATGTAATCCCGTAATTAAAAAGGGAGAAACAGATACATAACTACATTCATTAATCAATATATTCACAAAGACCAGGTGGGATTCATACCAGGACAGGACCCAGATCAAGTAAGGAGAGACATAATCCCCATTTTACAATCAGGATGGGAAGGAGGACCTAAACAGGAAGGAATGCTCTTATCCTCCAGAAGGCCTTTGATTTGGACTCTTGGCCATATCAATTTCTAGTTCTCCAATGGTGGGGCTTCGGCAAAAACTTCCTAGGAACACTAAAGGCACTATATTCCTCTCTGGAAGCAACAGTAAGACTACAGGGATACCACGCAGACCCGATTGAAATAGCCAAAGGTACAAGACAAGGATGCCCACTATCACCCCTGATATTTGCTATGGTGATTGAACCTCTGGCAACAGTGATACGCTCAAACCCAGATATCAGGGGGGTAGACTGTGGATCAAGAACCCATAAATGCGCCCTATTTGCTGATGACGTATTACTTTTCCTAACCTCCTTAACACATTTCTCCCCAATTTATGCTCCCTACTAGACACCTTTGCCTCAGTTTCAGGTCTCCTAGTTAACATTGACAAATTTACAAGCACTAAACATATCTCTACCACCCGCTAGCATCACTTACCTAAAAGGCTCTTTTGAGTTTGGATGGGGGTAGACCTCCATTAGATATCTAGGACTCAGGCTCAAAATAGAACACCTATATCAGGCCAACTTCCCTCCCACTTATCGCAAACTGGAATCTGACCTTAGAAATTGGTTCCAATACAAGTTATCCTGGGTGGGCAGAGTAAACTCGGTGAAGATGACCCTCTTCCCGAGATTGCTCTACATATTTCGCTCACTATCTATGGCAATCAGGAAAGATCATCTTAAGTGATTTCAGGGTAGGATTACCAGTTTCATTTTGGATAAGAAAGGACTCCACTTCACTCAACAGACTCTATTCAACTTATCCACAAAAGGAGGTCTTGGTGTACCAAAGTTAATATGGTATTATCAAGTGTCAAGGCTAGCACAGTTATCTACAATTTACCTTAAGGTTGAAAAATCTGATTGGGTAGCCATAGAAAGATATGCAGTTCCAAATTATATGTTAGCCCTTGTACACACGGTCGGACATTCCGACAATAAAATCCGTTGGATTTTGTCTGACAGATTTTGTCCAAAACTTGTGTTGCATACACACGGTCGGACAAAGTTGTCAGAAAATCCGATCGTTCGTAACGTGATGGCATTAATTCGTTACAATGGGACTACGTTCAGGCTAGTAGCCAATAGCTTTGGTCTAGGATTTGATCTGAGCATGTGTGCCACTTTTCCGATCGGAATTCTCTACAAACGATCGGACAAAGTCCGATCAGATCATTTTGTCGGAAAATTTTATAGCCCAGCTCTAAAATTTTGTCGGTTGGATATTTTCCGATGGAAACAGTCCGATGGAGCCCACACACGGTCGGATTATCCGACAACACGGTCCGATCGGACATTTTCCGCCGGAATGTCCGACCGTGTGTACAAGGGCTTAGACTTTCTTCTATGGTGTCTCCCCCCAAAAAAAACAGATACTATGCCCTACACTTTCATTTCTGTTGTGGGATAACATGAGAGGTCTTCCCTCCCTGGTCTCTGAGCTCCAACTGCTAGCACATGTCTTTCATAACCCTCAATTTCAAACATTAACCTCCCTGGCGGTATGATTCAGTCTGGAATTAGGTGCTGAAAGCGGTACAATTATTTTGCATGGAAATCTGGCGTTTTATTTTGTAGTCCTGTAATTCTTAGGAATAACGCTCTTAAATCTCTTCAAACCAGAGTCTAGTAGACATCCCGGGTATGATAAAGTTTATAATATAATAAAGAATAATAAAAATGATTCAATAATGTAATCAAATCCTAAAACACTGAAAAAGGGACACTTTTTTGTTGATATGGACAATCTCCAAATTCCAGGCAGAAAAAACAGTATTTATAATATAAAAGTGCATGCAGGGCATTGCACAGACCACTAGGGACAAAGGGGGTGTGTATTTGTTAATACAGTACTGTAATCTGTAAGATTACAGTGCTGTGTGCGTTTTGTGTGTTTTTACTTTTTTGAATTTGCTGCCGTTCTCCGCTCCCGTGCGCCGTAACGTCGCAGGGAACGGAGCTCGGCAGCATTTGTCACTGTGAATCGAGCGGAGGACAGCTCGATCACACAGTGCGGGGGACATCGCTGGATCCAGGGGACAAGGTAAGTAACTCTCCCTGTGTCCTCCCCTGCATCCAGCGATGCGATCCCGAGTCTGACTCGGGGTTACCGCTCCTGCTAGTAAATTCCTAACCCGAGCCAGACTCGGGATTACCGCTAGGGAGGTTAAAGCCTTTAAGTGGTGGCTGGACAAGGGAGTGTACTGTATAGGGCATTTTTATTCGTCCCTTATCCCTTGGGCACTTTAAAAAAGAACTAGATTTCCCAGTTTCAGAGAGATTCAGGTTTCACCAAATTTCTCGTTTCCTACATTCCATTTGGAAAAACAAACCAAATCCTTCAAATTTCATGGAATACGAAAGTTGGTGTGGTCAAGCCATGGATCAGTGGGGTGGAATATCGATGATCTACACGTCACTGGCCAAGAACACAGATAAACTGCCATATATGGCAGCTTGGGAAAAGGATCTTCAGGAGGAACGGGATCTGGAAGATTGGCACAAGTCATTTTTTAGATCACTCAAAGATATTAATAACACCTCACTCATGGAAGTTAATATGAAACTATTCACAAGATGGTACATATTGCCCACTAGATTAGCGTCCATGTTTCCCACCACTTCGCCGTGATGCTTTAGGGGGTGTCAAGCTTGGGGACTATGTTGCATATCTGGTGGGATTGTCCAAGAATCAAAGGGTTCTAGAACAATATTTTCCACATTATCCGTAAAGTTACAAATTGTCCCTTAACCCAAAATCCATCCATAGACTTGCTGAATGGCTACATTCCAAACATCCCCAAGCTGTCACGTAAATTGGTCCGGTATATCCAGGGTGAAGCTCTCAATAGCCAAAGCCTGGAAACAACCCAAAGCATTGATACTCTCCACAAAAAAGGAACATTTCTTGGATAATGGCTCAAGAAAGATTAATTGCAGTATTATTAGACTCATCCAAACAATTTAAAGCAACTTGGGAACCCTGATTCACAGAAAATGATGGTCACTAAAAGGCAGCGTCCAGTCCCTCTATGGTTGGCAACTCTTTTCTTTCTTCTTCTTCCTTTTATCTACTCTTCTATATAATCCTCTATTGTATACTACACTATAAACCTCTGTTCATGAATCACACCAAGAGGCCAATAGGGCCTAAATGAACTGTAGGTCCAGCTGGAGCTGGTCTCCTATTAAGGAACCAGAAGTCTTTCTAAATTGGTCCCCCATGAGGGAACTGACACCTTAATAAGTACATGATAGCAACCGCTGGATTAATTCTCATAAAAAATGGAGAGGGGGTGCCCCCTTCTCTTACAGTTAGATTTCAGTAGGGGTGTCAGGAGTCGAGGGTCCACTTCATTCTTCAAGCACATAGCTCACAGCCAATTATCTTGATCATTAATTGTTTTATTGAAGAATGTTCAAAACAGTGATTCAGAAGTTGATGGTAATGTTATATTGCATTTTCTATCTGAAAATCAATAAAATATTTTACAGAAAAAAAAAGAAATCTGGGCAACCCCCCATCCTCTAGTAATACATTGCCCCCCCCCCCCATCCCCATTACTAGGATAGCAAGACTTACCTGTCATTGACTGTTCCTCATAATGAGATGATACCTCTCTGGATGTCTGAATAGCAAAGGCATTTATTACCTGGCCATTTGTGCTCTGTAAATAGAGCACCTGAGAGAGAGACTCAGCCCTCTCTCACCTCTGTTCTAATTGGAGGGAAGCCAATTCCCATCCACACAAGGACACTTTCAAGCTGGCTACACATCCTACAATCCTCTGCAGATTTTTTCCCTCAGATTTACAAAAACCACACAATATGAGGTCAAACCTTAAGAGCCTCAATGTGTATGCAATCAGTCAGGCCCCTGTACCACATGGTTCTGGCAAATCTAAAATAAATCAGACAACAAAATCTGCACAGTGTGTACGGGGTCTTTAAAGACATGAGAGCAAGAAAAAGAAAAAGTTTTATAGAAATTGACAGACCTGGAAAAAATTCCATGGGAGAGAAGACATTGTGCAGTCCCAGCTTGATCCAGACTCCAAAGCAGGCATGCCACAAGAGGATTGTCGTCGCTGATCAGAGAACACCTCGACCCCACCTTGTTGGTGCATTTAGCAGCCTAAGATGTGGGACTGAGTACTGGGAGAGGCTTGAATCCAGACAGGCTCCAATGTAGTCGGCAGGTAAGAGCTTTACCCTGAGTGTAACGGTCTGTAGGTGTTGATCTTTTGAGGACAAAAAGGAGAAATGGAGGAGGTAATTCCCAGTCAGACTTTTATAGAGCTAAACAGGTCCTGTGGGTGGATATCGGGGCGGAGCTATATCATATGTATGCTGTCATGTTTGGCGTCAAGAAAAATAATTTTCATTGACCACAGTAGTGATTGTGCTGGGGTTGGTTTTGTGTTATTCTGCAGTTCCCAGTTGTGTGTAAAGAGAGAGGGTTGCAAAGAACTCTGCCCTAGAAATCTCAAAAACATTTTGATTAACGTTTGATAGGACTCTCTGGAAGTTACTGTACCTTTGAATATTCTGTTTATTTAGGGCTTTGACCCTGACAACCAGAAGCCACAATAATATTACAACTCAAAGGTGGTGTTACAAATGCTAAATTGCTAGCATAAGGCTTTTGGCATGGTCCAAAATCATTCCAATTAGATTAAAAAAATCTGAAAATGGTCTTATCTCATATTATCAGGTTTATGATTATTTGACACTAGATTCTGTTGTTTAACAGGAAATAAAACTAAGGAATAAAAAATAGCTGGGATGTAATTTATGTTCACCACCTGTGGTGCATGACAAGTGTGGTGTACACTCCGATCCAGTCTCTGGGATGATAAAACTCCACAGTTCATGCTCACATCATTGGTAACCCCCAATGGCTGTGGAGAGAAAACATTGGATTCAGAAGAAGTACTGGGGAAGATGTTGGTGACCACGTGGTGACAGAGAGTATGGACTAACCAGCACTGGAGGACAGCAGGCTAGGGGATTAGTCAGAATTTAGCAATGTGTGCAAAAATGCTGTTTATATTTGCTCATTATAACCCACCTTCTTGGTGCTGTTAGATGAGTTCAGTTTTTAACACAATTTAAATGATCACCTTAGATGTTGCATATCAAAAGCCTAAACTTTGTTTTTCATTTTGGATAAATTAGGAATAGATAAAATCCCTGTTAGGGTTTTATTATTATTGTTATTATCAAATTGTGCAGAGACAACAGGACATGGGAGTAAATCTCTCCAAAGTATGGTAAAGCTATGGTGTTGGAAGATTTCACTTTTTATTTTCTGGTGGCAAATTAAAATGTAGTCACCAGGACAAATAGAGAGAAAAGTTGTCTCTAGTGGAGACAAAGCTGTAAAAATATAAGAAGGAAAACAGGGCCTTTAGAGACTCACCACTCTATTCAAAACTGAAATAAAATGTTGTCTTTATATACACTTGAAAAACATAGTTCTTCTTACATTCAAATGACTTGTAACTTGTGTTTTTTGAGTTTTTAACACTGAAGAGGAATTTGTATTATAAGTAGGTCAATGAGGTAAAGCAAAAGGTTTTGACAGCTGCATAAAGCTTCTCTTATTGCATTTATGTATAGTTCATGACTGGGCTGCTGTTTCCTCAAAGTATGTGTTATTACAAATGAGTCTGGTCAGCGTAGCTCAGTGACTCCATAAATACTCATGAAAATGAAAGATAAGGAGGATACAGATTAATGATATAAACTATAGTTATTGCACTCTTCTATCCCAGTTTGATCCTATGCACACAGCTAGCCAATCTTTCATGGTTAACGGAGTAAAGCTAGTGAAATTCTTTCTCTATCACTTTAATGTCAACAATTTTAACCTCCCTTCCTGTAAGTGTGTCATTAACAGCTGCTCTTTGCCCCTAGGTGCCAAAAGAAAAGAAATCTAGAAACCAGACATGTCAGTTCCATTAAGTGAGCACCTTTATGTTTAACAGTATCTCAAAGACTTTGGGAGAGGAAATAAAACATTTCCTCCTATAAGTATAATGTGTGGATGTGGGGCAGCTGGGGGCAGTCACTGACAGATCTGTAACTCTGAGCTGCGGAGGACTTTGTTTGATGTGTTTGAGAGCTTACTGAATGGGGGAGTATAAGATTTTCTTGCAGTTTACTTTTACATTAGAAAAGAGAGCTCATGTCACAGTTTAGACTATCTGTGTTGAACACATTTTGATGATCAATACAAAAGCTTGAAATTATGCTAAGTGAGAGATATCTAGTGTATTACACTTTACACAATATAATAAAGCTTAAAAACACATGTTTAGTGTTCATGCCTGCTAAGGTATGACTGGATAATATGAAAGCTCTTGTTCAATTTGGGGGTCAGGTTGGTTCTGTCTGCTACTACATGGTAAGACATGTGTGAATGGTACTGGTGTGGGGAAAGGAGTATAGAGGCAGGTAAATAAGACACAAAATATAATAATACCTATCAAACCAGCAGGTGGAGCTCTAGTCTCCTATCTATATGCAATCTCAGCTTTCAGATGTCCATATTTTGTCAGATGTCTAGAAAAGCTTTTCTCAACCTTTTTACCCCAGAGTAAACCCTGAAAAAATTGTCAGGTCTTGGGGAACCCTTACTAAAACCAATTTATCAGGGGTCACTGGGAAAAATGTCCCTTATGTTGATGGTCCGCAGAAATAATGCAACCCTACAGTGGTGGTCAGAATGCCACCCTTACAGACAGTTAAAACAATCTTCTGGCTTTACCAAAGGACTTTGGACCCAGAAATTTGCAGGGACCATTAAATGGGTGGTCAATTAGCTAAAGCTCGTGGAACCCCTAGCAATCTCTGGAGGAACCCCAGAGTTCCACAAGACCCTGGTTGAGAATAACTGGCCAAGAAGTTTAGCCTAAACTGAGCAACAAAACTATAGGAATCTGCTGTGGAGTGCTCAGTGTGGAGCTCTCACATATATAGTATGCTTGTTGGTCATCAACAGTGCAGTGTATGTAAACAAAAGCATCTAAGAAATAGGTCTTGATCAACATGCTTGGACATAATGGAGTTGATTTACTAACCAAAAATGGGCTGTTAACTTTGCAAGGGAAGTTCCACCTTGGAAAGGCATTTGCCCTAGAACTTAGTCAATGTGGTAAAATTTAATAAACACCCAGTCATGTGCAAGAAAAATAAAAAAACTTTGTTTGCACATGATTGGACGATGGAAGTAGAGGCTTCACCTCATTCATTAAACCCTGGGGTAAATTCTCTTGCAAGGTACAACTTCCATTGCAAAACAAACAACCTATTTGCCTTTAGTTAACTACTTCAGCCCTGGAAGGTTTTACCCCCTTCCTGACCAGAGCACTTTTTACACTGTGCTGCTTTAACTGGTAATTGTGCGGTCATGTAATGCTGTACCCAAACAAAATTTACGTCTTTTTTTTCACACAAATAGAGCTTTCGTTTGATGGTATTTGATTACCTCTGCAATTTTTTTTTTTTGCAATATAAACGGAAAAAGACTGAAAATTTTGAAAAAAATTATATTTTCTACTTTTTGTTATAAAAAAAAATCCAATAAACTCAATTTTAGTCATACATTTAGGCCAAAATTTATTCAGCCACATGTTTTGGTAAAAAAAAAGTGTCAATACGTGTATATTTATTTGATTTGCACAAAAGTTATAGCGTCTACAAACTTGGGTACACTTTCTGAAACTTACACTGCTTAGTTTATGACTGACTTTCTCATTTCTTGAGGTGCTAAAATGGCAGGGCAGTACAAAAAGTAGACACCCAAAGGAAATTGCTGAGAGGCTTGTTGAGCCCATTGAATATTTTATTTTTTGTCACAAGTGATTGAAAAATGACAAGAAAATAAAAATATTACACAAAGTTTTCACTAAATTATATATTGCTCACACGTGCCATGCTTATATGTGGAATTACACCCCAAAATACATTCTGATGCTTCTCCTGAGTATGGAGATACCTCACGTGTGAAACTTTTTGGGAGCCTAGCCGCGTACAGGACCCCGAAAACCAGTCACTGCCTTTCTAAGGTGGTCAATTTTTGATTTCACTCCTTACTACCTATCAGTTTCGAAGGCCATAAAATGTCAAGATAGCACAAAACCTGCATAAATGACCCCATTTTGGAAATTAGACACCCCAAACTATTTAGAATATTTAATATTTTGCCACAAGTTTGAGGAAAATTTTATTTATTTTTTTGTACAAAGTTATCACTACATGATATATTGCTAAAACATGCCATGGGCATGTGTGAAATTACACCCCAAAATACATTCTTCTGCTTCTCCTGAGTACGGGGATACCACATGTGAGACTTTGTGGGAGCCTAGTCGTGTACAGGACAACCTAAAACCAATCACCGCCTTCAGGCTTTCTAAGAGCGTAAAAAAGGTGATTTCTCTTCCTCACTACCTATCAGTTTTGGAGGCCATGAAATTTCAAGATAGCACAAGCCCCCCCTCCCCCCAAATTATCCCATTCTGGAAAGAAGACTATTAAAGCTATTTTCCGAGAGGCATGTAGAGTCTATGGAATATTTTATATTGTGCCACAAATGTCGGGATTTTTTTTTTTTTTTACACAAGGTTGTTACTAAATGATATATTGTTCAAACATAGCATGGTTATATGTGGAATTACACCCCAAATACATTCTACTGATCCTCCTGAGTATGGGGAATACCACATGTGTGATACTTTTTGGCAGTCTAACCGCGTACAGGACCCGGAAAAACCAATCACCGCCTTCAGGCTTTCTAAGGGCATCAATTTTTGATTTGACTCCTCACTGCCTATCACAGTTTTGGAGGCCATGAAATACCCAGATAGCACGACCTCCTCCCCCCAAATGATCCCATTTCAGAAAGTAGATACCCCAAGCTATTTGCTGAGAGGCATGTTGAGCATTTTGCATATCTCGCTTTTTGTCACAAAGTTAATGGGTAGAGTTTCTGTTTTTGAGGGATTAATTTTAAACCCCAATATAGATCCAAAGGAGGCCAAGATGTCATGTAGGGAGGGTAGAGCTATATGGGGATGGGTGAGAGTTAACAAAAAAGTGACAGCATATATTCAGCGGCACCCCATGAATGTCTGGATGGGACCTGATGGCCAAGGCAAGGAGTTTCAAACTTAGAATAAAAAGCAAGGGTGACAGAGGGCAACCCTGTCTGTTACAACTGCTCAGGGGGAATGTCTATGACAGATGAGAAGACAGCTGCACTTGGGAAGGTTTTGAGTATAGAGCCTTTAAAGCCAGAATGGAAGGGCCCGATAACTCATATCTGGAAAGGACTGCAAACATAAATGGCCAGCTTAAGTGATTAAAGGCTTTTTGTGCATCCAAACTTAAAACAATGGCAGGGCGTTTCGTCTTAGTCAGGAGGTTTATCAAGTCTATCGTTGGTTTGGTGTTATCCCCTGCATGTCTTGTTGGAACAAAGCCTAACTGATCTCTGTGTATCAATGACGGCAATAATGGTGAAAGCCTGTTGGCTAAAATTTTTGTAAACATTTTATAATCCAAATTTAATAATGCGATGAGTCAGTAGTTGTCCCGTAATGAGGGGTCCTTACCCGGTTTTAGAATAACAGTCCTAAATGCATGCAAAAACTGTGAGTGTGGGTGGGTACCTTTTAGTAAGGAAGAAAATAGGGTCAATATATATGGGCTTAATATTGGGAGAAATGTTTTGTAGTAGCTATAAGGGAGCCTATCAGGACCTATAGGTTCAATATATATGGGCTTAATATTGGGAGAAATTTTTTTGTAGTAACTATAAAGAAGCCTATCAGGACCTGGGGATTTATGGGACGGTAAACATTTAAACACTTCCACTATTTCCTTGGCAGTGATAGATGCGTTAAGTGTAGATCGTTGTTCCGGGGATATCTCAGGTAATTGTAGAGAGGTCATAAAGTTGTCAAACTTTGGCTGTGTAAAGTGTGAATTAGATTCAGAGCTCAAACAGTTATAGAGTCCCTGGTAGAAATCACCAAACACCTTGGACATACCATGGGGGCAATAGGTAGGAGTGTCATCTGGCTGCATTAAGTGATCGGGGATTGATAAGAATGGACGTGGTTTAAGTCTGTTGACCAGCATACTATGTGGTTTGCTGGCATACTCGTTACATTTTTGTCTAGACCACAGTAATGATTTAGATATCTTGCTCATGTTGAATGATTTAATGCAGTTAGGAATCTAAACAACAGCTCGCAAGCATTCCCCCATGGGGGAGTATAGTAGGCGCATCTCCGCCGACCACAGCTGAGTAAGGAGCTCAGCTTTAAGCTTGGTGGATTTTATTTTAAGGCGAGAGCCCACGGAGATGCACTCATCTCTGAAAAAGGCCTTATGGGCTTCCCACAAGGTGAAAATCTCTGACACCTCATTTAATTGGAAAAATTCAGACAATTTTTGTTGCAGGATTCATTGAGACGCCAATGACATGTTTTGGGCTTTGGAGCAGATAAAACAATATCCAGGTTAATAGGTGCATGATCCGACCACATAATAGAATGTATCACTGATGAGACTACATATGGTAGTAGAGGGGCTGTTACAAAAGAAATGAGGGGGAGAGTAAAACATGTATTGTTTGTGGGTAGGGTGCTTCACTGTCCACGTATCAGATTATGAGATCTAATCAGTTTAAGAAAGGAATTGGAAAAGGAATTGGAAAATTGGAAAATGTCTGAGTTTGGATCCGAGGAGTGTTTTGGAACAGGGCATATCTATCCTTGGACATGCACACATTAAAATGTACTCCTATATCCATAAAAGGTTGTGAGAAAGATTGAAGTTTCTCATATACCCTTGTGAGAAAGCCAATCTGTCCCACATTCGGGGAATAGATATTAGCCAAAGTAAATGTAGATGTGTTCAGGTGTGTACAACTCAGAACAAACTGTGGGGGTCTAGTTAGGAAGAAAGAACATATATTGGGCTGGAACAGTTAATTAAAATCTCAACTCAAACCTTCCCAGAGGAGTCGGATAACATAAAGGCAGTAGAGAAATGCTTGGAGGCAAACGTAAAAGATCCCCCAGATCATAAATGAGTCCCCTGAATCATAATTACACCTGCTTCAAAGCTATCCATCTTTTTTTAATGGAATTGAAGCCCTTCACATTGCAAGAAGATTTTAAGAGCCATGCTATATCATAGGCATGCAGCTAATGAAGTACAGATAGTAAGCAGACAATTACTGATTCTTGGTGCAAAATTGAAAAACATTAAGGCAAATATGTTGAAATGATGCAAAAAAAGCATAACTGAGAGCAAAGAGAAGGTTAAAAAAAACTGAAAAAGAAGTTAAAAACAAAACAAAAAAGAAATTGAAAAAATGATAGAAAAACATTTTTTTGAAAGGCCTGAAGGAAAAACATATCTTCAGGAGTCCAAGGCAAATGCCTGGGACATTGGTGAGGTGCATGGCTACCTGCAAGATCCAACTGTGAGGTCCCCTCTCCTCTGAGTAGCATATAACAAAGTTCAGTGGGAGTAACAACAAAGAAAACAACCCTGAAACAGCCGAAGGGGGATCTTCTAGATAGAAGTGAATGACTCCTGCATTGGAGTTTATAGCATAGATAAATGAATTGCCGTCTGTCCATGAAATTGAAAAAGATCTGCTGGAGGTGGGAGGACATCAGATGGGGAATATGGAAGGTTTAGCTCATTGAGGAGTTGAAGAGGCCTTCTGCAATCTCCGATGGACTGGGGTTAGCTGAGACATGTGGTCCTCTTGAGGTATATTTTTAGCAGCTAGGGGGAGAATAATGTGATCCAGCAGGTTGGCTGGGGTATTCGAGGCTGGGGATTGCGGCCTCAGGTAGAAGCGCTACATGTGCTGGCTGGGCCGAGACCCTGATGGCAGGATAAATCCACAGTAGATATCTTTCTGGTAGCCAATCTCTCCCATAGGGTGCCTGCGGGCCACCGGCTGAGGATGATGATGCTGCTTGAGCAGTGGATGCTAATTTAGCAATGCAAGATAAGGAGACGGGGACCGGAGCTCGGCTCTCACACATCCACCATCCTACATGCCGTGCATGCGTCCTGTGTTTATTTTTTTCTCCATAACATACTGTGAATAGCCAGTTGTTAAGGAGCTGGCGGCCGCTAAAGCCTTAACAACCAAGTAGTCATCAGTTGTGAGAGGGGGCTGAACATTTAAAAATAAAAAAAATCAGGAAAAATTGCCTTTTCCCAATGCTTTTATTTTTAGCAACTCTTTTTTTACATTCGGCTGTCAGCAATGAACCCCGCTGACAGCTGATGACTCATTGTTAATGGCTCTCTGCTCCTTAACAACCGGCTATTCACTGTTTTTTAAAGAGAAAAAATAAAAGCAAAATGCATGAAAAATTTATGTAAAAACCATGGCAAACTGATTTGTAGTTTGAATGGACCGCGAGTGCACTATGGGGACACAGGCACAAAGCTAGAAGCTAGAAGATTGTGCAGGAGCTTAACATTAGAATAGTGTGCATTTATTATTTGTTTACTGGTGCATAGCTCTGCAGGCACCAGTAAACAAATAAAAAATGCACACTGTTTTACCTGCAAAAAATTGTGCATTTTTTTGAAAGGTGAACTTTCAAATCACCAATGCAGAATACAAACTTAATCTAAAAAAGATTTAATTATTAAGCCTTCACCCAGTTCATTATCCTCTCTCATCTGTATTAACATTATTTAAAAAGTTCACATAAAGCCAAGACTTAAGTTATCTTTTTTTCAGATTGTAACACAGTGGCTGTTTTAGCTGTAGTATTCATTTTGTAAAGATCTACTGTATGTAATATGCAAAAATCTGATAAAAATCTGAGTAAACGGATCTTACATCTAAATGATAATATACAAAAAAATCTGAATAGTTCTAAAAAAATAGACTGCCCATTAAATTATCTCTGAAAACAATGATACCTAGGCTGGGTGGTATAATGACATTAAAAATGCATTGTCCTTTTCAGATTCCTGCTTCCTGCAATGCCCCCCAAGGACAAACATCTGCATTACGGTAGCCTTGCTCTTGGGTCCATGCTGGGGAGAGACATTACACACAGGTGCAGTTTCTTTCCCAGGGATGATAAACACCAAAGTGATCTCAAGCCTTTGTCAGGATGTTTAATTGTGGCAAATCTCTGCCAATTTAGCACATGCTGATCATAAACAGAACCACTACCCTGGAGTCTGCTTACCAATTAATTTCAGGAGATCCTAAAACTCCACACCTGTGCTGGCAAACATTGGATTAGCGATGCACCCTTTCCATGCCAGGTCCATGGGGCTGTCCCAGGTTATGTAAAAACTTTTTGTAGTTTGTTTTAGAAACAAAAACATAATTACATATTTTTGACAATTTTTCTATACTAATTTTTTTTTTTAATTCTTTATTTTTATAAAGGGTGATAGACATTACATAATTATATCACATTTCAACAATCACAAATACTTTCTTTTTATACTTTATTACATCTTATATTGGCTTAAGAAACCTTAACCTTTACACAGACATTCATCGTTATATACCATTTTAATTTACCTCAATTGAAATCTAAATACCACTGTTCTCATTCATTGTCTTAATCTCTAATCCTCTCTTTAATTCCTTTCACTATATACGCCAAACCCCACAAAACAAAACAGCAAGACAAAATACAAAAAAAAAAAAACGTTAGTAAATTATATTTATCCCCAACCCCCCCTCACAGCGAGATGTGGGTGTTCTATGTCTTTATAGACTCTTCCCTACTGACCATCCTCACTCCTCCCTTCTCTCTTCCATCTTTCTCTTCCCTTCTTCTGAGTATACAAATTGGTCTCATATTGACCATGTTTGAGCATACTGTTCTTTCCTATTTTGTGCCGAATGGACCAAATCTTCCATAGCTCCAATCTCTCTGACCTTATTTAACCATCTTGCTATGGATGGTGGTCTGGTGTCCCTCCAACACAAGGTGACACAGACCTTAGCAGCATTTACCAGGTGGCAAAGCATGGGTCTCTTATATACCTTAACCGGAATCTGTGAGCAGTGAAGCAGAAAAAAGGCAGGATCGTCTGGTATCGGGATATCTGTAAGTTTTTGGGAGAGTCTCTGGACTTCAAGCCAATATTCCCTAATCTTAGGGCAAGACCAAAAAGCAGAGTTCCCTCTTCTCTTCTACAATGCCAGCACCGATCTGAGACTTCCCTCGCAAATTTATGCAACCTCGATGGGGTATAATACCATAGAGTTAATAGTTTGTAATTTAATTCCTGTATTTGCGTACTTATTGACGAATTCAGTGCCAAATAGATAATATTTCGTCACTGGGTTGAGGTAAAAATCCTATTAAGGTCTCTTTCCCATTTAATAATAGTTGGCATCACAAACTCTTCCATCGGGGTGTTCAAAAGCATATACATCTTAGAGATCACCGGGGGGGGGGGGTTTCTCTTCACAATATACTTCAAATTTGGTCAGTTGACGTTGATAGTTTATTGGTTGTCCCAATGTTCCTAAGCCCACGTACACACGGTCGGAGATTTTGCCAACCAAATCCGTCGGATTTTTCCCGTCGGATTTAGTCCAATGGATTGTGTCCGAAACTGTTGCAAACACACGGTCGGGCCAAGTTGGCGAAAAATCCGATCTTTCAGAACGTGATGACGTAATTTCATTACGATGGGACTACATTCAGGCTAGTAGCCAATAGCTTTGATGTAGGAATTTGATCTGAGCGTACGTGGCACTTGGTCCGATGAAAATGCTCTACACATGATCGGATTAGGTCCATCCGGCCCAGTTGGTCGGGAAATATTTCCAACATGTTGGAAAATTGGGTCGGACGAAGATTCGGACGGAATCAGTCCGATGCATACCACACACAGTCAGATTATCCGACGACACGGTCCGATAAGACTCATTCCGACAGATTCTCCGACCGTGTGTACAAGGGCTAAGAAGTAACGTAATTGTAGTGCTTGCCAAAAATGTATTTCATAGTACCCCCCTAATTGCATCAATTCTACCATTGTTGGCTAGGCCCCACCCCGGTGTGCAAAATGTGATGCCTGAAAGTATCCCTTCTCTTCCAGTTTCTTAAATGCTCCCTTTTCCATACCTGGTTGAAAGCTAGGATTTCCCAGTATGGGATACAAAGGTGATTGAATCGAGGAATATCTAGGGTTACAACATATCTTAGTACAGATTCGCAATGTAGGGCCTATAATAGGATGTTTTTTAAGAGGGAGTGGAAGCACCGCATAGCACCAAGGTGCTCTGCACAGGGGTACGGGACTCTGCTGTTTTTCCATCCCTACCCAATAGCTACTCCCCCATATCCCTTGGGTATCATCATAAGTCCTCTGCTAATCCTAGGTCGTCTCTTCGACCATATACATTTTGTAAACAGAGTACCTATCTGACGGAAGAAAGCTCTTGGGATAGAAATGGGTAGTGCCTGAAACAGATATAAAAATTTTGGTAGAATGCACATTTTGATAATGTTACAGCGGCCAAACCACAAATGTAATCCATGCTGCCACTTATCTAATAGAGCCCGCACTGATTTATATAATGGTAAAAAATGTACTGAAAAATATTTCCTATATTTGATGGCATGTATGTACCTAAATAACTCAGTGCCGTAGATACCCATTTATAATTAAAATTTAGTTGTATAACATTTCATATTGACGGTGGCAATTGCACTCCCATCGCTTTTGATTTAGAATAATACATTTTTAAATTTGATAGGGCTCCATAGATCTCAAATTCCTTCATAAGGTTGGGCATTGAGACATGTGGGTTAGACAGAGAAAACAACAAATCATCTGCATAAGCAGAGACCTTATAGTTCTTTTCTTTCAGACATAACCCTTGGATGTCCAGGTTTTGACAGATCTTATTAAGTAAGGGTTCTAGTGAGAGCAAACAATAATGGTGACAATGGACATCCCTGACAAGTACCATTTGTAATCCCAAAAGGTTTTGAAAATACTCCATTTAATTTGACCGATGCCTGTGGTATAGTATACACTCCGGCAATCCATTGAATCATATGGTCTCCCACTCCCATACGCTTGAGCGCCTCCAACATGAATTGCCAATTTATTCTTTCGAATGATTTTTCTTCATCCGTACTCAAGAACACACAAGGGGTATTTGTTTTGTTGGCATATTGAACTAAATTAAGTACCTTGATAGTATTATCCCTCACCTCATGGGTCGGGATAAACCCTACCTGATCCAAATCTACTAACTGAGAAAGTAATGGTTGTAGGCGTAGGGCTAGTACTTTAGTAAAGAGCTTTAAGTCAATATTTAATAATGAAATGGGCCAGTACCTGGCACACTAAGCTGGATCCTTCCCATCCTTTGGTATCACTGAAATATGTGCCAATAAAGTCTCCGTTGGAAGTGTGGCAGTCCGGCCCAATGCATTAAATACCTTTGTCATCTGGTTACCCAGTATTGTAAAAAATACCTTATAATACTGTGTAGAAAATCCATCCGGGTCTGGGGCATTCCCAGCTTTTACCGTATTTAACACAGTATTTAATTTTTCAATAGAAATAGGCTTTTCTAAACTCTGATGGGCTAATGATGATATCTGCGGGAGCCGTGCAGAGCGAAGATATTCCTCCAGCATGGGCACCTTCTGTTGGGAGGGAATTGGCACATTTGAGGCGGCAGATTACGGACATTCTTAGTTACAGAGCTAAGGCCGTGATACAACTAGGTAAAAAAACAGCATATGAACTAGGAGACAAATGCAGTAAATTGCTGTCAGGGAAGCTTAAAGAAAGAAGTATGACAACATACATACCTAAAATAAAAGGGGGGAATGGACAAATAATATCATTGCCAAGGGACATAGTTTAAAGATTTGCAGAGTATTACTCCTCTTTATATAATTTGGACCCAACACCCTATACTCATTTTAACCATTTTTTTCTTTCAAATTTAAGCTGGATACTAGACTTATAGAAAAGACATGAATTTAGTGCTGTATTTAAAATGGTTAAATGCATTTTAGTAGATTCACCTGTCTAAAGCCTCATGCACACAATCAGATTTTCCGCAGACAAAGCGCCAGACATTTGTCTGAAGGGTGTGTGCCGTGAACTTGTCTTGCATACAAAAACACAATTGTCGGTCAACAAACACGAATGTAGTGACATACTACGAGGAATTTCAGCTTTTGTGCACCATCCTTTGGGCACCTTCTGCTAATGTTGCCTTCCATCCAACATTTGTTGCCGTAAAGTTGGCCAACAATTGTCTGATGGAGCGTACTAACGATCAGATTTTGGCAAACAGTCTGTCATCACACAATTCAATTCACACAAAATCCGATCGTGTGTATGAGGCTTAAGGCAAGCCATGCACAATGTGAATTTCTTTCCTGCAACCCCAGGTTGCAGGAAATACATTTTCACAATTCCCCCATTAACACAGACAGTGCTGACAGGGGAGTCCCTCCAGCCAAGCAATCACCTGTTCCCAGTGAGGGGCCGGGGGAAGCTTTCCCTGCTGAGAGAAGACTGTGATTATCACTAGCAGCTATAGCAGCTGGTAGCGATAATCGTAAGTGAATCTGGCAGGCTGGTTGTACCCAAATGCAAGGATCGATCAACTTGGTACATTCAGCCTGCTCATTTATGGATTGAATCTGCTGAACCGGCTGAGGTTTGATTGGTGTATGGCCAGCCTAAGTATTTGAATTTGACTTGGTATTAAACTCTTGCACACTTTTTTAACGGAAAACATATAATAATTGTACACTGGTGCTAGGAATTGTAGTGCTGGTTTTTTATTATGTTCTAAGTTTGTATATGTCTTTTTCTATGTTAAAAACCTTTAATAAAATATATATAGAGCAGTACTCAGACGGGGAAAGGGGGTGGGGCGGACTTGGAGTCAGTGCAGTGAGCTGCATGCAAATATACTAACAAGGAGAAAGTTAATAGGAGGAAAGCACAGAATTAAGCAAAGGGATGACTTCATCAGTCTGCTGCTGCTGCTCTTTTACTGTCAAAACAGCAGATTGGGGAGTAGAGAGAACACCACCATAACCTTTTACAGTCTATAAATGTAACCAAGAAAGAGGAGTCATCCACCTAGCTGTGTGGCAGGTCTAAGTAAATCTGAGCTTTGGATAAGCATCATTATAAACTCTTTGACAGGTAAAACAAATAGTTCCCTTGTAAGCATATCATCTGTATTTTCAGCTGTTTGCCAGGGATCAGATTATTTATTTTTATTAATACTGTGATATTGGTTGTACTTTTAAAATATAGCATTTATATTATCTGATTTATCTTATCTTTGTTTATTTAGTATATTTAACCTCAATGTGGATTCCTCATTTGCCTTTTTTTAGTTGGCTATGTACTTAATCAATTTGGTGTATGCGTTACAAGTTTACATATGTTGTGAGTGCATTTTCAATACATTTCTATATAGTTCAACTTGATGCATGTATACAGACACATCTAATGCAGTATAATACACTGAAATGGTTTAAAAAACATTATTATGGGAGGACAAGAGCTTTACATAGGTCAAAGAATAGTCCAAAATATGTTCCAGAGCTTTTGCTACACTTAGGGTGCATTCACATGTGTCAATTGTGATGCATTGTGGTACCAAATGTATTAACAAATGTGTTATCACTGTAGAGCAATGTACCATACACACAAACATTCTAGTGCCATTCATTTTCACATCACCGTAATGAACTAAGACAATTAATTTCCAAGACATACGTGCTGCAGTGCACTACAAAGCATTCACTTTATTCACAAACATTTTCGACATTTGGCTAAACTATTCTAGGCCACTTATATACACTTTTTTCTGGACTTGTTAATGGCATCTGGTGATGATCCCACCCAGCCTCAGACTCATGATGGCATTCCTTAAGCATACAGTATGTAAACCCAAAAACAAAAGTATAATATATTGAAGTTTACAAGCCCTTAGATGTAGTAACTACATTCATTTTTTTAGGATGTTCCTTTCATTTCACCAGGTGATCCTCCTAATACATTATCTGTACTGTATCTAGGGAGGAACAGTATTGTCACCCAAGGGCTGCTTTCCTGATTTGGACTACAAAAACTTCCCCTAATCCTCGATTCCTTTACATAGAGAGATGTTGCATGGTAGTTCACGTATAGATTATCTTGTCTGAGATTTCAGTTCAGCCCACAGGAAGTTACAAGGAAACGGGTTTATGACAGGATCAGCTTGCATTTTGGTACCTACAGAAAATGTGATTGAAAGTTAAATGTGGCCTAAACAATGCAGCCTCTAAAAAATGCAGCCTCCACATCTAAAAACTGCTGAACTTCAATATATTTCATTTTTTTTTCTTGGATGTTGATACTTTCAAGCCTCTGTCATCGTAAACGCATCGTCTAGTTTAGCAGATGCACAAGGCCTGTATAAAATTGACTTTGTTGGTTGTATTGTAGGTTGTTGTATATGTACAGTAAATGAGATATCAGATGTTGTATGGATTCGGAGAGAAATGTTTGATAATGGTCTGTGCATGCTGATTGGTATGAAGTTAAATTATGACTAAAAGCAAAACTTAGTAATAATAATTGGATAGAGTGGAGAAGAATTAAGAAGACCTGTCAGGTTTTTATTGCTGTCTGTGTCCCTGTTAGCCCTTGTACACACGGTCGGACATTCTGACAACCAAATCCGTTGGACTTTGTCCGACGGATTTTGTCCGACAGATTTTGTCCGAAACTGTTGCATACACACGGTCGGACCAAGTTGTCGGAATTCCCGGTTGCCAAGAACGCGGTGACGTAAGCCGTGTATGGCGGGGACTAGAAAAGGGAAGTTCAGCATCATGTCCGGCACCCTTTGGGCTCCTTCTGCTGATCTCGTGTTAGTAAAAGTTTGGTGAGAGACGATTCGTGCTTTTCAGATTAGTGATTCAGATCACTACTGCTCTTCAGTTTGTGCTTGTGTGTGCGTATATGATAATCAGTGCGTGCAGTCAGTAAGTATTTGTTTCTCATTGTGGACTATATCTTGGTATAGTACGCTTTGAAAGGCATTTCTTATTGTCTGCTTGCTTCTGCTATTCAGGTCGTTCTTTCAGGCCTTGCTGTTTATCGGTGCTCTCTGTTGTCCGTTCTGACAAGCCGACCGTTTTGAAACCATGTTTCGTCTACGTACTCGTCGTAGAGTTTGTGCTGTGCAGGGACTTCGTGTTGGGGTTCTTACTTTGCCACAAGCCCGGTCCATGAACAGGGAGGGGAGGCGTTTGTGGACCAAGAATTGGTTGAGCCAGCGTGACCAGTTCAAGCACATGCCTTTGCTTCGTGAGATTCGGCAGAATAAGGCTGATGATTTCAGGAATTATCTCTGGATGACGGACCCCGTTTTTCACCGTCTGCTGGCTTTGCTGACCCCTTATATCACCAGGCAGGATACCTGCATGCGGCAAGCCATCACTCCGGAGCAGAGGCTCATCGCCACGTTGCGCTATTTGGCGACAGGGAGAAGCCTTCAGGACCTCAAGTTCTCTACAAGCATCTCCCCCAGGCTCTGGGGATCATTATTCCAGAGACCTGTTCTGCCATCATTCAGGTCCTGCAGAAGGACTATATGAAGGTAAGTTTTATCCTTTAACATCACATTCTATGTATTTCATGCTTGCTAATGTCTTGCATTTCTTTCCCCATTCCCTAATTACCATCATTGCAATATGCTCTAATTCATTGGCTCTGCCCCTTTGTCCTCAGGCATATTTGCCTCACTAACTTCCCCACCATGCTCTTTTTGGCCCATAAAACTATAGTCTAGTCACTTACCAATGTCTTTTGTCAGCTCCATAGTATTGTTTTCCCCTAAACACCCCCTATAATATCTACAAATGTGATGTGTGTGCTTCAATTCATGCAGAGTCACTTTTTAAAATGTTTGGGGTTGTGCCAAACTCATTAGGAACCCCCCTCCCCCCAACTGCTAGTTCAGCTGATAGTAATCCTCTCTCTGATGACTTTACCAAACCTAATACACACTATATCTACCTTTTTGATGATGATCACATTTATGGATGAATTCACCTAAGCATGTAGTGCAAGGGCCTGCCTCAATACTTTCAAATGCTATTTTTATTTAGTTTTTTCACCTATTAATTATCTTGATATGTAATAGCAGAATGTCAAAATGTGCTTCCATTTTGGTTTCTTTATGACACTTCTTACCTGTCCGGTGGGCTGCCAATAGTGTAAGTAAGGAGGGACTTCCCAAAGTATCACACATTATTTAGGCATTCAGCTCTCAATCAAGTGGAGAGGGTTACCTGTCCAAAACATCCCCCCCCCTCATTTTTTAGCAAGGGCCCATCAGATGGGGGGGGGGGGGGGGTGGGGGGTGGGAGAGGGATGGGGGTGGTGATGACTCTCATAAGGGGACCTTATACTTTAGGCTTTAAATACTCAGTTCCCAAAATGTTATACTAATTTTGACCAAAAATGTTGGTGGCTAATCTGCTTGCAATGTTGATTTGTCAAATTACTAATTTTGGTTCTTGTTTCACTCCACAGTGTCCTTCAACGCCACAGGAATGGCAGACTGTGGCCTCCCACTTTGCCAGTCGTTGGGACTTTCCCAATTGTGGAGGAGCAATAGATGGGAAGCACGTCTGCATCGTCCCACCACCCAACTCGGGGTCGTACTATTTTAACTACATGGGGTTTAATAGTATCGTGATGTTGGCGGTGGTGTCTGCGACATATGAGTTTTTGTATGTGGATGTGGGACAAAATGGACGGATGTCAGATGGTGGAATCTTCGCACGGACGGAGTTCTACTGGCGTCTCCAGAGTAGCAGTCTGGGCTTGCCACCCCCAGAGCAGAATCAGGAAGGACTCCCGTTTCTCTTCGTCACGGATGAGGCGTTTGCCCTGGTGAACCATCTGATGCGGCCTTTCCCGATGAGGACCCTCACCCCAGACCAGAGGATTTTTAATTTCCGCCTGTCCAGAGCCCGAAGAGTGGTGGAGAACACTTTTGGTATACTGGCCAGCCGGTTCCGCCTTTTTCTTACGCCTATTCACATGGCGGAATACAAACTCAATCACAAAGTGCTGGCGTGCTGTGTTCTGCACAGTTTTCTTAAAAAAAATTCTGCGAACTATGCGGTCTCAGTTGGCCAACAAGAAGCAGACTTGCTGGAAAATGAAGATAACCTCACAGGCCTTGAACCTGCTCATCCTAAGCCCGTGAGGTTAGAACACAATACATGGACTACTTTGTGGGTAGGGGGGCCATTGATATGCCAGACAATGTCTGAGAGGCATTTTCAAAATACATTTTTCTTTGAAACTCCTTCATTTACTGCTTGGCTTGGTTTTAGGTGTCTCCTAGGTATATTTATGTTTTTTCAAGTTGTGCCTTTTTCAACAACAGTGCAAACCGAAGTTCTGAGCGAGATGAGGGGACAGTCTCTTCTTCAGATAAGCTTATTATGTTGTGGGTCTGCTACACACACACCTTGTTTTTGGTAACTAATGTATGTAATGCATTACTGACCACAATCGTGCTCATTTTCAGCACCATGGCAGGAAAATGGCATGATTGTACAAATCTACACATCAGGCCGCGTACACACGCGGGGACTGTTCGGCCAACTTTGTCCGCTGAACAGTGTTTCGGCGGACAGTCCGCCCGTGTGTGGGCTTTCAGCGGACAGTTTCAGCGAACAGTCCGCTGAACAAGGTTTTTCGGAAATTCCGAAAAACTGTCCGCTGAAACTTTGTTTCAGCGAACAGTCCCCTCGTGTGTAGGCTTGTTCGTCAAACTAAGTTCCGCGCATGCTCAGAAAGGATTTACACGCCGAAAGTTATAATGCAGTGTATAGGACGTCGTATTTTTCGTCCCGTCGTACGTGCCGTTCACGTCATCGCGCACGGTTTCAGCAAACTGTTCGTTCGTCGTGTGTGGCCATGTCCGTCCATGCTAATTTTGAGCGGACTGTTTGCTGAAACTGTTTGACGGACAAAGTTGGGCGAACAGTCCCCGCGTGTGTACGCGGCCTCACTGTGGGTGTTTTTTACTAAAGGCACATCCACTATGCACTACAAGTGCACTGCAAAAGTACACCTGAAACTGCACTTGGAGTGCAAAGTGGAGTTGCCTTTAGTAAATAACACCCATTCTCACCGTAAACTAAAATTTTACTCCAAATACATGTTTGGCGCAATGAAAAAGGAAGCCACACATTGTTGATAATTAAACTTTTTAATCCAAGCACATTCACATGTGCGTTTAGAAATGTTTTTTACAACAAAACAAGAAATTGTGTGTATCAAAAACAGACTTTCAGCTAATTTTTGTTTACTTGGTGTTTTGGTGTAAACAGGCATGTATCAAAGCGTAAAATACAGAACACAGGAACTTACAAAGTTCAACTTTGAAAAGTGAAGACAATATCAGACATGAGTATGTACAAACTGGGCTGATATTGCCTTCATCACATGGGGTGTCACCCCTGGAAAATCCAAATTTGGAAGATGCACACAGTGTGTCAACATGTGCTATCTCCCATCATGGGGGATCAATGTACATGCTTTGGGGCTGCAACCCCTTCATCTCAGCCACTTTACACAAAACACGTAAATTGATCCCCCATGATGGGAGATAGTACATGTTTACACACTCTGTGCATCTTCCAAATGTGTAATTTCGATAAATATGAAAGTTGTGTTTAAAAATAGCAAAACTAAAACCCTATCTAGTTTTTTGTGTTTCACACTCTCCCCAAAACATCAATGATCTTCATTTTATTTTCTTGATCATACATCACGGGACACAGGAGCTTCATTACATAGTGGGTTATATAGGCACCTCTGGTGATTGGACACTGGTTAACCCCAATTAAGGAGAATTCCTCCCCTATATAACCCCTCCCATATGGGAGGCACCTCAGTTTTTTCGCCAGTGTCTATGGTGGTTGGTCACGTAAAACTTTAGCTCTGTGCAGGTCCCTGCGGGGGCCTAAGGGCTACAACAAACCGGATCCATATCTCGGGCCGATATTTGACTCCCAAGATGGTATGGTACCCGGGCCTCGTCAGCCGAAGAAACAAGGTTTGGCCTGTAAGTCCTCTCCTATTGGAAGACTGGGCTCTGGGAAAACCAGACTTGGTGTACTGTTTACACAGAGCGCACAAAAGTTTCTGGCAGAGTCTTTTACATGGTCCAGGTAGGAGGCTCTTCCGAGAAAGAGCCCCAGATAAACCTGAAGGTTGGCTAACACTGCCCGCCGTGATGGGTGAAGGCTGGAATTTGTCTGTTTCAGCAATTCCTGCGGCGGGGACAGGTAAGGGAAGTTAATCCTATATATATAATTATATGATGGATTTCTTCATTTTGAGTAGTTGTATGTCTTACCTGGTTTCCACCACTAGAGGGATTAAGAGCAGCCTGATGCATACTTACATGCCATTCAGTACACACGCTCAGTGAAGCCTGGTTCTCCAGCTGTCTCACGTCTCCACTGCAGTCCCTGCGCAATAGAGGTAATACAGGGGTCCCACGTAGTCTGGGGGTCCCACGCAGCTCCGATGGAGTTTTCCTTCCCCCCTGGATTCCGCGGTCCTCGTGCACGTGCGTGTGCATGCGCGCCGGGTGCGTTCCCGGCCTAATGGAGGAGGGGGGAGTGTGGTTGTGGGCCGTGCACGTCAGTGTGCACAGCGCTGTACTGCGCAGGCGCCAGGCGGCAGTTTTAAAAAGCCCAGAGCGTCAGGGGGCTGTAAGTGGAGACACAGGAGCTGTGGCCAGTAAGCATCCGAGGGGATTGGATCCAGGCAAACCTTAGACACCTACTCAGCATCAGGTTGTGCAGTTTAAGCATATATATTTATTGTGAGACTTTAAGCACAACAGTGATTGCACTTTGTACTAGTACCTCTGCTTTGTAGCTTAGGACTATGTCTCCTCATAAGAGGGTCTCAGGGGGAGGTAACAAGAGCACTGGTAATCACCGCCTAGGTCCAGGGGTTCTAAAAGTGCCTGTAAGTTACCATCCCCCCCTGCAAGACTGGAGCCAGCCTCTCAAGACGAGTCAGTGCCCCTGTCAGGTTTTGCAGCCTCTCCTAATGTCCCAGCCCCGGTTTATGTCGCTGAGGACTCCCTTAGGGCTACATTGGAGGGTTTTGAAGGGAGAATAATGAATTTTATTTATGCTTCCCTGAAAGATAGCAGGAAAAGGGGTTGATCCCCTCCCTCTGCTGAAATTCCTCTCTCAGATGATTCTTCTGACAATGAGGAGAGATCCCTATCTTGGGACAGGGATCATGAGCAGTCGGATGAAGCAGAGGAGGAGGAGAGAGTCCCCTCCTCCCAGGCGCTCAGAAAACAGGTGCAGTATTATACTGAATTGGTGCGTACCACATTCAGGAAGCCTGCTGCTGAAGTCGCTACGTCCTCTGTTTCTTCCCTGGGAGTCAGGAAAGCCCCACAGACTGCCTATTCCTTCCCAATTCATCCTTTAATGGGTGAATTGTTGTATGAGGATTGGGGACATCCCGATAAACTGTTTGCTCCTCCTAAAAGGTTTTATATGCATTATCCTCTGGAGGAAAGTTTCACCAAAAAGTGGGGGGTCCCATCTGTTGATGCGGCTGTTTCTTGCGTGAATAAAAACCTGACTTGTCCCTTGGATAATGCGCAGGTATTTAAAGATCCAGCTGATAAGAAGCTGGAAACCTTATTGAAAGCCTCCTTTTCCATGACTAGCGCTGTAGTGCAACCTACAGTCGCAGCCGTGGGGTTGTGTCAGTTCCTCAAGGAACAAGTTAAGCAGATGCTTGGGCTCCTTCCCAGTGAGAAAGTAGAAAATTATGCAGAATTGCCTCATATTCTGTGTTTCATGATTGATGCGATTTTGGATTCTGTCCAACAAGCATCACGTTTGTCTCTCATGTTGGTACACATGCGAAGGGCCCTATGGCTAAAGAATTGGGCAGCTGAGATGTCATGCAAGAAGCATTTGATTGGGTTCCCGTTTAAAGGGGAACGTTTGTTTGGGGAAGAATTAGACAAATTCATCCAAAAAATTTCAGGAGGTAAATCTACTCTCCTTCCAGTCAAAAGGAGCAAGCGTCCTTCATTTAGGCGTGCTCTCTCGCCCGGAGCATCAAGCTCTAAGCAGTGGCGACGGCCTTCTCAACCCTCCTCTACAGAAAAGGCTCAGGGCCGAGCCCAGGGGCAGGAAAAGACTTGGGGGCGGAAACCTGCCAAGCAAAGCCCAAAAGCTTCCTTGTGAAGGGGTGCCCCCACTCGGCCGAGTGGGGGGAAGGCTCCTGCAGTTTGCAGGAGCCTGGCAGGAAGAGATCCGGGACAAGTGGGTGATCTCTTCAGTATCTCTGGGCTACAGGCTAGAGTTTCAGGAGATTCCACCTTCTCGTTTCCTAAGGTCAGGGATCCCCAGGGATCCAGTAATGCAAAAAACGCTATTTCTGGCCTTAGATCACTTACTATCCCAGGGGGTGATAGTAGAATTGGACCCAAAAGAACAGGGTTCAGGGTTTTACTCGAATCTCTTCACCGTTCCGAAACCAAATGGAAGTGTCAGACCTATCCTAGATCTGAAGGATCTGAACCGTTTTTTACGCATCCGGTCCTTCCAAATACAGTCAATCCACACTGTGGTCTCCTCCCTGCAAGGGGAGAGTTTATGGCATCAATAGACATCAAAGATGCACATCTCCATGTGCCAATTTTTTCCGCACACCAAAAATTTCTAAGGTTCACGGTAGAGCGGCGCCATTTTCAATTTGTGGCCTTGCCATTCGGGCGTGCTACGGCCCCTCGAGTCTTTACAAAGATTCTGGACCCTCTCTTGGCAAACCTAAGAACTCAGGGTATAGCCGTCATGGCTTATCTAGATGATTTACTTCTCATGGAGAAAACAGTAGCGTTCCTGAACCACAGTGTTACCAGAACGCTAGAACACCTGGAACGCCTAGGTTGGATTATAAACCTAGAAAAGTCGTCCCTACAGCCTGCCACCAGCTTGGAATACCTGGGTATGATCATCGACACCGCTCAGGGCAAGGTGTTTCTTCCAAGGCCAAAAGCCTTGGCCATTAGTATTTGAGGGTTTGTCTTGTGTTGTGTCTTGCAAACAAGAAGGATCCATTCCAAAACCCCAATTTTATGGGGCTATTCCTCCAAATGTACAGGGAGATGCCCTGCCTGTGGCAGATCCACAACAAATTTTATTATGACATAAGAAAGAGGAACGCAGTTCTGGAGAAACTTCTTTCTTTGGTGCGGATCATGGTCCCCATAGCAGACATGGCCTATATGAATATGAAAATTGGGGACATGAAGATTACATATCTCAGGGAGAGAAAGAAGCACCTGGAGTCCTTGAGAGCAGGAGATACAGATGCTGTTTATTACCCCAGGATGGTGCACTTTGACAGGCTGCATTTTCTGGTAGACCAAGGGGTACCCAGGCCACCACTCAGGCCACCACTCAGGCCACCACTCAGGCCACCACTCTCCAGTCTTCCTTCAAGGCATCCTTCACCCCCAGCTGAGGCTTCCAACGTCCAACCTGGGCCTTCCAGGCAGCAACATGTGGTGGGGCCCAGCTTGAGACAGGTATTGCATTGTTGAACATATTTCTTGTATTACATTTAATGATGTTAACTAGATGTTCTTATTGATCAGTAAGTTGTGATTTAACAAAGTGGTTTACATATCAAAAGACAGTAGTGACCAAAAATGATTGGGACGGGAAAGAAAAATGCTGGGCTCAGAATGATAGTCTGTTCTATTTGGTAACATTCAATTTGCAAAAGCCAGGAGCACACAATGGTGTGATTGATGAGCAAAAAACTAAAACTATGTCCCCTTTTCATACACAGGAAAACCTCAGTCGGGGTGAGGCTGTGGCAAGTGGCAGCCAGGAGGTCGACCAACGCCCTCCTTCTCCTCCTCCTGCCCCAACTACAGGAGCACAGCCACAGCCTCGAAGGATGCCTGGAGGGAAGTGCCTAAGGAAGACGAAAGAGTGATGGCCTGGGTTCAGTCTGGTCTGCCAGAAGCTGCAGCCTCTTGAAGAACCACATCCTGGGGACATAAATGGCATCTGAATTTCCTGTTCTCTAGGACTTCGGGACCAGACTTCTCTCCCTGAGCTATGTACTCCTCAGGACACCAATTTTTCTTATTCTAATTAGTTCATGTCTGCCCTGGGGGCCAAAGGCTGCACCAAAGTAACAAGTTTCTCCAGCGCTGCGTTCCTCTTTTTATTTTATTGCGACCAAAATAAATTTTTTTTTTGTTTGAAGAAATACTTGCGTATGTGTTTTCCTTCCAAAAGGCCAGTTTATTTGTGAGCAGGCAGGTACATTTCAAAAATACAAAGTGAAATGAATAACAAGGGGTACCAAAACTAAACAACCTCCTGTAGATTAAAAACGAAATACCAGATAAAAAATACAATAATGTTGTTGTGGTAAGTTTACACACAAAAAACACCCCAAAAAAAGGAGAAATGAGCAAACTGTCTTTAAAGGAGATCTTTAGGAAATAAAAAAAAAAGCATCCAAAAAAGAATAAACAAAATCTAAAATTGTGTAGATGTAAACGAAAAGAAAAATTGTATTGCCGAAATGGTTAAAAAAGAGTCATGAAATACGTTCGGGAGAAGTGTGTGTGACTATGAGCATCAAAAGAAGTTCCTTCTTGCAGCATTGTAAAGAACAAGAGAATGCGCTTCATGAAAGAATTTTTAACATTGCAGCGTGACGAATGTGCTATATCGCTTACGAGCAGTAGTTTTACCTGAACGAGCGCTTCCGTGTCGGAATTTGAATGTGAACATGCGTGGCACTTTGTCCGTCGGAGTAGGCTACACATGATCGGAGTATGTCCGATCAGAGCAGTTTGTCTGAAAATATTTCCAGCAAGTTGGAAAATTTGGTCCGACGGATATTCCGACGGAAACAGTCCGATGCATACCACACACAGTCGGAATATCCAACAAAACGGTCCGATAGGACACATTCCGACGGAATCTCCGACCATGTGTACAAGGGCTTAGGGAGATTCACCTTCTCTAATTGCCATGTTTCCATTATCACCGAGAGTAAAAGTGAAAGAAAACCTTTGCACTGTCAACCGAATGGTAATCCAGTGGGGACACGCGTTTTGGTGATCCCAGTGACAATTAGTTACTTTGGAGGGATTTCCTCTCACTTCTTGTTTTTACTATTGGAAAGGAAGAGAAGGGAAATCTCCCCTGGTGGGGCACAGATTAACCACTTCAATACCGGGCACTTAAACACCTTCCTGCCCAGACCAATTTTGAGCTTTCAGCGCTGTCACACTTTGAATAACAATTGCATGGTCATGATACACTGTACCCAAAGGACATTTTTATCATTTTTTTCCCACAAATAGAGCTTTCTTCTGGTGGTATTTAATCACCTTTACGGTTTTTATTTTTTGCTAAACAAATAAAAAAATACCGAAAATTTTGAAAAAAATATGTTTTTTTTTTTTTCAGTTTCAAAACGTTGTAAATAAGTACGTTTTCTCCTTCACTGATGGGGATGCACTGACGGGCACTGATAAGGCGGCACTCATGGGCACCGATGAGGTGGCACCAATAAAGTGGCACTGATGAGGTGGCATTGATGGGCACTGATGGGCACTGATAGGTGGCACTGATAGGCGACACGGATGGGCACTGATATGTGGCACAAATTGGCACTGATAGCTGGCATGGATTGGCATGCATAGGTGGCATGGATGGGCATGGATAGGCGTCACAGATGGGCATGGATAGGCGGCATGGATGAGCATGGATGGGCACTGATAGGTGGCACACATGGGCACTGATAGGTGGCATGGATGGGTACTGATAGGCGGCATTGTATTGTATTATATTGTACTGATGGATGCCAATCAGTGTCAAACAATAATGCATGCCAATCAGTAATGCCCATTGTGGGCACTGATTGGCACCCATTGTTGGCACTGACTGGCATCCCTGGTTGTCTAGGTTGGCATACTTGGTGCTGAGCATCCCTGGTGGTCTGGTGGAGTCCCTGGTGGTCCAGTATGGGCATCCTCGGGGGGGGGGGGCTGTGCTGATAATCAATCAGCACAACCCCCCCTGTCAAATGAGCAGCTGATCGGCTCTACTTGCGTCTGACAGACGCGAGTGAGGAAAAGCCGATCAACGGCTCTTCCTATTTACACTGTGATCAGCTGTGATTGGACACGGCTGATCACGTGGTAAAGAGTCTCTGTCTGAGACTCTTTACCGAGATCGTAGTTGCGGGGTGTCAGACTGACACACCGCAACAATGATCGCCTCGATGCATGCCCCTGGGGGTGCGCAGCGGATTAATATCCTGATATGACGTCCAGTCAGGATATTAAAACCACTTTGCCACCGTCATTTTGCTATATGGCGGGCAGCAAGTGGTTAAAAAAAAAAAACACTGCCAGGGGTTTTAACGCTCTCTAATTAAGGTGTTATTAAAGTTTAGAGAATGTAAAAAGGGGGAACAACACAGGCCCACTTTCTTGAGATTGTGGCCACCCCTTCCCAATTTAATCAATAATTTTAAGATTTTTTTCAGTTGATTATATGAGTATTTAAGACTGCTGTTCCCTTTAAGGATGCAGGTATAGGTTTTCATGAACGAACTAATGAGAATCCCATGAATGTTCTGGAAAACCGGGAGAAGATATTTAAGGACAGTGGTATTGGGGCTTGCCCTCTTTTCTGGTGGTCAAGACAAGAAGAAGAAAGCTCCTACCACGTCATGGAAGCCCTTGTCAAACAGCGAGCTGCAAGGAAGGTGAAGCGTGCCTACACCGCTGTATGTCTGTTGCTGAAGGGGAAGAGGAGAGGCCAGAGCAGAGCAGTGACAGTGTAATGGCGCCGGAGTTCACACAGACGCAGCAGGCAGTACCTGATCAGCCCGGGAGACCAAGGCGCAGCTTTTCTCCAGAGAGCAGCTGTCAGGCCACGGAAGATGCTGAAGGAGTAGAGTAGGAGTGAGAGAAGAAGAAGGGGGAGACATGGTGGAGTGGCTGGGTCAGAAAGAAGAGGAGGTCTTATTCACCATCACCAGTGGCAAGGGGAAGAAAGAGGGGAAAGGCGAGACAAGCCACAGGTGTGGACAAAAGGGGGCGGACGCCCAGTTCACAGGCTCCCGAACAGCAGGAGGCTGATTTCGTGCAGCAAGGAAGCTGGCATTCTGAAATGCCATAAGTGTTGCCAACCGGGCAGGCACCAGAAAGGAGAGCGCTGCTGGAGGGTGACGTTCAGCAGGAGATATTACACCCTCCAGCAGCTGGTGAGTCAAATCGGTTAATGTTTTTTTCTGGTTTAGTGGATTCACTGTCCTCCCTGATAAAATCCTTGTCTCCTGTATCACCAACTGTCAATGTCATTTCAGCTCCTATCTCTGCAGTCAACCCTTTGACTACTGCTGTGTCTGATTTCCCACCTGTTAATATTTTCTCAGCATGTGCCGGGGATGGTTTTACTGTGGGAAGGCAAAAGGAGTTACCAGGTTATGAGACATTGCAGATGGCTGCGCCTGTTAGGATTAATGTCCCTGAAGTTTGTACGAAGAATGCCATGCCTTGCAAGATTTCTGCCCTGGGCTATCATTTAAGCTTGTCAATAAAGGAAAACATTTTCATAAGGCTTTCACAGTAAAGTCTGATAGGAGGGGGGGAGATAAGAGTGATAGACACAGGCTGACACCCAGGTCTTTCCACAATTGGCTGCAGGCATATTGCGTTTATTGTGGAGTAATGGTGGAGAAGCACCCAGAAAAGTTACAGAACTTATACCACGTTTTGGAAGCCTACAAAAATTTTGGTGGGTTAGGTTTGTATTTTTATGATGAGTCGTTCAGGCAAAAATTGTCCATTAAAAAATGTATACCGTGCTGACACTCAAAAATGGTATGCAGAGCAGCCAGTACAACAAAGGACAATTTGTGAACAATGAATCATGAAATAATATGCAGCACTCAAACATACGACCAAAATTAAATTACAACTCTGAATGACCAAAAATAAAACATTGTGCCAATTCTTATCATCCCTACATGCATATATTGACAGATGAAATGTAAGTGTATTTCTGTTTTTATTCCTTTTAAATAAATCCTTTTTACCAACGATATCACACTGTGTGGAACCTTTTCTTAATTTTTGGTTACACCGTGTGAATGCCATGATTTGTTGTGGTCCACCTATAGAATATATTTCTGTACATCATATTGGGAATCCGTTGATGAGGAGTGTTCAGGCATGAATGTTCCTATTGTGACGGACCGCACCCGGTGGCGAAGTGTTCCAGGAAGAATGTGAATCAGTCGGGGGACGAAGGATATTTTTCAAGGCCGTGTCTGCCAGCACTGGAGATAGACACAGAGCATGTGGAACTGGGGAGAGAACGGGAGCGACACAGGCCCAATCCCGCGGACAATCCATGGCCATCCTGACTCCTAATCACCCGGGCATCCCAGCCAGCCATGTCCCACAAGAGGATGAACGTTTACCACCCCAAAAAACTGACAGCCTTGCATGCTGAGACCCCTCTCCGTTTTATATTGTTCCTTCTGGATCTATCTTCTAAATCAGCCAATTTGGCCCCTACCCAGGATAGTTCTTCTCTCACTTCATCATATGTGTTGATTAGATCATTGACAGTTGTGATACATTCCTCCATGCTGTTTTCTATGTGTGACACTCATCCAGGACATGCATGTTGGTGGATATCTTGGTGAATGAAAATGATAGATCAGTCATTAATGAGGATTGAAGTAACAACAGCAAATCTTTTAGGGTAGCATCAATCACCAGTTGCCTTGTAGAGGGGAATGAGGCCATGGATGTGTATAAGGCCTGGTTGGATCAAAGTTATGATTTCTAATGGGCCTATATCTCTACACAGATAAACCTCTCCCCAGCTATCAGCGTCCTTTTCTTCCCACAAATAGAGCTTTCTTTTGATGGTATTTGATTGCCTCTGCGATTTTTATTTTTTACGATAAAAGGAAAAAGACTGAAAATTTAAAAGAAAAAAAAAGATATTTTCTACTTTTTGTTATAAGAAAAATCGAATAAACTAAATTTTAGTCATACATTTAGGCCAAAATGTATTCAGCCACATGTCTTTATTAAAAAAATGTCAATAAGCGTATATTTATTGGTTTGCGCAAAAGTTATAGCGTCTACAAACTAGAGTACTTCCTCTGGATCAATTGTGGCCATAAAATTGGGTATTTGGATTGTACCATTATTTTTTATTTTATTTATTTGTTTTTAAGGTTGAACTGAATGGACTTGTGTCTTTTTTCAACCTGACTAACTATGTAACTATGTAACTATGAGTACATTTTCTGGATTTTTCTGGAATTTACACAGCTTTTAATTTATGACTGCCTATCTCAATTCTTGAGGTGCTAAAATGGCAGGGCAGTACAACCCCCCCCCCCCCAAATGACCTCATTTTGGAAAGTAGACACCCCAAGAAAATTGCTGAGTGGCATGTTGAGCCCATTGAATATTTATTTATTTTTTGTCCCAAGTGATTGAATAATGACACACAAAAAAAAAAAAGTTTACAAAAAGTTGTCACTAAATGATATATTGCTCACACATGCCATAGTTATATGGGGAATTGCACCCCAAAATATATTCTGCTGCTTCTCCTGAGTATGGGGATATTACATATGTGGGACTTTTTGGGAGTCTAGCTACGTACGGCACCCCGAAAACCAATCACTGCCTTCAGGATTTCTAAGGATGCAAATTTTTGATTTCACTCCTCACTACCTATCACAGTTTCAAAGGCCATAAAATGCCAAAATAGCACAGCCCCCCCCAAATGACCCCATTTTGGAAAGTAGACACCCCAAACTATTTACTGAGAGGCATGTTGAGTCCATGAAATATTTAATATTTTGCCACAAGTTGCAGGAATATTACAAACTTTTTTTTTTTGCACAAAGTTATCACTAAATGATATATTGCTCACACATGCTACGGGCATAAGTGAAATTACACCCCAAAATAAATTCTGCTGCTTCTCCTGAGTATGGGGATAACACATGTGGGGGACTTTTTGGGAGCCTAGCCACGTACGGAACCCCGAAAACCAAGCACCGCCTTCAGGATTTAAATATAAAACGCTACTAAAAAAACTGTTAGCGATCGCAGGGATCAGGCCTGACTCTGCGAACGCTGCAGTTATGTGTTTAGTGTTTTGTAAGTGACAGTGATCGATCGATACTGCATTTGGGTGGGCTGGGCGGAGGGGCAAAATGCAGGTGCTAGCAGGTATCTGGGCTGATCCCGCTAACAATGCGTTTTTTTGGAACCCTAAACTGCTGGGGACGCTAGTATAGATCTGATCAGATCAGACATTGATCTTTTCAGAGACTATACCACTACAGGAGGTGTATGCTTTGCGCGTGGGTGTTAGAGGTACTGGCACTAACTTAGCGCTGCCTGGGGTAGCGCAGACCCTGACCCTAAAACCTAATTCATATCACCCGCCGGGTGATCAGGGGGTTAAACCTTTATTTGGTAATAAATGGTGGGTGCCCTGATGCTATAAAAAGCAAACTAACTAACCAGAGTCACCCGTAACACTTATACAGTGATCACTGGTGAAAGGGTTAACTAGGGGCAATCAGGGGGTTAAAATCTTTATTAGGTAGTATATGGGGGTCCCTGACGCTATATAAAAACCTTACGGGGAACCTAAATAACTAACTGGCTAACCAGCATCACCAGTGACCCTTATACGGTGATAGCTGGTGAAAGGGTTAACTCTAGGGGCAATCAGGGGGTTCAAATCTTTATTAGGTAGTATATGGGGGTACCTAATGCTATAAAAACCTGGCGGGGGAACATAAAAAATAACTAGCTACCTAGCGGCACCAATGACACTAATGCAGCGATCAAAAAAACGATTGCCTAGTGACACTGGCAAAAGGGGGTGAAAGGGTTACCTGGGGGCCCTGTGTGCCTATGTGTACTTACATGTCAGTGTAGTGATTGGTGCACTTACTATGTGTTCTCCTCGCAGTCCAAATTGATACTTGCACTATGGAATTTCACTTGCCACAGGCAAAGCTGGTGAAATTAAAATCTTTGTTGGCTCTGGTATTACGGAAGATAAAAATACTTTTGAAAGAGATGCAAATCGCTCCTGGGTGTCCTGGCTTTTGCTTGCAGGATTATGCCAATAGGTCTGGTATTTTCTCGGCGACTCTATCTTTCAATAGCAGGCCTGAAGTTACCATTCGCTCATATTAGACTGACCAGTTCTCTCAAGGAGGATGGATTTGGGCTAATTTCCTAGAAATGTACAATAGGAGATCCCTTTTTCAGATGGATTTTGTTTTTCTCCAGATATTAGTTTTTTCACTGATGCGGCTGGATCCAAAGGTTTTGGTGTGGTACCCATTGGTGTTGCACAGCATGGCCTGAATAATGGATTAACAGTTAGGCCATGAAGAACTTGGAACTTTTAGAATTTTTCCCTATTTTAGTTGCCTTGGAGTTGTGGCGTGTTGAGTTTGCGAATAGGCATATCTTGGTGTTGACTGACAATAGAGGAGTCATGTTTGCGGTGAATTGCCTCTCATCAGGTTCGTTGTTTATCAAGGTTTTGAGATAAATTGTGTTTTTATGTTTTAAAATTTAACATTTGGCTTAAAGCCAAATATACTCCAGGGATTCTGGATAACATAGCCAATGCGTTATCTCAGTTGCAGGTTTCGTCAGCTGCTTCCAGAGGCAGACGAGGAGGATAGTGGTGACGGAAGCTATTAGGGGCTCAGTAGTTCCCGAGACCTGGTTGAGTTATGCAGCGTTTTGGAGGTTGTGGTTGTCCTTTACGAGTGGAGACAGCTTCAAGTTTGCTGTTTCGTCGGAGGAAGCTATTTTAGCGTTCTTATCATTTCTAATGCAGCAGCATTTTTCTAGAAGTTATGTTATGAGAATGTTATCTGGCATCTCTTTTTTCTTCAGGTTAATGGGACTACCTCCTTGTATGTCGATTTTTTCTGTAAAACAGGCGCTTAAGGATTACAAGAGAAGGACCGAGGATGAGGCATTGCTTTTTAGAACCGCATTTGTGCTGGCATTTTTTGGGGCTTTCTGAATCTTGGAGTTAGTGCCAAGTAGTAAGCTCCATAGTGCAGGAATTTTCCATAGTCAAGTGGTCGTTGACCACGCAAGGGTGCATATTTTGCGGCAAAAGTCTAAAACAGACCAACATGGGAAAGGTAGGTGGATATTGTTGCAGGCCCATGTCAACGGGTTAGTATGCCTGGTGGTGTCTCAGCAGAAGTTCCTGGGGGTTAGGCCCTCCTGGGCGGGACATTTCCTTATTCACTCTAATTTAGCTCCGCTTACCAATTACCAGTTTGATGTGGTGTTGCAGAGATGCCTAGAACACATGGGCTTGGGCAACCTTAAATTTTCCTCCTAGTCCTTTAGAATTGGTGCAACTTCAGAGGTTGCCCGGGGGGGTTTGCAGGAATTGGCCATTATGGAGCTGGGAGGTGTAAATCTAAGTGTTTTAAGTTTTATGTCAGGCCTAACATGTTTAATTTCTTTAGGTTTACAGCACACATTGTTGATTCTGGGTCATTTGTTTATATATTGGGCATGTAAGAAATCGGCCCAGAGAAGTTACACTATAAATTTGTCCCTGCAGCCAGAATCCTTACAGTTAAATTTGAAAGGCATAAAAGGCCTTCAGTGGTATTAATTTTATTTTCATTTGTCTATGTTATGTCAAATTTTGCCTCCACCTACTATCTTTGTCAGACTAGCACTTACCGAACTGGTGAGTCCGCTTGGGCAGAGGGTGGTCTCCCGTACGTGTCTGACTTACAACTCCTGATAGAGCAGACAGGTGGCTGAGAGTGCGGAGTGGTAAGAGAGCCTGTGGTATGGCTCCAGGAGCAGGAACTTGCAGGAAACTTCCAGCAGCAGGTGCGTAGGTAGGACACAGGCAAACTGGGTACGGAGCAGGAGCAGAGCAGGCAGGTCCGGGTTCAGGCAGGGTCTGGCAACAGGCGGGCAGCAGAGGTACAGAAGGAGCAGGCAGGAGAGAGGTCAAACAGGCCGAGGTCAGGTGCAGGCAGAGGTCAGAGGTGTCCAAGGAGAGCCGGGTCGTCAGGAGATCTGGAAACAGGAACGCAGGATACGGACAACGGAACAGGAACCGAGGAGCTGTTGATCAGGCAGCACCTGAATGGTCTAAGCAGCAGGCCTAAATAGGCCGATTGGCACCAAGCGCCGCGCACGTGCGCGCGGGCGCATAGGCGCGCGCGCACCCGCACGCGCACGCACCCGGGCACCAGCAGACACACCAGCGCCACCCGAAGTGCCCACAACAGACGCACCGGTGCCAGCAGGGGCACGCAAGGGCACACACCGACGCGCACCAGCGCCCACAGGAGCGCGCGACACCGCACGCACAGGAACACGCACCTCAGCACGCACCGCAGGACATCGGCGCACACCAACACGGGCAGCACCGCGACCATCCAGGTAACGACCCTGACAGTGCCCCCTCCTTAAGGGCAGACTCCGGCTGCCCAGGTGAGCCGATCTGGAAACCTGGCGGTTCTTGAAGGCCCGCAAAAGTTCTTGAGCATGTAGATTGCCCTCGGGCTCCCAGGAGTTGTCTTCAGGGCCATACCCCTTCCACTTGATGAGGTACTGGGTTACATTACCCTTCTTCCTACAATCAAGGATTGCTTCGACCTCAAACTCTTCTTCATTGTCCACTATAACAGGTTCAGGTGGGCCAGTAGTGCGGTCAGCAAAGGGATTTGGAGTAACGGGTTTCAGTAAGGTCACGTGAAAGACCGGGTGCACTCTAAAAGAGTCAGGTAGGTTAAGTTCATAGGCAACTTCATTTATCTTCCTCTTTCCTCTTTACTGTGAAAGGGCCCATGAATTTAGGGCCTAACTTCCTGGAAGGACAGGCCATCTTTAGGTTAGCTGTGGATAACCATACTTGGTTGCCGGGCACCAGAACAAGTTCTCCATGTCTCTTCTTGTCAAACGCCCATTTATAGCATTCCTGGGACCGGGCCAAAGTCTCCTTTAGGAGTTTGTTGTTATTAGAGAAGAAGTCCAATGTCTCGGAAACTGCCGGAACAGAGCATTCTGGGACTGAGCTGGGTAAAAAAGCTGGGTGGAAGCCGTAATTGGCAAAGAACCGTGTTTGGTTGATGGCGGAATGCAAGGAGTTGTTATATGCGAACTCCGCCATAGGTAGTAACGAGACCCAGTCATCTTGCGAGAAAGAAGAAAAACAGCGGATGTACTGCTCCAGGGACTGATTGGTTCTTTCCGTTTGTCCATTTGTCTGGGGGTGATAAGCGGAAGAAAAGGCCAATTCAATTTCAAGAGACCCGCAGAGCGCTTTCCAAAACCTTGAAGTGAATTGGACACCTTGATCGGAAACAATACTTGCCGGGACCCCATGCAGCCTTAAAATTTCTTTGACAAAGATCTTGGCCGTCTCCATTGCCGAGGGGGTGCCCTTCATCGGAAGGAAGTGGGCCATTTTGGACAGCCTATCTACAACAACAAAGATAGTAGAGAACCCCTCGGATAGGGGAAGTTCCACGATAAAGTCCATCGAAATCATTTTCCACGGTCTCTCAGGGACAGGCAAAGGTTTCAGTAGACCCCAAGCCCGTGTCCGGCTGTTTTTACTTCGGGCACAAGTGCTACAAGAGTCCACATAGTCCTTGCAATTCTTAAGAAGTTGAGGCCACCAAAAGGTGCGCTGAACCGTTCGGCAGTCTTCAAGGTACCAAAGTGTCCGGCCATCTTATGGTCGTGGCAGAGTTCCAGCACGTTCACCTTCAAGGCTTCAGGAACCACAATTTTGCCTTTGTGCCAGAACAACCCCTCACTACAGCTGACTTCAGGGCTCGGGGGCATTCCCACATAAGCCTGTCTGATCCGGGAGATAAGGTCCCCTTGGAGGAGCAGGAAGTTCCCAGAAGGAAGAATTGTATCAGGAGGCCGAGTCTTTTCAGGGTTAGAAAACATACGTGACAGGGCATCCGGCTTGACGTTCTTAGAACCAGGTCTATAGGTGATGTGGAATTGAAACCGGGAAAAAAAAAGAGCCCATCTGGCTTGCCGTGGTCTAAGTCTTTTGGTAGTTCTCAAATATTCCAGGTTTTTATGGTCAGTGTAGACCAGGATAGGATGTGCAGCACCCTCCACTAGATAACGCCATTTTCATAGTTTCTTTCGGATGACGACAGTTTGCGAGAAAAGAACGCCACCGGAAAAAGAAGGGCCTTGGCACCCTGCCGCTGGGAGAGCACCGCCCCCACAGCGATTTCTGAAGCATCAACCTCAAGGACGAAGGGTAAGGCTGGATCCGGATGTTTCAGAATGGAGGCAGAAGTAAATAGCATCTTGAGTCTTTCAAAGGCCAGCTGGGCCTCAGGGGTCCAAGAGAATCGGGTACCCTGCCTGGTCAGTTTGGTGATGGGAGCAATAATTGCAGAGAAACCCCTGATAAATTTCCGGTAGAAGTTGGAAAAGCCAATGAAGCGCTGTACACCCTTCTTGTCCACAGGCGCAGGCCAGTCCAGGATGGCAGACACCTTTTTGGAGATCCATCTTGATGCCCTCCACTGATATAACCAGGCCCAGGAATTGGATGGACTGGCGTTCAAACTCACACTTTTCGAGTTTTTCGTAGAGGCCGTGTACCCTGAGTCGAGCTAAAACGCTACGGACATGTCTACGATGGTCTTCCAATGATGAGGAAAATATTAAGATATCGTCCAGGTATGCAATTACATATAGATCCAGGTAGTCACGAAAAATGTCGTTGACGAAATGTTGAAAGGTCGCGGGTGCATTACACAACCCGAAGGGCATGACAAGGTACTCGAAGTGCCCAAAACGAGTACGGAACGCTGTCTTCCATTCGTCTCCTTCTCGGATACAGATTAAATTTTAAGCTCCGCAAAGATCTAATTTCGAAAAGATGACTGCAGACCCCAGCCTTTGGAATAACTCGGGTACTAGGGGTAAAGGATAACGGTTTTTAACAGTTATCTTGTTCAATTCCCGATAGTCAATGCAGGGGCGTAGGGAATGGTCCTTTTTTTCGACGAAAAAAATGCCAGCACCGGCAGGGGAAGTAGAAGGACGGATAAACCCCTTTTTCAGGTTTTCATCAATATAATCTTTCAGCGTGCCTAACTCCTGCTCCGTTAATGGAAAAATTCTCCCAAAAGGGACTTCAGTACCTGGTAACAGTTTTATAGGGCAGTCATAAGGCCTGTGGGGGGGGAAGAGCCTCTGCCCCTTTCTTGCTGAATACATCCAGAAAGTCCTTATAGGGTTCAGGAATAGACAGATGCAATTCCAGATCGACATCCAAACAGAGAAGTTGAGAGGAATTATTGGTTGGTTGGCCCAAGCAGTGTTGTTGACAGTACTCAGAAAGAAACTTGACTTCTCCCGTGGCCCAGTTTATGCTTGGATTGTGGGCCTGCAACCAGGGTATCCCCAGGATAATGGGAAACAAGGGGGAGGAGATGGCATCCAGACGTAGGTGCTCCTGGTGACAGGTGCCCATAGTAGCCAGCAAAGGGACAGTCTCTTGCGTGACAGGACCGGAACTAAGAGCGGAGCCATCTGCTAGATGTACAGCAAGCCCCTGAGCCTTAGGTAGAAGTGAGATGGGATGGTTGGCAGCGAAAGTCAGATCGATGAAGCAGCTGCATGCTCCAAAATCAACCATGGCTGACACTGGGAAACTCCCTCCTGGAAGCTGCAGAGTGAGGAGAAGGGCAAGGTGAGAACTGGGTTTTCGTAGAACAGAGGCACACATGAAGGAAGAGGAAACACACTTACGTGTCTTGTTGGGGCAGGCCCTGACATAGTGCCCAGGTTCCCCACAGTAGAGACATAGGTTGTGGGCACGTCTGCGCTGCTTTTCTTCAGGGGTCAACGAGGGCCGAAGTAACCCGAGCTGCATCGGTTCAGGAGCTTCCAGAGCGGGAGCAGAAGAGGTAGAAGAGAACTGACCAGCAGAACTGGGAACCTTGGGGAGCACCCAGGTGGGACGGAAGTGGCTGGAGGACCTCTCCGACCGGCGCTCCCTTAAGCGACGATCAATCTTTTAAAAGTCAGCGGGGAGTCAGCAGTGTCCTGCACCTGCAGAGCTCTGTGGTGTGATGCAATAGGGTGGCTGCCCTTAAGCTGCCTCTTCCTCGTCACTAGAGCAAACTAGGCAGTATGTTACAGCTGGGGGAACATGACTGCCAGTTTCTTGTCCTTCTTGGGCACTCCCTCTCTCTAGGCTCACGTTACTCCCTTCCTCAACCTGGGAACCAATATTGGAGCCTTCAAATCACTGCGCTTCCTCCAGCAGCATGTACCCAACACTGTGGTCGAAAAATTCTGGGGACTCCTCCATGCATGATGGTGGGGCTATGGAAGGAGTGACTGTGGACAAGGAGTCAGTGGAATAGGCTGATTTGGAGTTGGAAGGCAAACTACTCTGACCCTGGGTGCTAGAGGGTGAGGACGGCTTTGTTATCCACTCCACCAACTCTTCTGCATGTTCTGTCTCAATGACTTGGCCAGCAGCAGAAAAAAAGGACAAGCGTGCCCCACTGCCACCTGCAGAGGATGCATGTGCATGTACACAACTACCACTGTTGACTGTTGACCGTAGACACGCCTGCACTGTATTAGCAACTGTACAATGGCTGCACTGTATTGTATACTGTGTACACCACCAGAAGTTTAGTAGAATCTGTACACACTGTATTAGATACTGTGTACATCACCAGAAAATAGTAAAAACTGTACTACGGCTGCAATGTATTATGTAGTATGTATACCACCAGAAATGTAGTAGAAACTGTACACACTATATTAGATACTGTGTACACTGCCTACACTGCATGTTATACTGTGTACACCAGCACAAATGTAGTAGAAACTGTACACACTGTATTAGATACTGTGTATACCACCTGAAGTGTATTAGAAACAGTACACCACCGAATGCATTGTAGATATAGGCTACACTAGATGCAGAGTGTGTATATGTGTGTGTATATATATATATATATATATATATATATATATATATATATATATATATATTTATATATATATATAATAATACACTGTCTGCACTGACTGAATAGCGAGTACACACTGAATATATAGTGAATGCTAAAAGCAGCGTATGTATATATATATATATATATATATATATATATATATATATTAGATTGACTGTATATATATATATATATATATATATATATATATATATATATATCAAATACACTGCCAATAACTCAATAACCTGCCTGCTTAATCTAAATTAAGCTATCTCTCTGTCCATGCCAACAAAACAACACATGGCTGCCGTGTAAGCAGCCTTATATAGTGTGGGGCGTGGACTTAGTCCGCCGAAACCAGGTTTCGCCAAAGGCACCCTGCCGTTGGCCAATTATGGCTCTCTTAGCAGAGCACGCTGTGATTGGCCAAAGCATGCAGGTCAGGTGCATGCTTTGGTCAATCATCATACAGCAATGCACTACCATCTCGTGGTGCATTATGGGGCATTCCGCGGAGCTCAAATTTTCTGCGAATGCCCTATAATGTTCGCTCTTCAGTGAAAGGGCGAACACCCAATGTTCAAGTCGAAACTTATGTTCGACTCGAACATCAAGCTCATCCCTAATTATATGTTTGCTCTAATCTATAGTGACATGTTATTATTCCATCAGAAAATACAGTCTGTTTTGATCATCCCCTGAAGAATAAATTTTTGACTTTCCGAAACATGTTAGGATCTTCTATGTAATTGTTTTTGGTGTGACCTCCCACCACGAGATCAACCGTATGTTCAAGACATCAGTTCTATATTGTATATATATGGTTATGAATCTTGGTTTTAACATTGTTTTTTGATGTTTACTATAATTTTTTATATTATAATAAAATGTTGCATTTTTACTATACTTCTCTACTCCTTTGTCTGGTTTGACTACTGCCTACAAAGTCTCAGGGGCATTCTCCTGTTTTTCTCCAAGAACGGTTAATGGTTATATGGTACACATACAAAAAACATATCCAACACATTCCTTCACAAAAGATGTGAACCTATACCTTGTACCCAGACTGATTCACAAGTCTCTAAACTTTAACCTGGACCAATTATTTTATTTTCTACACTCATAAAAACATTTTTTTACAGGCACTTTCTAAAATGATCTTTATTTTCTTTAAGGTTTTTTTTCACCTTATTGCATCCTAAGTGCCTAGGGGTTATCTGATCTGAGCCGTGAATTTGAGGATCAGGCCATTTTGTGCAAAATGAGCTGCACATTGGAGATAAGTATGACATGTTTATTTTAAATAAAATGAGCCTTTACAATCACTTTAAGCTGTCAAAAACAATAGTACATACTAAAATAATTGCATTTCATTTTCTTCATGTGTATAGTTTTTTAACCCTCCTAGATATCCTAGTTAAAGAACAGGTACCCAGCTGTCAGTTATGTTATAAAATGCTACACTCCATCTATATTTTGGCTGCATTCACTATATACCCACACTTTCTCAGCATCTACTGCAACGACTTATACATGTTCTGAGCCAAGCATATTCAAACTCCGCATATCAAAATGCCAACTGAAAATCTTTGATGAAAACAGCACACAATAGAACAATGCAGGTTAATACAACAGCACACTCTGCCGAATACATCTTGAAGCTTCTTTTCATTGCTAACAATCCATTTTGCAATGATTGATACTTCTCCTCGCAGTACTGAACACAGGCCAAAAGACCATTAAATCTGGAAACATGAAATGAACATTTTGGAAGGAAAAATAAAGTTTGACTTAATTACTGCTGTACATGGAGACACATGTCTGTAAATTACTGTCTGTCCATCTGTGGGACAGATGGGATTTGAAAGAAACAAAAAAACACAGAGATCTCTTTTAAGACTGTCATTTTTATTGTAAATCAAAATAGTGTTATAGGTTAGAATAAATATTTAAATTGTTTTTCTTAACGTGCTGCTCCTTCCATTTTTTTAGTTTATGTGTTACAAACTTGGTGGTGGAAAGACTTGTTTGAGTCTCTTTTACTGCCAACTGGTTTAACCGAGGTATGAAATATCGGAAACATTTCTTAAATTGTGCAAGCGTACATATTTTAGTCAAGAAAGAATGCAGTAAAGCAGAACAATCCATAGGTTGTCTTTCAATAAATATTTATAGCTAAGCGTGAGCTAATCTTTTCAAATCAGTTTGTTGATTGGTCAGAGAACAAGGGCAGCTGTTCCCAACCTGTGAGACAGCTTGGGGTTTTGGTTATCACAATGTAGTGCATTCAGAGTAAAGAATATTTGCTCATGCTACTGAACTTTCTAAGATTTCCGATGAACAATGCCATAATGGAAAATGCAGGGTTGACAAGTAAAGCATACATGCATAGATTTCTTTTGAGAATCCAAAAGATTGTAAACAGTGTAGATGTAGGAATCCCCCATAATGGCTATTGTATTTTGACAGCTGGCATCAGCCTCCATCAGAATACCTGAACGACCACCAATTTCCCAATCAGCTCCTTTAACAAAAGTCAATTAAATAATCAACTTTTGTTGAGTCAGATAGTGCCAAAAGGGGTACCAATTGATCAAATTTCAAGTCTTAAATTGTTCCTAAACAATATACTTATTCTCTAAAAATAATTCATACACATCCATTATCTAATCGCCCTGTAACCTATTTTTAATAAAAAAAATTCTGCTGTGTTTTTTGCCTCTTTGTAACATCTTGCATGAGCTCCTGAACCTTTCCTTTTCCATCTTGTCTGCATTTGTTTGGAATAAGCAATGCATAAATGCCATAGTTACTAGTCCATCTCTGAAATGAGCAAGAGAAGATTGCTATGTTTCTGCATACAGTAAAGAATGGCTGTAGCCACCATCTAACAGGGAATGAAATCACATCAACAATGAAAAAGAATGTGAAGATTTAGAGGAGGCTGAGTATAGTGTTACTTTAGGTTGAGTTACAAGAGCTTAATATACAAGCAGAAATATCTACCGTAGTACAAAAAACTGTTTACATTGCACTTACATCATACTTTGCATTTCTTATTAAATTGTTCAACACATTTGGGATATTAACCACTTCAGCCCCTGAAGATTTTACCCCCTTCCTGACCAGAGCACTTTTTGCCATTCAGCACTGTGTTGCTTTAACTGACAATTACATGGTCATGTGACATTGCACCTAAACAAAATTTACATTCTTTTTTCCCCACAAATAGAGATTTCTTTTGGTGATATTTGATCATCTCTTCGGTTTTTATTTTTTGCACTATAAACAAAAAAATAGCAACAATTTTGAAAAAAAACACAATATTTTTTACTTTTTGCTATAATAAATATCCCCCAAAAATATATAATTTTTTTTCTCACTTTAGGTTGATATGTATTCTTCTACATATTTTTGGTGAAAAAAAACCTCAACAAGTGAATATTGATTGGTTTGCACAAAAGTGATAAAATAGGGAATAGTTTTATGGCATTTTTATTTTTTTATTAGTAATGGTGGCGATCTGTGATTTTTATGCAAAGGGCCTGGGATTTTTTGGGGTTTTTTTGGTTCCATACACTTCAATGGATCAAACATTTGTATTGAGAAATGCAAAATGCACTTGGAATATGCAGACTTAAACCTGCATTAGGTGTGAACCAGGCCTTATGCTTGGCTAATACATAATTCTACTTACTCAACTTTGAGCTATAAGAACAGCTGGGTAGTAGACTTACAAACAAATATTACTGATGAGGAATAGAAAAAGGTGTGCGTTTTGGCACATAGGTGCACGCTAAGCACAAAAATGCAAGACATCTTCTATAAAGTACTCACCCAATGGTAGGCCACAACAACCAAAATGAAAAAATGGTTTCCCCAAACATCTGACTTATGCTGGAGATGCAATAAGGACAAAGGTATCTTCATTCACATTTGGTGGAACTGTCCAAAAATCTAAACATTTTGGTCAGAAATCAAGATTTGGATCTCACACATCACATCTACTAACCTGACATTGAATTTGGCATGCTATTTACTTCACGTCAACCCTCTTTCCTTTAGGAATTACAGAAACTCACTGGAGAAACATTTACTGAACACCAGTAAAACACTAATTCAACGCTACTGGAAATCTGTTATGGTGCCAACCCTTAAAGAGTGGCTGACGAAAGTAAACAATGTGTACACCATGGAAGAAACCTTGACGATGACCAATGAATCTACTACACACTTTCAAAATACCTAGTGTGCTTGGAATATTTTCACATTATCTGATAAATATAATTCACTACTGAACACCTGACTTTTAGTATGACCCCCATGTTTGTTCCTGCTCATTAACTTTCTTTTTGTTCAATACATTTTTATTGGGTTTTCAAAACTTGACAGAGATTGGTACACCAGAGAACACAGAGAAAATGCAGACCGTATACATTAGTAGCGTTTAAGCAGGCAGTTATATCCATACAAGGTAATATAATACAACAGTGGTTCAAATTTTAGAAACATATTTATCAGTCCAAATTGACCATGTTTGGTTAAATTTGTTGCAGTTAAGCGAGTTGATCGCCAGTAGATGTTTGTAAGTCTAGTTAAGATCAACAGTGCTAATGACCTCAGATAAGTTTATGGAATCTTGGGATTTTCTTAACAATATTATTCCTTGTTGCTAGTAGGATATGGGTTACCACTGGCCTTACAGAGTGTGGATATTTGTCTATTCCTAGGTTAAGGATAGCTAACTTCTTGTCTGCAGATGTGAAAACCCCTGTTATCAGAAATACCAGGTAGAATACCTGTTTCCAAAAGATAGTTAGATTGGGGCAGTCCAAGAGTGTGTAGCAAATGCCCTGTTTTGCCACCGTTTCAACAACAGTTTGGGGACGTGTTTGGGAGGAATTTTGCTAGTCTGAGGGGTGTATAATTCCATCAATGTGTTATTTTTAACCTAATTTCCCAGTGGTTTGTACAATGTGAAAATGTTTGCACCAACTTGAAAGCCATTTGCCACTGCTTCAGGGAATATGAATTGCTGAGCTCCTTTTCCCACGTTTGTATGGGGGAGATTTGAGTAATGAGGTTTTGCCTTGTAGTAGGTTGTAAAACACAGATATGCCCTTATTTGATTTTGAATGTGAGGTAAGGAATTTCCAGGCATTAGGGGGATTTGCAGACTAGGTAAGAGATATTTGGACATAAAATGTAAGATGCAGATGCATGTGTTGGTAGGAAGATTCTATTCCATTTTCAAGTTCTCCCATGATTAAAGTTTGGAGTTATTATACATAGTTACATAGTTAGTAAGGTTGAATAAAGACACCAGTCCATCCAGTTCAACCTGAGTCAGTGTCTACAATTGTCCCTATCCCTGTACATTGTCCCTGTACATATTATAGAAGTCTTGCACTTTGTTCAGGCCACGTAAAAAGTGGATCTATCTTTAAAAATGGGCTCATAGATTCTAAAATTTGGGTATGAATGTTAAGTATCTCAATCTCTGTGGAGTGTTTATGATAACTGCCTAGGACTCTCCAAACATGCAATGTTGCTGTTATAAGGAAGGAAGTCATGTCCCATGGTTTCCATGTGTCACACAGTAGCATTGATGTGTGAGGTCCTATGTAGGCGACAGGGCTGTCCCTATACTCAGCCACTGTAGGGCTTCCATTTTATAGTTAAACCAGTGTTTAAGTTGGTCTAGTAGCCCAATGGTAGTCTTGAATGTTCACCAACCATATTCCTCTTGGGGAGCTATGTTTAATTAGTTAGCATTTGCGCATCTTGTTATTTTTTTGCCGTTCCAAATAATAGTATGTAACAGTTGTAAAATGATGTTTAGATAGGGTGTCAGGATTAGAATGGGAAGTACTCCAAAGATGTACAGCATCTAAGGTAGGATCATTATTTTAAAAGCTGTGAGTTGAGCTACCCAAGTAAGCTTGCATTGCACCATATGTTGGAGTTGGCTTTTAAGGGGTAAGAAATTAGCCTGGGCTACAGATGGGGATGAGGTTATGAGGGTGATTCCCAGATAAGAAATACATTGGGAGTTCCATGTGAATGGCATATGGTCTTTCAGGTTCTGTTTAACATTTAGAGGGACTTCTAAATCCAATATTAGGGATTTAGAGAAGTTGACTTTGTAATAGGATACAGTGCTGAACTGTGTGAGGATGCAGTGTAGGGACGGTGTTGGGTTAGTTAAGAGGAGAATAACATCATCAGCAAAAAGGTTTATAATGTGCTGTTTACGGTTGAAATGTTATCATGAGGTTGAAGTTGGTGGGTGATAGAGGGCATCCCTGATGGGTTCTGTTGGAAATTGGGAATGTTTTGGATAGGAGGCCAGAAGTGAGCTGTAAACCCGGGCAGAAGGGTGTGAGTAAAGGGCTAGGCTTGCCATCATTATGGAGCCTTGGAAATCAAACTTGGTTAATACACTTGACATACACTGCCAATGCCAACTCTATCAAATGCCTACTCTGTGCCAATGGACAGCAGCAGGGAAGGCGTTTGGGTAGTCTCCATAAAATGCATATCATTTAAGATTCTCCTGGTCGCATCCAAGGATTGTCTCCCTCTCACAAACCCAAACTGGACGCTTTGTATTAGAGAAGGTATGATATTGGCTAGGTGGTGAGCTAGTAATTTGGCGTATACTTGACATATACTTTGATATCTGTATTCAGGAGTAATATAGACCTAAATTTGGATGGGGTAATGGGATTTTTCCAAGGTTTCGGTAGTGTTACTACATAGGCTTTTAACCACTTCAGGCCCGTACCATTTGGCTGGCCAAAGACTAGAGCACTTTTTGGGATTCGGCACTGCGTCGCTTTAACTGACAATTGGACGGTCATGCGACGTGGCTCCCAAACAAATTTGATGTCCTTTTTTCCCCACAAATAGAGCTTTCTTTTAGTGGTATTTGATCACCTCCGCAGTTTTTATTTTTTGCCCTATAAACAAAAAAAGAGTGACAATTTTGAAAAAAACACAATATTTTTTTACTTTTTTGATATAATAAATATCCCCCAAAAATATATAATTTTTTTTTCCTCAGTTTAGTCTGATACATATTTTTCTACATATTTTTGGTAAAAAAAATCACAATAAGCATTTATTGATTGGTTTTCGCAAAAGTTATAGCGTCTACAAAATAGGGGATAGTTTTATGGCATTTTTATTAATACATTTTTTTTTTACTAGTAATGGCAGCGATCACTGATTTTTATCATGACTGTGACATTATGGTGGACAGATCGGACACTTTTGACGCTATTTTGGGACCATTCACATTTATACAGCGATCAGTGCAATTAAAAATGCATTGATTACTGTGTAAATGTGACTGGTATTGAAGGGGTTAACCACTAGTGGGCACTGAAGGGGTTAAGTGGGTCCTAGGGAGTGATTCTAACTGTAGGGGGGATAGGCTACGTGTGTCATGAAAGTGATCACCGCTCCCAATCACAGGGAGCTGTGATCAGTGTCCTGTCACTAGGAAGAATGGGGAAATGCTTGTTTACATCAGCATTTCCCTGTTCTTCCTCTCCATGAGATGAATGCAAGTATCTCCATGGACATTGAGTCTATGGGATCCACAATCACACTCACGGAGCTTGCGGTGGGCGCACATACCCAAAATACCAAGCCTTAAAGGGCAATGTACAGGTACGTTAATATGCCTGTAGGTGCCATTCTGCCAACGTATATTGGCGTGAGCCGGTCGGCAACGTATTAACATCTCTGGGGGAAAGGAGGAGGTTTAAACTTGTGTAGAGAACACATGGGTCAGGTGAGGGGTTATTTCTGTGCTGGAAATCGTATAGTGTTCATTTGGCAGGCCATCAGGTCCCGGAGATTTGCCATTGGGTTGAGATGCCATAACCTTTCCTATTTCACTGGTAGTGAATGAGGAGTTTAAATGCAAGAGCTGTGACTCTGATGTTTAGGAATATTTACTTTTCCTAGGAAAGCAGTAATACTCTCCATTGAAGGTTGGGAAGTGTGGGGGTCATTTTTGAGATTGTACAGTGTCCCGTAGTAATCAGCAAATTGGTTTGCAATTTGCTGTGGGTTGGTTACCTTATATTGATGGGTGGGAGGGATCAAGTTTGAGATCCTTAATTTGTATTATGCAACTTTAACCCTGTGGGCCAAGAATTTGCCTGCTCAGTTAGCTTTAGCATATGCATTTTGTTTTAAGCATCTTAAGTATTTGTCATACTGTTGTATTAACAGAGTTCTTAGTTCTTCTCTGAGGGCACAAGGGGAATTGGATAGCTTCGGTGATGGCTGTACCTTATTACTGGTTTGAAATTTATGGATTTCAGCAGTGAGTTTTAGTGAGGCATAGGTTGTAGCATCTTTTGACTCTAGCTCCCTGTTGGATTAGTATGCCACTTATGAATACTTTGTGTGCATTCCAATGGATATATGGGTCATCAACTGACTCATAATTGGATGCAAAGAATTCACAAAGATGTTGAGCAATTAATGCTTCTAGGAAAATTTCCTTAGAGTGATAGAAGTTCAGTCTAAGTGATACGTCTCTGGGCACATCATCTGGCAGAAATTATGGTCTTGGTACTCTTATTATTATTATATATACTGTTAGCTCAAGAGCCGATAGAGCAGGTGCAATGGCAGAAAACAATTATTGGGCATATTGTGGTAGCTGGGTAGTTGTAGCCGTTTCAGGTATCTCTCTTATTCTTATGTTGTTTCTTCTAGACCTGTCTTCCAGGTCAGCTATTTTATTCTTTATCCACATTATATCATCCCTGTGGGCATCTACCAGTGTTTTTAAAGATGTGGAGTATTCCTCCGTGTACTCTTCCACATGATAATATCCGCCCCCCATTGCTTGAAACTCCTTCTGGCATTTCTTCACTGTGGAAATCATATCATTGTGCAGAGAGGATCTGAGAGACATCCCTGTGTCTGACATGTGCCTAATGTCGGTAATCTAGAAATGGAGTCAGATGCAGTGAGTCTATTAGGCCCTTGATAGCCCCAAGGCCCACTCACCTCCATGTCTGGGTCCCAGTCTACATCTCCTGGGGAAGCCGGACATTGCTTAGTTTTAGCTGGGCTTCTTGTTGTGGGTGTGGAGACCATGATGATCCTCTGGTCGGGAGAGCTTTTGCCTCAGCCCATGGCTGAGATGGCTGTTCTTTCCTGCTCCGTGGCATTCTTCTTGGTTGGTTGTGTCTTGTAGTGTAGCTGGATGCTGTTTGTGGGCAGATGGGGCTCTGATGGACGTGGATTCCCCAGCTGTCTGGTGGAGCTCCCAGGCTAAGCGGCCATCGCAGGGCACCTACACAACTATTCTGAGCAAACTTCTGCATATACAGATACTTAAAGCGGGATTCCACCCTAAAGTGGAACCTCCGCTGATCGGATCCCTCCCCCCCTCCGGTGTCACAATTGACACCTTTCAGGGGGGAGGGGGGTGGAGATACCTGTCAAAGACAGGTATTTACACCCACTTCCGGGCATAGACTCCCGTGGGAGTCTACGCCATTTCCTGCCCTGCCGCGCTGTCTGCTGGGACACACACGGGTCCCAGTGAATCTAATGGGAGTGATTTCATAATTATCAACCATCTGCTGCACCTGCAGGGTCCTAATCAGGAAAATTGCAGAATATGCATCCCTTTAGATGTAATTTCCTATTGGGAGTATCTCTCCAAAAATGATTGGGGTCTGGTATGGATTTTGGGGGCACCCCCACACCATTTTCTTTGCATTTTGGCTCGGGGTTCCCCTCAAAATTCATACCAGACCTGCAGGGCCTGGTATGGATTTTGGGGGGACCCCCACGCATTTTTTTTTCTTTGGTATCAATTATTTTTTATGTATATCACCAGGATCCAGCAATACATTAAAGCCTTGAGCAGTTTTAACTGACAGTTGTTCCTTTAGAAATGTCATTTTGCCATGGTACTGTTATAAACACGGGAAATATGCGCTACTTTACAGGCAGACTAAAGAAACCCCCCACACTAGACATGTGCATTCGTTTTCGTCCGAATGCATTTTCGTCCGAATTTCAGCTATTTTCGTTTTCGTTTTGACAAACGATAATGAAAGCACAGAATCCGAAAAACGAAAGATCCTACATAAATAAATGCTTTATTTTCGTTTTCATTGTTACAACAGTTCGATATAGAATAGGAGATTCGACATGACTCTGACAATAATGTGTCTATAGAACCTGTGGTCGAATGTGCCTAACCTTACCTCTATTAGTCCTAGATTATATAGAGAAAATATTCGACAGAGAAAAAAGATTTGACAGAGAGAAAAGATTCTGCAAGTTACTGTCCTAAAAAGTGTTTGGGGACCTGGGTCCTGCCCCAGAGGACATGTATCAATGCAAAAAAAATTTTAAAAACAGCTGTTTTTTCGGGAGCAGTGATTTTAACAATGATTAAAGTGAAACAATAAAAGTGTAATATTCCTTTAAATTTCGTAGGGGGGGGGGGGGGGTGTCTATAGTATGCCTGTGAAGGGGCTGATGTTTTTGGTGCTTAGAACTGTCCCTGCACAAAGTGTCATTTATGCAGGAAAAAAAGTCCTTTAAAATCACTCGCAGCTATTATGAATTGTCGGCTCCGTAATACAGAGAACACTCATTGAAAGTCATTGATAAAAAATAAAAAAATAAATAAAAAAAAAGCGTGGGGTCCCCCAAATTCAATTACCAGGCCCTTCAGGTCTGGTATGGATATTAAGGGGAACCCTGCCTCAAATTTAAGAAAAAATTTGACGTGGGGTTCCCCCTAAATATCCATAACCAGACCCTTCAGGTCTGGTATGGATATTAAGGGGAACCCCGCGTCAAATTAAAAAAAAATTGACGTGGGGGTCCCCCTAAAAATCCATACCAGACCCTTTATCCGAGCACGCAACCTGGCAGGCCGCAGGAAAAGAGGGGGGATGAGAGAGCGGCCCCCCTCCCTCCTGAACCGTACCAGGCCACATGCCCTTAACATTGGGAGGATGCTTTGGGGGTCTGTGACCCCTCAAAGCACCTTGTCCCCATGTTGATGAGGACAAGGGCCTCATCCCCACAACCGTGGCCGGTGGTTGTGGAGGTCTGCGGGCGGGGGGCTTATCAGAATCTGGAAGCCCCCTTTAACAAGGGGACCCCCCAGATCCCAGCCCCCCCCTGTTTGAAATGGTAAGGGGGTACAAAAGTACCCCTACCATTTCACAAAGAAAGTGTAAAAAATAGTTAAATAAGACAAACACACTTTTGAAAAATTCCTTTATTAACCACTTGCTTACTGGGCACTTAAACACCCTTCCTGACCAGACCAATTTTCAGCTTTTGGTGCTCTCACACTTTGAATGACATTTACTCAGTCATGCAACACTGTACTCAAATGAATTTTGTGTCCTTTTTTCCCACAAATAGAGCTTTCTTTTGGTGGTATTTGATCACCTCTGGGGTTTTTATTTTTTGCGCTATAAATGAAAAAAGACCGAAAATTTTGGGAAAAAAACGCATATTTCTTTGTTTCTGTGATAAAATTTTGCAAATTATAATTTTTTTTTCATAAATTTTGGCCACAATTTATACTGCTACATATCTTTGGTAAAAATAACCCAAATTAGTGGATATTATTTTGTCTTTGTGAAAGTTAGAGAGTCTACAAGCTGTGGTGCGAATCGCACAAAATTGATCACACCTGATGTACTGGTGGCCTATCTCATTTCTTGCGACCCGAACAAGTCAGGAAAGTACAAATACCCCCCAAATTACCCCTTTTTTGAAAGTAGACATTCCAAGGTATTTACTAAGATGCATGGTGAGGTTTTTGATGTTGTCATCTTTTTCCCACAATTCTTTGCAAAATGAAGATTTTATTTATTTTTTTTCTCACAAAATTTTCAACGTAATAGGTTATTTCTCTCACATGGCATGTGTACACCACAAATGACACCCCAAAATACGTTCTGCTACTCCTTCTGAGTATTACGATACCAAATGTGTGAGACTTTTACACAGCCTGGCCACATACAGAGGCCCAATATTGAAATAGCACCATCAGGCGTTCTAGGAGCATAAATTACACATTTCATTTCTCAACCACCTATTACATTTTTGAAGTCCCTGGAGCACCAGAACAATGGAAATGCCCACAAAGTGACCCCATTTTGGAAAGCTAACACCCCAATGTATAATATATGAGGCATAATGAGTCGTTTGAATGGTTCATTTTTTTTCCAGAAGTTTTGGGAAAATGTGGAAAAAAAATGAAAACGCATTTTTTTTACGCAAAGTTGTCCATTTATAAGATATTTCCAACACATAGCATGTACATAGCAAAAATTACACCCTAAAATACGTTCTACTACTCCTCCTGAGTATAACGATACCAAATGTGTGAGACTTTTACACAGCCTGACCACATACAGAGGCCCAATATTGAAATAGCACCATCAGGCGTTCTAGGAGCATAAAGTACACATCTTATTTCTCAACCACCTATTACAGTTTTGAAGGCCCTGGAGCACCAGGACAATGGAAATGCCCACAAAGTGACCCCACGTGGCACTGACGGCACGTGGCACTGACGGCACGTGGCACTGACAGATGGCACTGGAGGCAGATGGCACGCGAGGCAGATGGGGCTGACAGATGGGGCTGACAGATGGGGCTGGCAGATGGGGCTGGCAGATGTCGCTGGCAGATGGGGCTGGGGCTGGCACTGGGGCTGGCACTGGCAGATGGCACTGGCTATTTGCTCTGGCTAATTGCTCTGGAAAATGGGGCTGGCAGATGGCACTGCGGCTGGCAGATGGCACTGGCGCTGGCAGGTGGCGCTGGCAGGTGGCACTGGCGGCACTGGGGCTGACGGCACTGGGACTGACGGATGGCACTGGGGCTGACGGATGGCACTGGCGCTGGCAGGTGGCACTGGCGCTGGCAGGTGGCACTGGCAGGTGGCACTGGCACGTGGCACTGGCGGCACTGGGGCTGGCGACACTGGGGCTGACGGATGGCACTGGCAGGTGGCAGGTGGCACTAGCAAGTGGCACTGGCGGCACTGGCACTGGCGGCACTGGTGGTTGCAGGTGGCACTGGCAGGTGGCACTGGCGGCACTGGCACTGGGGCTGACGGATGGCACTGGCGCTGACAGGTGGCACTGGCGCTGGCAGGTGGCACTGGCAGGTGGCACTGGCAGGTGGCACTGGCGGCACTGACGGCACTGGGGCTGACGGCACTGGGGCTGACGGATGGCGCTGGCAGGTGGCACTGGTGCTGGCAGGTGGCACTGGCAGGTGGCACTGGGGCTGACGGCACTGGCGGCACTGGGGCTGACGGCACTGACGGCACTGGGGCTGACGGACGGCACTGGGGCTGACGGACGGCACTGGGGCTGACGGGCGGCACTGGGGCTGACGGGCGGCACTGGCAATGGCAGGTGGCGCTGGCGCTGGCAGGTGGCACTGGCGCTGGCGGCACTGGGGCTGACGGCACTGGGGCTGACAGCAGGCACTGGCGCTGGCAGGTGGCACTGGCGGCACTGGTACTACTGGCAGATGGCACTGGGCTGACAGATGGCACTGGGCTGACAGATGGCACTGGCACTAGGGCTGACAGATGGCACTGGGCTGACAGATGGCACTGGCACTGGGGCTGACACTGGCACTGGGGCTGACACTGGCTGACACTGGCACTGGGGCTGACACTGGCACTGGGACTGACACACAGATCACTCTCCCTCCTCACACGCTGTCTCTGTGTGAGGAGGGAGAGACACTGCAATGGGAGATGATCTCATATGTTTACATATGAGATCATCTCCCATTGGCAGCTGCGATCGCGCTGTGAACGGCCGTTTTGATTGGCCGTTCACGGTGATCTGTATTTGCCTGTCTCCGGGAGACACGGCGAATACAATACTTCCGCGATGCGCGCCCCCGGCGGCGCGCATTGCGGAAGTAAACACCAGGCCATCCAGGGACGGCCAGGCGAAGGAACCCGCCCGCTCTAAGGCCGTCATTCGGCTATAGGGCAGGTGGGAGGAGGTTAAAAATAAAAAAAATTAAAAAAAGATTCCAGCGGTGGTAATCCACTCTTGCTATCCAGCGACGGACGGTCATCTCTCCAGCGATGACTCATCTCATCCAGCGCAGTGAATGCATCCTTCTTCTGTCTCCGCGGAGGAGACACTGCAGGAATTCCGGCGGCCTGACGTTTCTTATATACGGAGGGTGGGGCCACCCGTCACCTGACCCCGCCTACCTCTGACGCAAGGGGAAAGCCGGGGTTCCCTGTGACGTATGGGTGACCCCGCCCCCCCTCTGATGTAACGGAAACCTGCCTGTGTTACATCAGAGGGGTGCGTGGTCACCCATACGTCACAGGGAACCCCGGATTTCCCCTTGCGTCAGAGGGGGGCGGGGTCAGGTGACGGGTGACCCCGCCCTCCATATATAAGAAACGTCAGCCGGCCGGAATTCCTGCAGTGTCTCCTCCGCAGAGACAGAAGAAGGATGGATTCGCTGCACTGGATGAGATAAGCCATCGCTGGAGAGATGACCGTCCATCGCTGGATAGCAAGAGTGGATTACCACCGCTGGAATCTTTTTTTTATTTTTTTTATTTTTAATAAAGGAATTTTTCAAAAGTGTGTTTGTCTTATTTAACTATTTTTTACACTTTCTTTGTGAAATGGTAGGGGTACTTTTGTACCCCCTTACCATTTCAAACAGGGGGGGGCGGGATCTGGGGGTCCCCTTGTTAAAGGGGGCTTCCAGATTCTGATAAGCCCCCCGCCTGCGGACCTCCACAACCACCGGCCACGGTTGTGGGGATGAGGCCCTTGTCCTCATCAACATGGGGACAAGGTGCTTTGAGGGGTCACAGACCCCAAAGCATCCTCCCAATGTTGAGGGCATGTGGCCTGGTACGGTTCAGGAGGGAGGGGGGGCCGCTCTCTCGTCCCCCCCTCTTTTCCTGCGGCCTGCCAGGTTGCGTGCTCGGATAAAGGGTTTGGTATGTATTTTTAGGGGGACTCCCACGTCAATTTTTTTTTTAATTTGACGCGGGGTTCCCCTTAATATCCATACCAGACCTGAAGGGTCTGGTTATGGATATTTAGGGGGAACCCCACATCAAATTTTTTCTTAAATTTGAGGCAGGGTTCCCCTTAATATCCATACCAGACCTGAAGGGCCTGGTAATTGAATTTGGGGGACCCCCACGCTTTTTTTTTTTTTTTTTTATCAATGACTTTCAATGAGTGTTCTCTGTATTACGGAGCCGACAATTCATAATAGCTGCGAGTGATTTTAAAGGACTTTTTTTCCTGCATAAATGACACTTTGTGCAGGGACAGTTCTAAGCACCAGAAACATGCGCCCCTTCACAGGAATACTATAGACAACCCCCCCCTACGAAATTGAAAGGAATATTACACTTTTATTGTTTCACTTTAATCATTATTAAAATCACTGCTCCCGAAAAAATTGCCGTTTTTAAAACTTTTGTTTGCATTGATACAAGACCCCTGGGGCAGGACCCGGGTCCCCAAACACTTTTTAGGACAGTAACTTGCAAATTAGTCTTTAAAATTAGCACTTTAGATTTTGAACATTGGAGTCCCATAGACTTTAACAGGGGTTCTAAAGTATGCTATATACTAGCTCCGTCAAATCTTCTTTATACATTCGACAGACACCATAAGCCTTCAAAGACAGATTCGACCATAATTCATGTGGATTTTCGGACGAATGCAATTTTTGAACGAAAAACAAAATAAATAAAAACGAATTTCGGGAGTAACTAAATAAATTAAGTTTTCGGACGAAAACGAAATTCCGAAACGAAATATTTTACTCTGCACATGTCTACCCCACACACTATATTTAAAGGAATATTTGATTTTTATTGTTTCACTTTAAGCATTATTAAAATCACTGCTCCCGAAAAAACGTTTTTAAAACGTATTTTGCCTTGATACCCTGGGGCAGGACCCGAGTCCCCAAACAACTTTTATGGCAATAACAGGCATATAAGCCTTTAAAATTAGCAATTTTTACTTTTTATGTTCGTGCCTCATAGACTTTAATGGTGTTCGCACACATTTTTTGCCTGTTCGCAAGTTCTGGTTTGAACTGGCTCATCTCTCAGGGTGTATATGTAAAGTCCTTTTTTTAATTTGAGGTTCTGCAATTGTAGAAATATAGGGGGACATTTAAAGGTTCCAACACATTTTGCAGTTTATTGTTATTTAGTAGACCCTGGGATATTAGAAAATACATACAGTATACAGTCCCTTGAAACAGTATTCATACCCCATGAAATTTTCCACATTGTGTTATGTTAAAACCAAAAAGATCAATGTATTTTATTGGGATTTTATGTGATAGACCAACACAAAGTGACACAAAATTGTGAAGTGGAAAGAAAATGATAAACGGTTTCCATTTTTTTTTATAAATAAATATCTGAAAAGCGTGGCGTGCATTTGTTTTCAGCCCCCTTTACTTTGATACCCCCAATTAAAATCTAGTGGAACCAATTGCCTTCAGAAGTTAGTAAATAAAGTCCACCTGTGTGTGTGATTTAATCTCAGTATACATACAGCTGTTCTATGAAGCCGTCAGAGGTTTGTTAGAGAACCTCACTGAACAAACAGTATCTTGAAGGCCAAGGAACACACCAGACAGATCAGGGATACAATTGTGGAGAAGTTTAAAGCAGGGTTAGATTATAAAAAAATATTTCAAGCTTTGAATATAGTTACATAGTAGGTGAGGTTGAAAAATGCCCATCAAGTACAACCTATGTGTGTGATTATATGTAAGTATTACATTGTATATCCCTGTATGTTGTGCTCATTCAGGTGCTTATCTAATATTTTTTTGAAACTATCGATGTTCCACGCTGAGACCACCGCCTGTGGAAGAGAATTCCACATCCTTTCCGCTCTTACAGTAAAGAACCCTCTACGTTGTTTAAGGTTAAACCTCTTTTCTTCTAATTTTAATGAGTGGCAAAGTGTCTTGTTAAACTCCCTTTTGCAAGAAAGGTTTTTCCCTATTGTGGGGCCACCAGTACGGCATTTCCAGTACATCCTTCCTGAAGACTGGTGCCCAAAACCGGACAGCATACTCCAGGTGAGGCCAGACCAGAGTCTTGCAGAGCAGGAGAATTATCGCTTTATCTCTGGAGTTAATCCCCTTTTTAATGCATGCCAATATTCTGTTTGCTTGTTAGCAGCAGCTTAACATTGCATGCTATTGCTGAGCCTGTCATCTACTAGGACCTCAAGGTCCTTTTCCATCCTAGATTCCCCCAGAGGTTCTCCCCCCTAGTGGATAGATTGCATTCATATTTTTGCCACCCAAATGCATTATTTTACATTTTTCTACTGTACATTAAACCATGGCAAATGCCATGTAGTTGCCCAGCCCATTAATTCAGATCTTTTTGCAGGGTTTCCACATCCTGCAGAGAAGTCATTGCCCTGCTTAGCTTAGTATTTTCCGCAAATAAAGAGATTGAACTGTTTACCCCATCCTCATGAAGCACTGTTAAATCTATCAGTTGAAAATGGAAAGAGTATGGCTTCCCCTCCCCCCCTGGCTGCTGCGGGGAATATGTCAGGATGGAGAGCGCTGAAAGGGATCACTAACTATGTTTACTATACTTCAATTTGTGAATAAATAGGAAGATCTGTACATAGCTATTCCTGTCCATTCATTCTGTGCAGAAGTGGAGATGGAGATTAAGGGCTGTGTGCTCCTTTCTCTGTCTCAAAGGTGAAACAGCAGAGGTCTGTTTAGACCCAAGTTTTTTTTTCACCAAAGCCTCCCAACAAGACTCCTAAAAAATTGTAAATAATAATAAAGAAAAAAATTGTAAATGATAAAAAAATATATATAAAGTGGTAAAAAATAATTAAAAAAGTAAAAAACTGCCTATGGAACTACCAGGGTCACAAAGGTCGCACTTGCGACTAGGCCCTGTTGTTCCTCCACCGGGCTCAGGGAGAAGGGCCCCAGACTCAGAGGGAAGGGTCCCAGCTCTGAAGGTTCTAGTTACGCCTCTGCTCCAATACCTATACTTACATTAACAATACAGTATAGTTAAGAGCAGTGCTTCATCTTAAACCAAAGATAGCCATCAGGCTGCACTATAGTGTAGAAAAACCCAGTGGATAGAAAGAGAGTCACTCCCAAACAGGGACCGCTCCAACCAAACAGAAAAAGATTTAAGGTTAAGTGCCCCGAAAAAGGCAAAAATCCTAGCAAATTCCATAACTGACAATGGTCACATACAGTACTACAAAAAACATCCAGAGACATCTACCTAGTATGTATACATATGGGTACCCATCTGGCTACATACAAAGCATAGGCTTAAAAGAATATTAATGGTGGCCAAATAGGAGGCAAAAGGGAGGAGGCACACTGGAAAAAAGAAAAAAGCCACATAATTGAAATAAGTGAGTAAAAATCAATCGAAGGCATCAAAAAGTATTTTTGTGTATTATATATATATATTTTTTAGTCCATCTGTGCTTTCTGATTCTCCTTCATTACGAGTGCCCCCATAGCAAGCTCTGTGCTCAATGAAGCCAGTCAATGCAGGAAGGGAGGAAAGAAAACCTGCAGCTGGGCACAGTGCTGAATCAATAGAGTGCTTGAGTAAGCAGGGGAATAGCTAGTGGAAGATGTTTTACCTTGAAGTAAAGTAAAATAGTTAATTCTGCTATCCGTATCGTGTTTTTCACATAGTTAGATAAAATCACATATTTGCAAGCATTACACTGTATAATCGGTACAGATTCATTTGTTACTATTTTAGATAACTTTAAAACTTGTCTTCCGGGATAAGGTGGCACCATCTTCAGGTCCTGTTTGCCGAGTCCGCAATGCACATAATTTTCCGCCCTTCCTTGTTTCACCCTGCAGTAATCTCACATATGCGCGATTGTGCAATAACCATGCCTCGATCCAACGTTACTATGGCAACCTAGCGCCACCACTCATAGCTGAGCTGTTTGCTCCACAAGACATCACACTGTCACATGTGAGAACAACGAAGTATTGCATGTCTTCCAAGCTCGGCTGCAGAGAGCGGAACTCCCGTATACAGCATTTTGTCAGTGGGGAGATAGCACACAGAGTGTGCCGTGAATAGAAGGATGGGATGTGCACACGCCGGTTGTTAGTTACCCTTTAAGCTTCTTTGTTTGTTTTTATTCCATGTTACAGTTACTCTTTAAGTCTCTGTCTCTTTATTTCCCATCCTCTCATTGTTCTGCTGAAGCTTATGTCTGATAAATATAACTAAATGATAACCTTGGCAGGGTGTTCTGTAAGCCAAACTACGCAACAAATTTATGATAGGGCACATACTTTGGCTGAAAACGCTATTTCCCACAGAAAAGCTAGAACAGTGGCTAGTGTTTTAGATTAATTATTCATGACTTATGAATAAGGATGAGCCGAACACCCCCGGTTCCGTTCGCACCAGAACCTGCGAACAGACCTAAACTTCGTGTGAACGTTAGAACCCTATTAAAGTCTATGGGACTTGAACGTTCAAAATCTAAAGTGCTAATTTTAAAGACTAATATGCATGTTACTGTCCTAAAAAGTGTTTGGGGACCTGGGTCCTGCCCCAGGGGACATGTATCAATGCAAAAAGAGTTTTAAAAATGTCAGTTTTTTCGGGAGCAGGGATTTTAATAATGATTAAAGTGAAACAATAGTGTAATATTCCTTTAAATTTCGTACCTGGGGGGTGTCTATAGTATGCCTGTAAAGGGGTGCATGTTTCCCGTGCTTAAAACTGTCCCTGCACAAAGTGTCATTTCTGTAATTTAAAATCACTCGTGGCTATAATGAATTGTCGGCTCCCGTAATACAGAGAACACTCATTGAAAGTCATTGATAAAAAAAAAGCATGGGGTTCCCCCAAATTCAATTACCAGGCCCTTCAGGTCTGGTATGGATATTAAGGGGAACCCCACGTCAAATTTAAAATAAAAAATGACGTGGGGTTCCCCCTAAAAATCCATACCAGACCCTTTATCCGAGCTGGCAGGCAGCAGGAAAAGAGGGGGGATGAGAGAGCGCCCCCCTCCTGAACCGTACCAGGCCACATGCCCTCAACATTGGGAGGATGCTTTGGGGTCCAGTCTCTTTGTTTTTGTATTAAACTCCCTACCGGTGATCTTTATTGCTATCAACTTTGCTGCTGGCCTATTTTCCACTTGTGTAGCCTCTTTGGTCTCTCTTCTCTAGTAACTTTGGGACTAAACTTGATATATAAAATTGTCCATCTGCTGGTCTATTTTCCACTGTTGTTTTTTCTGTGGTCTTTTAATTTTTGTAGGTCTGGTATGGATGTCAATGGAGACCCTCAGACAAAAAAAGTGTGGGATTCCCCCAAAATCCATGCCCTTTAGCCAAGCATGCAGCCTTATAGGCTAGGAAAGGGGTATGGGAGATCATGTGGCCCTTCCCCTCCTGAACAATACTAGAACACATGCTCTCAACATAGATCTCCTGTGATATAATTGATCAAATATGGCCATGTCAATTTATTAATAGAAGTACAATGAACTTGTACAGCCAACAAAAATAAGCTGCTATCACAAAAGTTTGCATGCTGATAGTTAAAATAAAAGTGTTGCACTATAAATAAACTAAAAACATTAAAATGGTCAATCCAAAGTAGTAATAGATCTCAAACTGAAATATTGTGAAACAAAATATATATACAGTATATCAAATAAGTCGTGTAATAATTGTGAGAAAGTTCATGCTCACATAGTAAGTCTACCATCAAAAATGCATAAAAGTGACATTAAAAACCTCCATCGAATCCCCAAGGGTGTGCGCTCACCTCGTGAGTTGACCCTCATTACAGATAAATCTAGCTTTAAAGTGATTGTAAACCCTTACATGTACCTATTAAATTGACTAGCATTAGATGATGGACATCCTCTTATATAAGTTATAGCTGTGTATCTACAGCAGTGTTGCCAACCGTCAGTATTTTTACTGGCAGCCAGTAAAAAATTGGCACTTTTCTCCTACCAGAAAATTCCAGTGATAAAAAAAGGTTGCCAGTAAAAGATATGGCTGTGAAGCTCAGCTCAGAACTGTGCATGTGCAGTTCCAGTCCAGAGTTGGCTGAGACCATCCGAGTGCCTGCTACAGTGTGTTTGAGCGGCGCCAGAGGGGAGTGGGTCTGGCGGAAGCAGTGCCTGAGCATTTCATGTGATGTCATGGTGCAAGGGAGCCAAGTGGAGCACATGGAGCCTCGTGTGCGGGTCTGCATGATAAAAGGCAAGCCAGTGCTGTTTGGACTTAAGGGATCGCCTGGCATGGAGAGAAACTGTCACTGTGACACAGGAAGTGGCGTTTTGTATCAGTGAGGTGTTATCATCATCTGTGCTGCTGAACACTGCTGTCAGTGTCACTGTGAGAGTCAGTTTCATGTGTTTGTGTGCCTGCCCATGCTAATATCTTGCCCTCCTGAGTCCGGTCCCTGAGGTACTTACTATCGAAAATAAAATAGGAAAATATTTTTTTGCCTTAATATTTACCTTAAATCACATTGCTAAATGCTAAATGCATATGGTACTTGTTTGTAGCCTAATGACTGAAATTTGCACTTAAAACTGTCATTTTGTAACTTTTGGAAATGCCATAAAAACTTGGGTGTCTAGTCTGATAGATTGGTAACACTGATATGCAGCAATTTCTTTTGCAGATCATTCTGAAAACACATAGAGGAAGGGATTTCTCCTTAGGTCTTGCAGCAAGGAGTGGGGATATGAAATCTTCACATAGCCAACAGCTCTAAGCCCTAATTTATGAAGGGACACACCCCTTTCATAAGCACCCCTTCTGCAGCTCCCTCCCCATTCACCATTTTAACTCTTGTTGTTAGGAAAAGCTGCCAGAACTTTTCATATTTCATGTCTGGGTTTACAACCACTTTAAGGTTTAAGCCCAAATCAGAAATGGTAGCTGTGGATACTCTAATACTCTAATGGATTTATGCAGTAAATATAGCATGTATGGCTGGAAAGAACCATACATTTTGTTGCTGACCCTGCCTCAGAAACACTGCCATGGGCCCAGCTCAAAGGAAAAAAAAAATTTCCAGCCAGATCACTCCAGATCTCTCATCTCACTGGGATTCATCCCTGTGGCATTAGGTCCCTTGGAGTGACTAGTCTGACAGATAACCCACCAGGTACGCATTCCCGAGCCTCCTGTTTGCACTATCAGGGGCAGTGAGTCAGATTTGTAAGGGAGGCCTTCCTCTGCTCATCTGCAAGGTATGTGAGAACATGACGGTATCAGACAGCCATGTCTGAGCCCAAGCGAGGAACCTCCCACAATGGACAAACTTTGCCAACACCTGGCAGGCCTGACTCAAGCTGTCAAAAATTTGCAAGAAGGATACACCCGGCTGGAGGAATGGGTCCAAGTCCTGTCATCCCCTGCCAATCCCCAAGGCGCTTTTCATCCTTCTGCTACTCCAGCCAGTACATCTTCCACACTTGCAGTTGTGATGCTTCAATCAGAACCAAGGGTACCTACGCCTGAAATATTTTCTGGGGAACACAGCAACTATAGCGCGTTCCACAACACTTGTGAACTTTTCTTTGACTTACATCCTCATACCTTCTCCCTGGAGGCAACCAAGATGGACTTTGTCATCTCGCTGCTACTGGGTGAGCCTCAAGCCTGGGCACATCGTCTCCTGGAACAAAAAGCTGTATCCTTGACCAAACTCACCACCTTCTTTGACACCATGTCACAACTCTATGAGGACCCCCAGAAAACTGCCACTGCTGAAACAGCATTAAATTCCCTCTAGCAAGGCCACAGAGCAGCTGAGAATTATGTGGCTGAATTCAAACATTGGAGTTCTCACACCAATTGGAATGACGCTCCCTACGTTACCAATTTTGCATAGGCCTATCAGATTCCCTAAAGGATGAGCTGGCAAGGGTAGGGGTACCTCAATCTCTGGACACCCTTATTAATCTGCCAATACAGATCAACTGATGTCTGAGAGAACATCGATCTGGGAGATCCTCAGGACAATATCGGCCAACTTGGATGTTACTCAAGGTTCCCAGTTTCTCCAGTCAGGCTCCTCCAGCTCCAGTAGTTCCTGCTCCTGATACATCTGAGCCCATGCAATTGGGCTTGCGGCATTCTTCCCTCACAAGAACGCGTCAACACTGATGACAGAACAATCTGTGCATGTATTGTGGAGAACCAGGGCATTACGTGAGATTCTGTCCAGTGAAATTGCATAAGTGCCTGTCAATCTCTTTTACTCATACTTCTGCTTTATCCAACAAATCAGCTCCAATGAAGGATTATCCAGGTGTTTGCCATCATTGACTCTGGAGCTTGCACCTGCTTCATGGATTTGTCGTTAGCAGCTAGACACCTGATTCCACTACAAAGACCCAGGGACTATCTGTACATCTGGCCGATGGGTCCACCATCAAATCAGGTCTGGTCACACAAGAAACTGTTCCATTACCAGCCACCTTTGCCAATCACCACCGAGAACTACTATGCCTGGATACAATTTCTTCACCTTTGTTCCCCATTATCCTAGGCATGCCCAGGCTATAGGCCCACAACAACCCTCACATTAATTGGGCCACTAAGGAAATCAAGTTCCCTTCTACTTATTGTCAGCAACACTGTCTACAAGAGGTCACCTGCAACCCCTCACTCTTGCTCTGACTCTGACTCTGAGATACGCCAATCAGGCATACTCCAGGTGCGGCCAGACCAGAGTCTTGTAGAGTGGGAGAATTATCATTCTATCTCTGGAGATAATCCCCTTTTTAATGCATGCTAATTTTCTGTTTGCTTTGCTTGCAGCAGCTTGGTATTTCATTCCATTGTTAAGCCTATCTCCTACTAGGAATCCCAGGTCCTTTTCCATCCTAGATTCCTCCAAAGGGTCTCCCCCCCAGTGATTGCATTCATATTTTTGCCACCCAGATGCATTATTTTAAATTCTACATTAAACCTCATTTGCTCACCCCATTAATAGGTTCAGATCTTCTTGCAAGGTTTCTACATCCTGTGGAGAAGTTATTGCCCTGCTCAGTTTAGTAGTCCACAAATACAGAGATTGAGTTGTTTATTCCATCCTCCAGGTCATTTATGAATAAATTAAATAAGATTAGTCCCAGGACAGAACCCTGGGGGACCACACTTACCTCCCTGCACTATTCAGAGTACTCCCCATTTATCACTACCCTCTGAATTTGCCCTGTAGCCAGTTTTCAATCCATGTACTCACCCTATGGTCCATGCCAACGGACTTTACTTTGTAAACGTTTATGGGAAACTGTATCAAATGCTTTTGCTAAATCCAGATACACCACATCTACGACCTTCCTTTATCTAGATGGCATCTCACTTCCTCATAGAAGGTTAATAGATTGGTTTGGCAAGAATGATTCTTCATGAATCCATGCTGATTACTGCTAATAATACCATTGTCATTACTAAACTCTTGTATATAGTCCCTCATCCCCTCCAAGAGCTTGCATACAATTGATGTTAGGCTAACTGGTCTGTAATTCCCAGGGATGCACCTTGGCCCTTTTTTTAATTGTTGGAGCTATATTGGCATTTCTCCAATCAGCTGGTACCATTCCAGCCAGTAGACTGTTCATAAAAATTTGGAAAAATGGTCTGGAAATTACTTGACTGAGTTCCTTAAGGACCCCCGGGTGCAAGCCATCTAGTTCTGATGACTTATTAATGTTACGTTTTTCAAGTCTATTTCTAATTCTGTCCTCTGTTAGCCATGAGGGTGCTTCCTGTGACGTGTCATGAAGATTTTGGTAACTGAAGCCCCCGATTCCCTCATGAAGACTGAGGAAGAATACATTTAAAACCTTCGCCACCTGTCCATCCTTAGTAACCAGATTAACTTCATCATTCTTTATGGGACCAATATGATCTGACCTCCCTTTCTTACTATTTATGTACTTAAAGAATTTCTTGGGATTTTTTTTACTCTCCTCCACTATTTGCCTTTCGTGTTCTATCTTAGCTGCCCTGATTGCACCCTTACATTTCTTGTTGCATTCTTTGTAAAGTTGGAATGCTGATGATGATCCCTCAGCCTTGTATTTTTTGAAGGCCTTCTGCTTTGCTTTTATATGCATTCTTACGATGGAGTTAAGCCACCCAGTACTTTTCTTAGTGCTTTTAAAAAAAAAATCCATTGGGATGCACTGGTTAATACCCTCATTTAATATGCTCTTAAAGAATACCCATGTTTCCTCCATGTTCTTTGTTCCTAAGATTTTATCCCATTTACTGTAGTATCTTCTAGCAAGGATCATAGTTTAGAGAAGTTGGCTCTTTTGAAATTCAGTGTCTGTATTCTCCTTATGTTTCCTGCGTGGTTCCTTCCACCCAGTCTATGTCTGGATAATTAAAACCCCCAAATTTATTGACACTTTCCATCCTTGCCACTAATCGAAATTGTTATAGGAGGTCCGCCTCTGCCTCTTCCCTGTATTTAGGGGGCCTATAGCATACTCCCAGTGTTACTTTCCCCTTAGTTTCCTCCCTTTGTAGCTCTAACCATACGGATTCCACCTCCTCCCTCGCTCCAATAATGATGTCACCTCTCACATTCACTTGTTTATTTGTTTGTTTTGTAAATGAGTAGGAGTATTATGTACCTCTTACTTATTCACATGGGGGCTGTTATCTGGGGATCCCCTCATTTTTAAAGGAGGTCTCCAGCTTTCAATAAGTCCCCAGCCCACAGACTCCCACAACCAACATGGGGACAAGGGGCTTTGCAGGGTACCTGACCCTGCATTGATCTACAATAACTAAGATGGATTTCCTGCCATACTGACTGACTCATATACACTAAAGAGGTGCAACTAAATTAGCATAGAATTGATAACACACATGGGTTACAGGATAAGTCTTACTACACACGTATGTCTAACACTAAAACAAATAATGACTAGTGCTGATTAGGGTAGGTTAGTGTAGATCCTATAATTAAAAAGTCTTCCTTGTATTTCCTCCTCCACCACAATACAGTCCTGTCAAAAGACCATCAAATGTCTATAGTCATTCATTTGCTAATGCAGGACATTCTTGTATACTAGTGAACTGGAAAGTCCCAAACACCTCCGACACTATCACAGTGGCTGAACTGAGTTGAGAACATTAGACTGTTTTTGTTAAATGTTTTGTAAATGTGTAGGGTTATTATGTACCCCTTACTTATTCACAATGGGGGTGTTATTTGTGGACCTTCTAATTTTTCGCCATGCTAATTTGTTTGCTGGCTATGATATTCTTTTTTGTCTTAGGAGGGCCCTTTCCTACCTGGTGGTAAAGCCCTCCCTTTTTTCTTACTCTACTTACTCTTGCCTCCGACTATTCCTCTCTTTTTCTGTATGGGGACTAGCATCCCCTGATTATGCAGTAGCAATCACCTCCTGTGACATTTCTCCCAGTTATTTTGTCTGGGCTTACCCCCATCCTTTCCCCTGTTTTATATTAAAAATCTGAATATTGGATATTCTGTTTAGCAATATTATTTTTATTTGTGAAAATAGTATTGTCATTGCTGTATTTCTTATTCTACTTATTCTTTTACACATATTACCTGTTTTGGTGTATGTAAATTACATTCACGCCTCTCTGCTCTTGACATAGGTAAAGTGGAACTTAAATCTCTATCTATTGTATCTTGTACTATTTTTGATGTGCAATACCCAATTTCTTTGAAAAATAAAGAATGCAAAAAATATATATATATAAAGTCTGCCTGGTCATCTTTTGGACAAATAAGTGTCACTGAATTGGAGAGAATCAGAAAAACATAACTTAAAATGTGAATGACAGAAAAAGGGAGAGGGCAGTTTCTTGCCCCCCCTTTTCCTCATGGGAGAGCGGCTGGATCAGCTGTTTCAAGTTCCCCCGCTGAGCCTGTGGCCAGCGGGGAAACAGCTGTTAGTCACAGGTTTTTGAGTAGGGGTACAGGTGACCCCTCTTCATGACATGTGAAAAAGCCTGTGAAGAACTGGTTTAAACCAGTTTTCTTGGGGTTTGTGGGGTTGTAAAAAGGGGGTTCCACTGAGGGAGCTCATTCGCCTCAGAAGAAGAGCTGTGGGGTTCTCTCTGGGAATCTTCCCTGAACAAACAGCCTCTTCTGTGGCCAGAAGATGAGCCTTCTCCGGTGACTGATAGAGCGGGCTGGAGAGGACGGCGGAGAAGCCTGAATTCGCCAGTGCTTAGAATTACCCCGCGCGGCGTGTCAAGAGGCTCCGGTGGGAGCTACACCGCCTGTCAGCTATCCTGGTCTGGAGGTGAGAGGAAGAGAGCGGCCAGCGGTGGAAGCCAGGGAGATGTCACTGTGGGATGAAGAGGATGCCAAAGGTATGGAGGAGGAGACGTCGCGTCAACAAGGAAGCGCCGCCCCAGGTCGGTCGAATGGGGCGGCGAAGAGAAAGCGCAACCCCCGCCGGAGCTATTCTCCTACCCCGACGCGCCCTGCTGTTCACAAAAGAGCTCATCCTTCTCAGGACCATAGCAGAGGGCAGGCGGGTGGGGGAAGGCTTGGAGCGGGTAGGCGGAGCGGCCAGCTGAGCGGAAGAGCTCCACCGAATGAAGCGGTGGGCGGAGTCGAAGGCGGTACGGAAGGCGGAGCAACCTCTCTGAGGGAGTGGTCTCCCTCTCCACAGTGTCAGGCATCTCCTAGGCAACCGTCAATGCTGAATATCAGCGAAGCAGGGCCTGATAGTGAGCCTGCTTTACAACAAGGTACTACAGGTATGAATGATCCTTCTGTTAATGATATATTGAATAGTGTTGTGGAGTTATTAGCAAAAGTGTTTAAGGAATTAGCCATTCAGAAATTAATTTGTCAGCCAGTTATAAATAATGTTTTAGCTTCTGATGTTTCAGCTATGGGAGTTTGGTCGCCACCTATTGGCGTTGGCATCCACATAATGGCGCTCAAGCTTTGCCAATTCGTTTAGAGCAAATTAGTAATAGGTCTTATAGCAATGCTAGGTCACAAAACTTGCCAGAAACTTGTTTAAAGGAATCCATGCCCTAAGGATAGACGTAGACCTGTATCAAGAACTTTAATAATTGGTTACAAGCATTTTGTATTTTTGCAGGTGTGCTTTGTGAGTAATCACCTGAGAACAGTACGGGTTTATTTCAACATTTAGATATTATAATTGAGGCATACAAAAAAAAAATTGGTGGAGTGGCGTGATTTAATTATGATGAAGCATTTTGTCAGAAATTATCCATTCATCCCAGATTGCACTGGGGAGCTAAGGATGTGGGCCTTTGGCTGAATCTTTTTCTGCCCCAGAGGCAAACGGTGGCAAGGCCATTTTCAGCACCACCAGTTCAAAATGCTTCAGGTTACAAAAGAGGAATTTGTTTCAACTTCAACGATAGTCAGTGTAAATGGCCCAATTCATGTAGTCATGTAGTCAGTCGATCTCACCATCTGCTGCGCATGTTTCGCAGACTCATCCCTTTTATCCCAAAGAATGACAAAGCAGTGGTAGTTGGAACAATCATTAATTCACGACTGGACTACGCAAACTCGCTTTACATAGGATTACCACAATATCAACTTGCGCGATTACAACTGATCCAAAACACGGCGGCAAGGCTGATAACAGGAAAAAAACCCTGGGAATCCATTTCTCCTTCACTGAGGAGCTTACATTGGCTAACCGTAAAAAATCGGATCACGTTCAAGACCCTTTGCCTCACCCACAAATGCGTGCATAGAGAAGCTCCGCAATACCTAATGGAGAAAATAAATCATTACACACCAAACCGCAGTCTTCGATCAGCCAACAAAAACCTCCTCCTCGTGCCCAAAGCCCGGTATAAATCCAAGGGGGATCGGAGATTCGCTGTCCAAGGGCCTCGGCTATGGAATGCTCTACCAATCAACATCCGCCTGGAAGAAAATCACCTGGCTTTTAGGAAAAAACTCAAGACCTTCCTCTTTTAGCAGATGATCAAAGCTCGCCACAGCGCCTAGAGGCGATTCAGTTCGCATTGTGCGCTATATAAGTATTTCATTCATTCATTCATTCATTCATTCATGTAAATACAGGCATGAATGCGCCTTTTGTGCTGGAGCACACTCAGTTTCAAAATGTTTCAAAAAAATGTCAGCAACAAATTTGCAATCCAGAAATTTTTCAAAAAGCACACACACCAGTGATTTTTAGCAAGAATGCTCCCGTGGTTTCAGGCGTATCCAGACAAGTTGAAGGCACATCTTCTCATTGAAGGTTTTAGGTATGTTTTTTTTTTTATTGCCTTTATTTCAAGGTCAGGGTTGTACCATAGTTGAGAATTTGAAATCAGTATCTGACTTTCCTCAAGTAGCATTGGATAAGGTTAATGTTGTAATCTCAGAAGGAAGGGTGGCGGGCCCCTTTTCTTTCCCTCCATTTTAAAATTTCAGGATTTTCCCTTTAGGTGTAGTTCCAATAAAGGAAAATAATTCTTTTAGATTAATTCATCACTTATCTTTTCCTAAAGGAAATTCCCTTAATGACCAAATTGATGAGAGTATGCCATCAGTTTCATATGCTTCTTTTGAAGATGCTTTAGTAAAATTGAGAATATTGGGGAATGGAGCTATTTTAGCAGAGACGGATGTCAAGTCAGCTTTTCGCTTACTTCCCATTAATCCTTCATCTTTTAATTCCCTTGTTTTTTTCTTTAACGGTAACTTTTATTTTGATAAATGTTTACCTATGGTTGTTCCTTGTCCTGCTTTTAGTTTGAGTTCTTTCTCTTCATTTTTAGAGTGGGTAGTTTCTGCCGTTTCCGGGTCAAAATTTTTAATTCATTAGATGATTTTTTATTTTAGGCCCTCAGGATTCTTTTAATTGTGCTAACTTATTACAGACAATTTTTGAGGTTTGCAACCATTTTTGGTATCCCATTGGCTCATGAGAAGACTATTTGGCCTTCCACTTGTCTGGAATTTCTAGGTATCATTATTGATACTGGGTTAATGGAGTTCAGGTTACCGGAAGAAAAAATTGAGAAAATTAGTTCTTTATTGTTAAAGCTAATCAGGATAAAAAAAAAAAAAAAAAAAACTGCTTGAAGGAGATGCAGTCTCTTTTGGGCCTTCTGGCTTTTGCTTCAAGGGTCATGCCAGTGGGCAGGGTATTTTCCCTCGCTATATCTGGTTTAGGGTCCCCCCTTTTCTCATGTGCGATTGTCCAGTGATATGAGAAAGGATTTGCTAGTCTGGTTGCGGTTTCTTTCTCATTTCAGTGGCAGGGGGATTTCATTCTAGATTCTGATTTCCTTCTCTTTACTGATGCCGCAGGGTCGCATGGCTTTGCCGCACTTTGGCAGAAGAATTGGTGCGCTGAACGTTGGCATGTCTCTTGGGTAGTGGAGGGTTACATTAAAAAAATAGTATTTTTGGAACTATTTCATATAATTGTTGCACTTGAACTTTGGGGTGCTTTCTTCCATAATAAAAGCGTTTTAATACGTACAGATAATAAAGGAGTAATGCATGCTATTAATTGTTTAACATCTAAGTCTCCGCCAGTCATTGTCCTTATGAGATACCTGATTTTTAAATGCTTAAGTTTGAACATATGGTTGAAGGCTGTACTCGTACCAGGTAAGGACAATGATTTGGCGGATGAGTTGTCTCGTTCACAGGTGGAGCGTTTTTTCAAGCTTCTTCCGGAGGCGGATCGTGTGGGACACTCCTGTCCAATCAATTTATGGGACCTGGTTTAAGGCCTATTTCTATTTATTTTATCAATTCTTTGGTATCCTTTTACTGGGCAGGATATCAGTCTGCCTGGTTTCTGTAAGAAAAAATAATAATAATTTTTGAATATGATAGGTGAACCGTTGGGTTCCTTGTCTGAGTTATTGTTGCTGCCTGAGCCGTGGTGGCTGGGCTAGCTTTAAGTTTATTTTGTTGTTGCTGCCTGAGCCGTGGTGGTTGGGCTAGCTTTAAGTTTATTACTGTTATTAAAGTTTCTTGGTTCTCTGTTTGAGCAAAATTATTCTTGGTCATACATACATAAAACTCTGTCGGGAATTTCTTTTTCTTGAAATTAAATAACATGCCCTCTTGCATGCAATATTTTTCTATAAAGCAAGCTTTAAAAGGTTACAAAAGGAATAATTTTAGGCCTGATTCAAGGAAGCCCATCACTCCTCTAGTACTGGGTGAGTTTTGCTCCGTGACGGATAACATTTGTTTTTTCTCAATATGAATCGGTTCTTTTTTCGGGCGGTTTTTTCAGTTATGTTTTTTGCGGCTCTTAGGGTATCTGAGCTAGTTCAAATACACATGTCTGAAGTTGTTATTTTTGAAAGTTTCATTAAAAAAATTTAATTAACAGATCCAAAATGGATAAAGGTAATTGGTTAACATTAGATATGTGTATGAGTACTAGCATTTGCCCGGTGGCTCTGATACGTCAATATTTCTAATACGTCAATATTCATCAATTAGGCCTTTGGGGTTTTCTAAGTTTATTATTCATGAATCAGGGTTACCCCTTACTAAATACCAGTTCTTATGCATTTTCAGGAGATGTTTAAAGGCCTTAAATTTAGATCAGGAACATTCATTGTCGCATTCTTTTCGGATTGGAGCAGTAACAGAGGCTGCTGGACTGGGTTTTGATGTTAGATCTATTAAGCAGATTGGTAGATGGAAGTCGGATAGGTACTTGCTTTATATTCGTCCTAACCCAATACTATGATTTATTTCAGGTAACACTCGCATTGTGTGGATGATTGGACACTCCTTCATCTATTGGGCGAATTTGAGAGCTCAGCAACGAGTTTACACTTGCAATTTAGGATTGGATGCTTCTAAATTTAAGATTTTTGGTGTTGAAAGAGGGGAATGTTATGGTCAGACCTAAATTCTTTTATTTCACAGCTTCTTCTTCATTTTCCCTCTCCGGATATCTTAATTATTCATTTGGTTGGTAATGACATTGGTTACTATAAAACTTTAGACCTTATTTTTCGGATTAGGAATGATCTACAGAAGATTCAGTTATCATTTTACAATTCAGTAGTGTTTTTTTCGGAAATTATGCAGAGGATAGGTTGGCTTTCCTATCCTTCTGTACGTCCTTTTGAAATAATCAGGAAGAGAGTGAATAGGGCAGTATCCAAGTTTCTATCAAGATTGGGAATGCTATCCTTTAGGCACATGGAGCTGGAAGGGGGTATCCCTGGCCTTTTCAGGCAGGATGGCGTCCACCTGTCTGATATTGGTTTTGGATATTTTCAATGTAGATTTAAGTTAGGCCGCGTACACAGGGGCGGATTGTCTGCCCAACTAAGTTCGTCAGACAATCCGACAGACAGTCCGTCCAAACTTTTGAATGAACGGACTTGCCCACACACGGCACTTTTTGAGCGGACTAATACGGCGGACTAAGTCCGCCATACAATCCGCTCTACTTTTGAAATGAACGGACTCGCCCACACACGCGGAGGAAAGTCCGCTCATTTCGAGCGTGTCTCCAGGTAGGCGGGGCCCGCGAAGGAGACGTCCCTGGCCCCGCCGCCTGGAATGGACTTAAAGGGGAACCCCAACGCCGAAAAAAAATGGTGTGGGGGTGCCCCCCAAGTCCACAACAGACCCTTGTCCGAGCGAGCGCCCCCCCCCCCTCCTGAGCCGTACCAGGCCGCGTGCCCTCAACATGGGGGGTGCCTTGGGGAAGGGGGGGCCTCGCGGCCCCCCCACCCCAAAGCACCTTGTCCCCATGTTGATGAGGACAAGGGCCTCTTCCCGACAACCCTGGCCGTTGGTTGTCGGGGTCTGCGGGCGGGGGGCTTATCGGAATCCGGGAGCCCCCTTTAATAAGGGGGCCCCCGGATACCGGCCCCCCACCCTATGTGAATGAGTATGGGGTACAATGTACCCCTACCCATTCACCTGTGAAAAAAAGTACAAAAAAAAAACACAACACAGGGTTAAAATATTTTTTTGCACAGCTCCGGGGGTCTTCCGTCTTCGGGGGTCTTCTCGCCGGACTCCTCCGCTATCTTCTTGTAGCTCTTTTGCTAGCGGAGGAGTCCGGCTTTCTTCCTCCCCGCCGCCGGCCTCTTCTCCCGACTTCGGGGGTCTTGTCCCCCTCTTTGGTTCTTCTGCCGGGCCACCGCACCTTCTTATAGCTCTTTTACAGGCTCGGTCTTCTTCTTCTTCTTCTTCTTCTTCTTCTTCTTCTTCTTCTTCTTCTTCTTCTTCTTCTTCTCCTTCTTCTTCTGGAATGCCAGAGCCGCGCGGCCACTTATATAGTGACAATGGGGCGGTGTCACATGGTATATGTCACATGGGTTGGTGTCACATGGTGACCCCGCCCCCTTACGATGTCATACACGAGCGGACTGTCCGCTGAAATGTGTTTCGGCGGACTAAGTTGGGCAGACAGTCTGCCCGTGTGTACGCGGCCTTACTGTGTTGAGATGGCCGCGGGTTGGGGTTCTGTGGGCAGTTGACCTTAGGTCCTCCTGCCCTTTTGGGTATTTTGTGTTGCTGCCTGAGCCGTAGTGACTGGGCTAGCTTTAAGTTTATTGGATGAGTTTTGATGAGTTATGTACAACATTTTGAAACCAATAATAAACAACCGCGGCCATTATTATCCAAACACCTGTCTGCTTGTCTTATTTCAAAAGCTATTGAATAAAAATTCCAGCCTGCTGTCCCATGCTGTATTAAAGGTAATTGATGTAAGAAAGATGAATGTATTTTTATAATGTATCATGACTACGCCTCAATACATTCCTTTTTTGCTGGGGTATGATTGGCAAAAATGTTTAGGCCTGTTTTTTTTTTTTTTTTTGTGGGATTACTGATTGATTTCCTCTCAGGTGTATTTACTGAAAAAAGGTTGAAATGCTTTGTTGGAGGAAGCCAAGTTGAGAAACTGTACACCCCATCTCATGCTTGACATATCTAGGTTGGGTTCACTGGGGGTTTGTCAAACCCAGGGCGAAGTCCCTGAAACCTAAACATAGCAGGAGCAAATTTACCACCCCTCCCCTCTGCCGTTGATTTACAGAAGGCTTTGGATTTTGTGAATGGGTTCACATAATACAAAGCTCTCTGTGATTGGGTGGGAGGATGGGAGGACAAGGAATGCACTGAGGTAAAAAATGCTTAGGCATTTAAATCACCGTTTTGTGTCTTTTTTTCCCCAAAAGATACAGCAATGAACAAAAGGAGCTACATAAATATATTGGCAAAAAAAAGGATTCCGTGACTGACCCTAATCTTTTCCTATATAATTTGTCAGCTTTCTCTATCCGTTCCCTACAGCAGCTTCCAGTACAATGACATTCAGCTTCCCTTTGCCTCCCTTTTAAAGTGAGGAGGCTGCCATTATTGTCATTCTAAGGCAGTTTATCTAAATTTAAAGGTTCTTACGGTGGATTTTGTATTAGAATTTGGGTGGTCAAAATCTCACATTTCTGTGACAATCAAAAACAATGGGTTTGCTTCAAACCCATGGTAGACCCCAACCTGAACCTCATCTTTAGCCAATGGTCTACTTTTTAGGTCTAACACTTCCAATAGTAACACAATGATGATTTCTCTTACTTCCTGCCTATTTAAAGAAAGTCAGACAAACCAGGAAGTGAGGGAAAATCTCCCCCAACTGGAACAGAGGCAGCACATTTTCTGGTAGCACAAAGAGTGTTTGTAATTTCTTTCAGGATTTTGTGTGCTTATGAGAATTAATTATTTTGACATCCTTTCAGGATTATCAGTGTCAGACAAAGCAGGGTGATCCTTGAATACCTAAAAAGTCCATTAACTTTACAATTTTCACCTTCCTATTTCAGAATAATGTCAATGGTATTGACACAGATAGCAATGAAAATGTGACAGAGGTTCTAACTCTTTTCCTCTCTATCTCTATCTAAAACAAAAAAGTATTTATTCTTATTAGACTTTACAAAATCAAATGCAGTTATATCTTTTGTGGTAATACTAGTCTCAGTTTCATTTTTATTGATGTCTCTGTCTTTGTTAGGTAAAGGAATCTTCAAAACAGGGATGGAAAGTAAATAATGACCCAGATCGGGTACTAACTCTTCCCTGATGTAGTAAAAAATTTTTTATATATATATATATATATATATATATATATATATATATATATATATTACTGCTGTACCCATCTGTTATCACAGAAAGAAGTTTTCTGCAGGGATTCCAGCATTTCTGTACTTGTATGATAATTGAAGGCTGAGTTCCACAAGTCTGAGCAAATGAGACCTTTTTCTAGCAGTGGACTTCTCTGGCAGTGCTCTCACTTATCTAGCCCTTGACATTTCAAGTGGAATCCCCAATTAAGAATAATATAATTTGTCCCCAGACAGGGCTCCCTTACTTTCTAAGGTCTTGATTAAGGCAGTCCAGTCCTGGGATGTCTTTTCTTGTTTTAAATTGATATAGCTTACAATCCCTAAAAGGATGATTAGACTTCCTCCCACTGATCCATACTGATCCTCTCTTACAGTAGGGTATAGTAGCTTTCGCAAAGCATAGGTTACTATGTTTTCTCTTCACCAGGTTTAGAAGAGTACCAAAAGATAAGGGCAGGTTCAAGGGTTAGGCCAGAGTCCAAATCCTCATTGTCCTTCCCTCAGGTCATCTATTTTCACAACTTTGTGGATTCCCTGCATGCTTTGCAACGTCTTCTCTGCTCATTCCTTTGGTTTGCTTTGATATTGATTCACAGTGGTTCCTGTACAGGCTGACCTTCCTAAACTCCTCATTTCAGCACCTCTGTAGTTCAGAAGGCAGGCTCTGTGAATATGTGACATGACAGTGCCTACTCACTGGGTACAGTGAATATGTGTCAGAGAATTCAAGGAAGTCAATTGAATAGAAATAATTGAAAAATAATTTTGAAATATATATAATAATTTTAAATCCTGACCACAGATATGCTTTGAATTAGTTAGCCTGTTTTTAGGAAAGTTTCCCGATTTACCAAGTGTATGTAAAACTTGCCTGTTTATTTGTTATTTAATTTTTTGATGATGCTGTGAGGTTTCCTGAAAACAACAGCAGAAATATGTCCTTTGAGCTGGCAGGGGCTGTGTCTATAATCAAACTGCATGTTCTGGCTTGGGAAAAGCAATAATGCAAACTAGAATCTCTGAGCTATTGATAGGGCAGATATTACTAATGTCTTTTAGGTAAATCCACAATACCAGTATGACATTTTAGCAAATAATAATTCATATGTAAAAAAAAGTTAATATTTTCTCCTATTTTCTTTTATCTTGATCATCCCCTACCTGTTAACAAATAATTATGCATAAAAATATGTTTAGGTGTTGTCGTTCGTATCTGCTGTTATCATAGGCCCTCTTCTATCTCTAGTAGTGGGCAGATTTTGAATACTGCAGAGATTCTCCTGTAAGTTCAGGGTGGGTGGGATGAGCCCTTGACTCCCTGTGCTGGATTGATAAGCAGGTGAGTCTGTGGGTGGACTGTTAATTATCAGATTAAGCAGCTTGGGGGCAGTCAGATCACACCTGCATGCCTTTATGCTAAATCATGTCATTTATTCTATTTTTCATCTTTCCTTTTTTATAATCAAAAGTTATATAAAATAACACACCATTACCAAGTTTTTATCAATATTTTAAATTGATATTGTGATGAATGAGACTCATTTTTAGATATGTGTATAACTAATATATAATTTTTTATTTATTCTTTTACTCTTTGTGTGTATGCTAATGTTGTATATATTTCTATCCCATACTATAGCCCTCGTGAAGTATGTGTGTCAACAAATTTGCAAACTTTTTTTTTCTTCCATTAAATAAATGTTTTTGGTGTGGCGCTCCAATCTTCTGATCCACACATTTTGTTTCTTTTATTATAAGTAACTTATTTTAAAATCACAAGGAACTGTCTAGAAAATACATTTTTAGAATTGTGAAGAGTATACTGTACTTAAAAGTGCACATTTCAAAGGGCACTTGAGGTAACCAAAAACAAAGCAACACTAATGCCCTGTACACACTGTCGGAAATTCCAACGGAAAATGTCCAATCAGATTATATTGTCAGAAAATCCGATCGTGTGTGGGCGCTATCGGACTTTTTCCTTCGGAAATTTGAGCGCAGGATCTAACATTTTCTGACAAAAGAATCCGATCAGACTTTTTCCAATCTTTTGTAGAGAATTCCGACGGACAAAGTGCAATGCATGCTCAGATCAAAGTACGAGACCAAAGCCATTGGCTACTAGCCTCTACCTAGTCCCGTCGTACGCAACAAATGTCACCGGGTTCCAAACAATCAAATTTTCCGACAACTTCCGACTGTGTTTATGCAACACTAGTTTTGGACAAAATCCATCAGAAAAAATCAGATGGATTTTGTGGTCGGAATGTCCGAACCGTGTGTACAGGGCATTAGGATCACAGAATGTGCAATTTATTACATTTAGGAAACGTTATCATATACAACATTTTTTAATATTGTTTTTATTGAAATCTCTGCTAATATAGTGGCATTGAAATATATTTTATAGTCTGGAGAAATTAAAGCCATTTTAGGTGTGAAGAGCGTCTTGTGAACATTTTGCTAAAAAAGAAAAACACACTGGCTAAATGAATTGTTTGCGAAGTGTTGATTTCAGGAGGCTTTTAAAATACAAAATTTTCAGCCTGGAAACAAATTCTCAATTTGCTGTTACAGCACCCACTGGAAGTATAAAAACGCCCACAGATAAATGAAGTAACAATTGTGTGGCCTTTGAGAAACATACTACAGAAGTGTTAGACATCCTAATTGATTCCACAGACTTGAGTTTGAAGTAGTTTGTTCTGTTATTGTTGGTCTAACCATTCTGTGTAAGGGTCATTTAGATTTCTCAAAAATCTAAAATGTGCAAATGATTTAAAAATTTTCATGGATATAACTTTTTAACAAAATTTAATTTTAAGGGATGCCTGCTGATTTATAACAAGCTTGTTAAAGCAAAAGCTAGTACTATATACTCGTTTTGGAAAAGGGAACATTCAAATCATGAGTTTTTATCATAGCAGTAGCAGAGCGTGCTATGTTAGGGATCATTTGCATGGCTGATATGGCCTTTACATTGAAATCAATTGTAGAAGGTGTCATGGGTGTTTTCCATGAACTGTAGTCAACAGCCTGAACAAATCAATGACAGGCTGAAATACCTGGCTGTCACATGTAAGAGCTTGGGATGAGCTCAGGTATGTTCAGACATGAGTCCAAACCCATCTCAGTTATTACACCAGAAACCTGTCACTGTGGATTGACCGTCATAAGTAGTGGAGGCCTTCCTCATCCCGCAGCTGCACACGTATAAGGTAGGGTTGCCACCTCATCCCTTTAAACCCGAACACATATGAATTATACAGGCTCTGAGGCTAATTTAGTGCAGATAAGGCACCAAGTGAGTTTATTTACCACCTTAATCAACCACGGAACATGTGTAATTAATATTTGTTTGGTTTTAAAGGGATGAGGTGGCAATTCTATTATAAGGGGTGCTTATACATGCAGCTGTTGGGAGGAGAAATGCTGCCTCCACTTATAACCATGACTGGCTTTCTTTAATAACAGCTTCCTGGAGAATTACTGTAGCTCAGGCATATTCAGAAACCAAAACCAGTACAGTGCAGGATATATCCAAAGCTTGCCCTGCACAGCGGGATATAGGAGTTCATACCAAAAGCCATCATCCGGTGCATAATCCGTGGTGAGCACCATACCCTGCTCTACACTCTGGGACATTGGCTCACCCATTGAGATCCGAGCCAGTGAGTGATGTTAACCCTGTGTGATCTGGCGAACTGGCGGTATTGTATATAACTCATGTTGAAGTGCCTCAGTTTATATAATGACTGATACACCATGTTATGAATATTTTGTCATATTGACAATTGTGGACAAGTTTCTTGGTTCAACATTGTTTTTAGAGCATTCAATAAATGACTATTCTTTTGAACTATGCCTTATTTCCCATTTATAGGTTTCTCTAGAGCGCTGCTTTTTTTCCTTTTAGTGTCTATAGTATGCCTGTAAAGTCCCGTGTTTACAACAGTCCGAGAGCAAAATTACATTTCTAAAGGAAAAAAAATAATTTAAAAGTACCCATGGCTACAATGAATTGTCGGTCCCGACAATACACATACAAATCATTGAAAAAAACAGCATGGTATTCCCCACAAGGGAACCCCGAACCAAATCTTTTTTTAAAAAAAATGCGGGGGGGGGGGGGTCAACCCAAATTCCATACCAGACCCTTCAGGTCTGGATTTTAAAAAATGGCGTGGGGTCCCCCCAAAAATCTATACCAGACCCTTATCTGAGCCCGCAACCTTGCAGGCCGCAGGAAAAGAGGGCAGGATGGGAGAGTGCCCCCCCTTCTGAACCATACCAGGCCACATGCCCTCAACATGGGGAGAGTGCTTTGGGGTAGTGCCCATGTTGATGGGGAGAAGGGCCTCATCCCCACAACCCTTGCCCGGTGGTTGTGGGGGTCTGTGGGCAGGGGGCTTATCAGAATCTTTAACAAGGGGACCCCCGGATCCCAGCCCCCCGTGTGAAATGGTAACGGGGTACAAATGTGCCCCTACCATTTCACAAAAAATGTGTGAAAATGGTAAAAAAACACAAGACATGGCTTGGGACAATTCCTTTATTAAAAAATAAAACAATAAGTGGCCCATGAAGTCCATTCACCTTCTTCTCTCGCTCCAACGGATGAAAAAAAAAGCTGCATGCCGACACCGATCTGCCTCCATGGGAGGCACCCTCCGTAATGACTGACTCTCAGGTGACAGCTCTTTTATAACTGAGAGCGGGACACACGATGATGTCGCCGGGTGACCCTGCCCCCTCTGATGCAAGGAGACATCCCTATGGCTTTCCTGTAGCGTCAGAGGGGTGCGGGGTCACTCGCTTACGTAACCGTGTGACCCCACCCCCCCTGACACTACGGGAACGCCATATCGATATTCCCATGCATCATAGGGGCGGGTCACCCGGCAACATCATCATGTGCCCCCACCCTCAGTTATAAAAGAGCTGTCACCTGAGAGGTGGTCATTATGGCATGTGCCTCCCATGGAGGCAGATCGGTCTTGGCGTGCAGCTTTTTTTTTCCTTTTCATTCATCAGAGCAAGAGAAGAAGAAGATGAATAGATTTCATGGGACACTTTTATTTTTTAATAAAGGAATTATCCGAAGCTGTGTCTTGTGTTTTTTTTTACAATTTTCACAAATTTTTTGTGTAATGGTAGGGTTACATTTGTTCCACGTTACCATTTCACACATGGAGAGGCCAGGTTCTGGGGGTTAGCACGATCGGCACTTATGCTACTCGGTCCTCAACTCACAGATCGTACCTATGACGCACCTGTGCTGTGCTTTATATACACTGCGCATGTGTAAAACTTCACCCGCCCCTGACCTTTCTAGTATATTTCCCTTCTGTTTCAGAGCAGTGGGAGAGCACATGGCGGAGATAGAGCAAGTGCATGCAGACAAGAGCATCAATGATGAGGAAAGCCCGGAGCCACAAACATCATGATCCAGGAGATTTAAGGCCTCAAATATGGCCTTTGTTGAGATGGTGGAGATGGACATCTTGAAGAGGGTCGACTATGATGGGAAATATGGACCGTACAGAACCCCAATAGTGAGAAAGGCAGAAGAATTTTGGGGTACGGCAATCCAAGGATCAACTGAGTAAACAATGATCATTATTATTACCTTTGTGCTGCTCCGTGGGCTTTTCTTTGCTGTTGTACAGTTTAAAATGGCAAGTTTCAGGTTTGCGGGCACAGGAATCATTCATAGTAAACAACGTTCGTTCGCTCACCAAACAATGTTTTTGGCAGATGCAGGTTAACTACATTTGTTCATGCCTATTTGTTTTACGGTAAAATAAGATTGTTGTCTAGATGTGTCTGTAACTAGAATGAAATGCAAACTTGATTCAGTGTAAGGAGAGGACACTCAGCAGCTGTTTACACATCTGGACACAGGAGCACTAGTGTGGGACACCAGAACACCCTTTTTAGGGTGTCCCACACAGTTGCTCCAGTGGATACTAGGGGTCTCTAAATGTGTGACACTTTACCAAAAAAGTTAAATTTCAGCTTTAAGAAAGGGAAAAAATCATGTCTTCAGCTTGGAACACTGCCAAAACAGACAATTGTACGACACTTCCGAGCAATGTTTCATATTCATATTTCTTGCCTCAAATATCTGCGTGCTAAGTATACATTTTATTTAATTCACATATGGGAGAAAAGACTCGGGACATCTGAGGACACCCGGGACCCCCAACCTCCTAAAGAAGGGAACGTCACCACATCAAAACCTGAGGATGTGGAGAGAGGAGAGGTTCATGACGTGGTGGAAATAGTGACCACAACATTTGAGTGTCTGAGACCACAGCTTCAGGTAATAGATGTATGCCTGCATATTTATAATACATGGTGTGTTTTATTCTTTTTAGGTGATGTGGATGTTGTGGAAGAAAAAAATAATTTCACTAGTGCAAGTACACACGTCCTCATTGGGGAGATCATGGTGTGCAATCATGATTTAGAAAAGATAAAGGAAAACATCAATGATGTTCAACAAAAAATGAAGAACATCATTGATGTTTTATGCCGCATACACATGACCGGACTTGATGACGGAATAGGACTGACGTAATGAATCATCAGATATTACGATCGTTTATGGGCTCCAGCGGACCTAGAAATAAAACACGTTTCAAATCTTTCCGATGGACTTGAGTCTGGTCAGAAAATCCATTTGTCTGTATACTAGTCCGATGGATGAAAACCGATCCTAGGGCAGCTATTGGCTACTGGCTATAAACTTCCTTATTCTAGTCCAGCTGTACATCATCACATTCAAATCTGTTGAACTTTGGTGTGCTTGTGTGTGGCCAAGTCCATTTGTTCAGAAAGTCAGTCGGAACTCCACCGAAAGTCCGTTGGGAAGACCGGCGGACCTAGTCCGTCGAAAAGTCTGGTCATGTGTACGTGGCATTAAGCAGAATCTAAAACATTCAAAAATTGTACCATTTTGTCGAGGAATTTTTTATTTTAAATCAAGTTTTAAAGTATTTTAAAAGCCAAATTTTGAAGATGCATACAGTGTGTCAACATGTGCTATCTGCCATCACGGGATATCAATGTACGCGCTTTGGGGGTGCAACCCCTTCCTCCCAATTCAAGTAGGTGAGAGGAAGGGGTTAAAACCCCGAAACATGTCCATTGATCCCCCATGATGGGAGCTAGCACATTTTGACATTAGGCATTGGATCAGTAGTGAAATCTACATTTGACTCACAATTTGTGTGGACCTTCAAAATTCATTTTTTACGATGATGTCGCCAGGTGACCCTGCCCCCTCTGATGCAAGGGGACATCCCTATGGCTTTCCTGTAGCATCAGAGGGGTGCAGGGTCACTCCATCATGCCATCTGATGAAGGCAAGATCAACACAGTTTTAACATACTCATGTCTGATATTGCCTTCACTTTTTCAAAGTGGAACTTTGTAAGTTCCAGAGTTGTGTATGTTTTATGGTTTTAAACATGCCTGTTTTTTTATTTTTATTATTCTTTATTTTATTTTATAACATTTACATAATTCCATAAAGGGAAAACATACATTTAATCCATCTAAAAATTATACAAATCAATTAACCCCCCCCCCCCCCCCCCCACCTTGCTCTGTCCTCCTAAAGGTGAATAATTCACTATACTTTTCATCCGTTAACCTTCCTTCTCTCTTATTTGATATTATGTTAATTAGTTATCTCCGCAACATATCTCCATGTTTTTTTAAACTTGTTCCACACTTCCCATTTATCTTTTCTGTCTGTACTTTCTAAACATGCCTGTTTCACCAAAAAGGATATTTATAATGTCAAACATAAAAATGTTATACACCAAAGATGTTGGTTTGTTCAAAAACCCTTTTCTAACACACATGTGAATGTGCACAGAGTAAAATGTTTTATACTCAACAATGTGTGGCTTCTTCTTTCAATGCTCAATACCAATGTTTGGGGTAAGTTGGTGTGTAGTTTACAGTGACAATGGGGGTATTTACTAAAGGCAAATCCACTTTGCACTACACGTGCTTCAATAAATAACCCCCACAGGGCCCTAAAAGTGGCCCTATTCAGGTCATTGTAGGGACTCTAATCAATTAATTCATGATGCTGAAAAGGATGATTATTTTTTATCATGAATGCATTACAACAAAAACAATGTGTGTGTGTAGCAGACCCACAACAAAATAGTTGAAGAAGAGATTGTTACCTCATGTATCAAATAAATTATGTTTGCACTATTGAAGAAAATGGGAATAAAGAAAAGCCCATTGGAGAACCTAGGAGACAGCTAAAATAAACACAAGCAGTAAATCCAATGAAATATTAGTTCATTTTAAAAAATAAAATAAAAAAAAGCTTTACACATTTGCTGGCATATCAATGACCCCCCCTACCTGCAAAGTACTCCAGATGTTTTTGTCTGACTTTGTGAGCGCTTTGGGGGGGGGGGGGCAAGCCAGGATGGCCAGCTTCAAGTGCCGTTAGGCTTGATTGATCAGGAAATCTGGCCTCAGTCCCAACTGAGGCCACGTAGTTAGTAGAATTTTTATGTAGGAAATTGTACATAATGCAGCAGGCAAGCACAATATGATTGAGTTTATATTCTGCAAGTTGGATTGGTGTTAGAAATAGGTGGAACCGGCTGGCCATTATGCCAAACGCATTCTCCACCACTCTTCTGGTTCTGGCCAGCTGGTAATCAAAAACCCTCTTGTCTGGGGTGAGGGTCCTCATGGGGAACGGCCGCATCTAATGTTCTCTTAGTCCAAACGCTTCATCGCCAATGAAAACAAATGGAAGACCACCCATATTGTCTTCCGCAGGTAGCAAGCCCAAGCCACCATTCTGGAGCCGTCTGTAGAACTACGTCTGGGCGATGACTCCACCATTGGACATCTGGTCATTCTTCCCCACGTCCACATACAAAAACTCATATGTCGCTGACATCATTGCCAATATCACTATACTATTAAACCCCTTGTGATTATAATAGTATGACCCCGAGTTGGGGGGTGGGATGATATGGACGCGGTTCCCATCTATTGCTCTTCTGCAGTTAGGAAAGTCCCACCACTGGGCAAAGTGGGATGCCACAGTCGTCATTCCTGTGGGGTTGATGGAAACTGTGGCGTCAAACAAGAAAAACAAAAATTAGTACTTTTGTACATAACATTGCAAGCAGATTAGACACAAACATTCTTGGCCAACATCAGTATAACACTTATTTTAAGGAGTATTTAACCACTTAAGGACCGCCGCATGTAATTATACGTCGGCAGAATGGCACGGACAGGCACAATCACGTACCCGTACGTGTCTGCCTTCCAGCGGGTGGGGGGTCCGATCGAACCCCCTTCCACTGGCTGCGGCGGTCCGTTTCGCTTCAGGAGCGATCCGGGATGAGGGGATGGCCGTTGGTTTCTGGCCATCCCCTCTCGATCGCTCCTGGCGAATGAGAAGCTTCCCCTGCCTGTGTAGTGTAAACCCAGGCAGGAGGAAGTGATGTCACTCTCCTCGGGGCGGTCTTTGCACCAACACTACACTGACATGTAGGTACACATAGGCACACTGTCACCCCCGATCACCCCCCGATCCCCCCCGCTCCCCCCTCCCAGTCACAGTGTCACTGATTTCAGTGATCATTTATTTACTGATCACTGCATTTAGTGTCAGTTGTAACTGTAAAAACTGTCAGGGCAGTTAGTGTTAGGTCCACGGTAGCCCCCTACTCCCCCTAATAAAGATTTAACCCCCTGATTGCCCCTAGAGTTAACCCTTTCACCCCCTTTTGCCAGTGTCACTAAGCGATCATTTTTCTGATCGCTGCATTAGTGTCACTGGTGCCGCTAGGTAGCTAGTTATTTTTTAGGTTCACCGCCAGGTTTTTATAGCATTAGGTACCCCCATATACTACCTAATAAAGATTTTAACCCCCTGATTTCCCCTAGAGTTAACCCTTTCACCAGAGATCACTGTATAAGTGTCACTGGTGACGCTGGATAGCCAGTTCGTTATTTAGTTATTTAGGTTCCCCGTCAGGTTTTTATATAGCGTCAGGGACCCCCATATACTACCTAATAAAGGTTTTAACCCCCTGATTGCCCCTAGTTAACCCTTTCACCAGTGATCACCGTATAAGTGTTACAGGCGACTCTGGTTAGTTAGTTTGCTTTTTATAGCATCAGGGCATCCGCCATTTATGACCCAATAAAGGTTTAACCCCCTGATCACCCGGCAGGTGATATCAATTAGGTTTTAGGGTCAGATAGGGCCTGCATTGCCCCAGGCAGCGCTAGGTTAGTGCTAGTACTGCTAACACCCACGCGCAAAGCATACACCTCCTGTAGTGGTATAGTATCTGAGCAGATCAATATCTGATCTGATCAGATCTATACTAGCGTCCCCAGCAGTTTAGGGTTCCAAAAAAACGCATTGATCATACCAGATACCTGCTAGCACGTGCGTTTTGCCCCTCCCCCCAGCCCACTCAAATGCAGTATCGATCGATCACTGTCACTTACAAAACACTAAACATATATCTGCAGCGTTTGCAGAGTCAGGCCTGATCCCTGCGATAGCTAACAGTTTTTTTTGGTAGCATTTTATATTTAAATCCTGAAGGCAGTGCTTGGTTTTTCGGGGTCCTGTACGCAGCTAGGCTCCCAAAAAGTCCCCCACATGTGGTATCCCCGTACTCAGGAGAAGCAGCAGAATATATTTTGGGGTGCAATTCCACATATAACTATGGCACGTGTGAGCAATATATAATTTAGTGACAACTTTTTGTAAACTTATTTTTTTATTATTATTATTCAGTCACTTGGGACAAAAAAATAAAAATATTCAATGGGCTCAACATGCCCCTCAGCAATTTCCTTGGGGTGTCTACTTTCCAAAGTGGGGTCATTATGGGGGGGGGGGGGTTGTACTGCCCTGTCATTTTAGCACTTCAAGAAATGAGATAGGCAGTCATAAATTAAAAGCTGTGTAAATTCCAGAAAATGTACTCTAGTTTGTAGACGCTATAACTTTTGCGCAAACCAATAAATATATGCCTATTGACATTTTTTTTACTAAAGACATGTGGCTGAATACATTTTGGCCTAAATGTATGACTAAAATTGATTTTATTCGATTTTTCTTATAACAAAAAGTAGAAAATATCTATTTTTTTCAAAATTTTCAGTCTTTTTCCTTTTATATCATAAAAAATAAAAATCGCAGAGGCAATCAAATACCATCAAAAGAAAGCTCTATTTGTGGGAAGAAAAGGACGCAAATTTCATTTGGGTACAACATTGCATGACCTTGCATGTTTGGGGGGGGGGGGGGGGGTGTTTTGGACAGGTCAGGTCTTCACTTCATTGAGAGCTGAATGCATACATAATGTGTATTACTTTGGCCAGCCCCTCCTTACTTACACTATTGGCAGCCCACTGGACAGGTAAGAAGTGTCATAATACAAAGATAGGAATACACCCTGTACAAATTGAAGCACAATTTTACATTCTGCAATTACCGATCAAGATAATAGGAGAACAAAACTTTAAACAGTACCATTTGAAAGTATTCAGGCAGGCCCTTGCACTACATGCTTTGATGAATTCATCCATAAATATGATCACAAAAGAGGTAGGTATAGTGTTTAGGTGTTGTCCACCCACCATTTCATCTCTCATTACACCCACCATGCCTTGCAACCCACTCTACGCAGAAGGATGTCAGCTGTCCCTGACTCTGGAGGTCACCATTAGTCCTCAGGGGCCCTGGGAATTTGCTACAGTAGTTATTTATGTGCGGTAGGAATATCACTGAGTATCCCAGCACTATTTATCACTGTATGTAAGAACATAGCTAGCCTGTCTTTCTCATATCTGAGGTAGGCTAGAGACTATAGACTATTGACTGTGGGATTTCTGGTGTACATAGAGCAATAAACGTGACTGCAAAAAACACAATAAGAAAAGATTTTAAATAAAAATGAATTTGTATGGATTATTTTCGAGGAAAAAATATATATTTTTTTGGCACTTTAAAGGAAACATGGGCTCAAAGAGACTGTGATAGACTACATATTATGGGCTAAGTACACTTTTTTTTCTAAATTCCATCTCTCCTACTATTAATGTACCTCTGTTGCAAAAAATATAAACTTTCTATGATTTTTAGAACAAGGCCTTACCTCAGCCTTGGTGTGTTCCATAGAAAAGTTCTTGGCTTATTGATATGTAGATTTGGGATTTCAAAACTATTAAGAAAAGAAAGGAAAGAGTTCACCAACTAACCTCATTAGCACACACCACCCTGCACCCATCAACTATGGTTGCACGAAATCCCTGGCATACCTCCAGGCATGCATTTGCCTGGCTTGTCAATGTAGGGGCGCATTTTGGAGCTTTTCTGCATATTGTGCATAGGACAACCAATTCACTTGAATGGACTGTCCTACACATGACAAACGTGGAGCATGCATTTCTTTACCTCGCTTTTTGGTGCGTTTTCAGCACGTTTGTCAACAAAATGGCACCTTAAACATGCACCTTATGCCCATGTTTAAGGTGCCATTAACATTTAATGGTAACGCAAGCACCATGTGCCTTTGCAGTGCATTTCCGAAATTCATGGCAAAGCACATTTTCTGTTCAGAAACACGCAGATGTGAATGGAGCCTCATTCTGTAAACAAACCAATATCACTTTCAGGCCTCATTCACATCTAATGTACTGGGACCTTACTTTTTTGACAAATTTTTCTAATGACATGCATAGAGCAGCGACATTGATTTCAATAGGCTGCCATGCTCATGGGGCATTTTGATGTGTTTCACTTGCATGAACCTTACTGTGCATGTCGCTGCATTTGTTGCTTGTTTTTTCAAGCACCAAAATGTGTGTTTAATTCTGTGTTTGGGGTGCCATTAACAATTAGTGCCACTGAAAGCACAAATAGTTCATTTTAGGTTTATAAAGGTGGTGGCACACTATAAAATCTCTGGTTTAATTTTCTTTGTATGCATTCTATTAAAGAGGAGGTAAAGCCGAACAAAAAAAAAAAAAAACACCATGCAATGCAAAGGCATAATGAGCTAGTATGCATAGCATACTAGCTCATTATGAATAACTTACCTGAGATGAAAGCCCCCGAAGCGACCCTCTTTCACCTCCTCCGACGCCGCCATCTATCCCAGAGTGACTTCCGGGTATCACAGCTCCAGTGATGTGACTGGCAAAAGCCACAATGTCGTCACTCTCACACATGCGCACGGGAGCCACCACTAACGGCATGATCGCCGTTAGCAGCAGCATGCTCAGTGCTCCTGCAGACAGTGGTGCCTGTCTTTTGCAAATATCTCCTAAACCGTGTAGGTTTAGAAGATATTTCTTGCACCTACAGGTAAGCCTTAACCATTTTCAGACCGGACCATTTTTCTGGCTTAAGACCAGACCACGTTTTGCGATTTGGCACTGCGTCGCTTTAACTGACACTTGCGCAGCCGTGCGACGTGGCTCCCAAACATAATAGACGTTTTTTTTTCCCACAAATAGAGCTTCCTTTTGGTGGTATTTGATCACCTCTGCGGTTTTTATTTTTTGCGCTTTAAACAAAAATAGAGCGACAATTTTGAAAAAAAAAGCATTATTTTTTACTTTTTGTTATAATAAATACCGGTTCAAGCCTCTCCTGGGATCGGAAGGTCCAGAACAATAAAGGAAGGAGATATAGGAGTTGGAGACGCCAGCAGAACCTATTGGAGAGACCAGGAGCGATCGTTTTGTTTTCAAGCTTGTATGATCTCCCTAAAAAGAGATCTTGTCAGCTGGTAAGCCTTACTGAATTTGGTGGTGGATGAACCTCTCTCTCTGGGCGCACCTGCTATACATCTGAAGGGTGTTGTACAGAGTCACATTTTTTTGCACATTTTTATGGTTATATATAGTGATGGCCGAACGGTTCGCCCGGCGGTCGTTTCGCGGCGAATTTCCGACTTTCGCCGTCCGCGGGTTCGAACGCCTTTTTCCGTCGTTCGCCCCGGCGGACTTACGTGTTTAATGTATACAAGAACTTTAACCTTTCGTGACACGTTTATCATGTGTTACAGGACAACCAATTGAGACATGACAGCTCATGGACACTTGGACATTCCCCCTAACCTATAAATACACCCGATCCGGTGGCCATTTTACATTCTTTCTTCTGTCACTGTAGGGAAAGGATCCTGTGTGGAGTAGGGACAGAGAAAACGCTAGCTATTTGGTACACAAAAGTTCTTTTCAGGACTGGTATAGGTGTTAGGTCAGCAGCCTGAGTTTCTTTTGTCAGTTTAGATAAAGGGACAGAGCGCTGTATGCTGCTATTTTAGGGACAGCTCAGCCAGATTAGTCTTTCTTCATCATCATCATCATCATCATCATTAGCTGTTACTATCAGGTCCACAAAAGAGCTGTTCCAGCTAATCGTTCCAGCCTACTCTTTTTTGCCAATTTGTATAGGGACAGGCAGGAAGCAGTGTGTCAGGCAGTGAGGATAATTTTAAAGACTTGCTGTTACTATTAGTTCCACAAAGGTTCTTTTCAGGACTGGTATCAGTGGTACGGTAATAGGCTTGTACACGTATAATATTCTTTCTTCCAAATATAGAAAGAATATTATACTTGACTGCTGCCCTTCTGCTGCAGTCTGCTAATCATTCACAACTCACTTGTTCCACAAAGCTCTTTATCAGGACTGGTAACTTGGTCTGTCTAGGGTGCTACGGTACATAGGCTTGGGTGCGGTACAGTCTGCTGTTCTGTAAGGACCGCTATCGGTCCACAATAGATAGGGTTGCCGTGCACTACTGCTGACCGCTGCCCTATACTGCAGCAGTCCTTCAGCGGTATAGGGACTGACGCACAGTCTGCTAAACACTAATACACAACCTGCTTGGTCCACAAAAGTTCTTATAAGGACTGGTAACTTGGTATAGGGTGCTACGGTACATAGGCCTGAGTGCGTTACAGTCTGCTGTTCTGTAAGGACCGCTATCGGTCCACAATACATAGGGTTGACGTGCACTACTGCTGACCGCTGCCCTATACTGCAGCAGTCCTTCAGCGGTATAGGGACTGACGCACAGTCTGCTAAACACTAATACACAACCTGCTTGGTCCACAAAAGTTCTTATAAGGACTGGTAACTTGGTATAGGGTGCTACGGTACATAGGCCTGAGTGCGTTACAGTCTGCTGTTCTGTAAGGACCGCTATCGGTCCACAATACATAGGGTTGCCGTGCACTACTGCTGACCGCTGCCCTATACTGCAGCAGTCCTTCATTGGTATAGGGACTGACGTACAGTCTGCTAATCACTAACACACAACCTGCTTGGTCCACAAAAGTTCTTATAAGGACTGGTAACTTGGTATAGGGTGCTACGGTACATAGGCCTGAGTGCGTTACAGTCTGCTGTTCTGTAAGGACCGCTATCGGTCCACAATACATAGGGTTGCCGTGCACTACTGCTGACCGCTGCCCTATACTGCAGCAGTCCTTCATTGGTATAGGGACTGACGTACAGTCTGCTAATCACTAACACACAACCTGCTTGGTCCACAAAAGTTCTTATAAGGACTGGTAACTTGGTATAGGGTGCTACGGTACATAGGCCTGAGTGCGTTACAGTCTGCTGTTCTGTAAGGACCGCTATCGGTCCACAATACATAGGGTTGCCGTGCACTACTGCTGACCGCTGCCCTATACTGCAGCAGTCCTTCAGCGGTATAGGGACTGACGCACAGTCTGCTAAACACTAACACACAACCTGCTTGGTCCACAAAAGTTCTTATAAGGACTGGTAACTTGGTATAGGGTGCTACGGTACATAGGCCTGAGTGCAGTACAGTCTGCTGTTCTGTAAGGACCGCTATCGGTCCACAATACATAGGGTTGCCGTGCACTACTGCTGACCGCTGCCCTATACTGCAGCAGTCCTTCATTGGTATAGGGACTGACGTACAGTCTGCTAATCACTAACACACAACCTGCTTGGTCCACAAAAGTTCTTATAAGGACTGGTAACTTGGTATAGGGTGCTACGGTACATAGGCCTGAGTGCGTTACAGTCTGCTGTTCTGTAAGGACCGCTATCGGTCCACAATACATAGGGTTGCCGTGCACTACTGCTGACCGCTGCCCTATACTGCAGCAGTCCTTCAGCGGTATAGGGACTGACGCACAGTCTGCTAAACACTAACACACAACCTGCTTGGTCCACAAAAGTTCTTATAAGGACTGGTAACTTGGTATAGGGTGCTACGGTACATAGGCCTGAGTGCAGTACAGTCTGCTGTTCTGTAAGGACCGCTATCGGTCCACAATACATAGGGTTGCCGTGCACTACTGCTGACCGCTGCCCTATACTGCAGCAGTCCTTCATTGGTATAGGGACTGACGTACAGTCTGCTAATCACTAACACACAACCTGCTTGGTCCACAAAAGTTCTTATAAGGACTGGTAACTTGGTATAGGGTGCTACGGTACATAGGCCTGAGTGCGTTACAGTCTGCTGTTCTGTAAGGACCGCTATCGGTCCACAATACATAGGGTTGCCGTGCACTACTGCTGACCGCTGCCCTATACTGCAGCAGTCCTTCATTGGTATAGGGACTGACGTACAGTCTGCTAATCACTAACACACAACCTGCTTGGTCCACAAAAGTTCTTATAAGGACTGGTAACTTGGTATAGGGTGCTACGGTACATAGGCCTGAGTGCGTTACAGTCTGCTGTTCTGTAAGGACCGCTATCGGTCCACAATACATAGGGTTGCCGTGCACTACTGCTGACCGCTGCCCTATACTGCAGCAGTCCTTCATTGGTATAGGGACTGACGTACAGTCTGCTAATCACTAACACACAACCTGCTTGGTCCACAAAAGTTCTTATAAGGACTGGTAACTTGGTATAGGGTGCTACGGTACATAGGCCTGAGTGCGTTACAGTCTGCTGTTCTGTAAGGACCGCTATCGGTCCACAATACATAGGGTTGCCGTGCACTACTGCTGACCGCTGCCCTATACTGCAGCAGTCCTTCAGCGGTATAGGGACTGACGCACAGTCTGCTAAACACTAACACACAACCTGCTTGGTCCACAAAAGTTCTTATAAGGACTGGTAACTTGGTATAGGGTGCTACGGTACATAGGCCTGAGTGCAGTACAGTCTGCTGTTCTGTAAGGACCGCTATCGGTCCACAATACATAGGGTTGCCGTGCACTACTGCTGACCGCTGCCCTATACTGCAGCAGTCCTTCATTGGTATAGGGACTGACGTACAGTCTGCTAATCACTAACACACAACCTGCTTGGTCCACAAAAGTTCTTATAAGGACTGGTAACTTGGTATAGGGTGCTACGGTACATAGGCCTGAGTGCGTTACAGTCTGCTGTTCTGTAAGGACCGCTATCGGTCCACAATACATAGGGTTGCCGTGCACTACTGCTGACCGCTGCCCTATACTGCAGCAGTCCTTCATTGGTATAGGGACTGACGTACAGTCTGCTAATCACTAACACACAACCTGCTTGGTCCACAAAAGTTCTTATAAGGACTGGTAACTTGGTATAGGGTGCTACGGTACATAGGCCTGAGTG